>NC_042523.1:3961567-4281238 GCF_900963305.1 Echeneis naucrates
GTGAGATGATATTCAGAAGGATTTCCTGTCAGTGTAGCTGTAGGCTTGGCTCCACTCTCTGGATCTGGAACTTTTACGTTATTGTAACACCAGGGATAAATTGGAGGGGCAATCCAAACGGCTCTCCTTTAGTGTAAAAGCAGAGACTCGCAAAGTTCATAAAACTTGAAAATTGCTTGAGATTTTCTTGGATAACATTTAATTCTGTTTCCCATGATGCTGCACTTTGCTTGCTGAAGATGAATGCTGAAATAAGCCACACTTTCCAAGTTCTTGACAAGTTATATTATTGTGCATTGGGCCAGCTGGCTTTTTACTCACACTCCCCTCTGGTCAAATCAGCATTGTGCCCATCCCATCATCTAATGAAGAGATCAGACTGGTTGATGATGCATTTGGGAAGATCAGTCACATGGTCAGTGATGGCTCCTGGATGGTTCGTGTGCAGGCTGCCAAAACACTGGTGAGACCAACACACTGCGCTCACATAGTTTTTTTCATCCAATGTTAATGGCATCAATACCCTTGTCATTCAGGTGCATTGGCCTGCCCAGGCACAGCCCTCTGAAGATATTCCGTAGTGTGTTTGAACATTTTCTTGTGTGTTTTAGGGTTCAATGCTGCAGGTCAGTCCTCACTTTCTGGAGCAGACGTTGGATAAGAAGCTGATGTCAGATCTCCGGGTGAGTATCTGCCTATTCAACGATATTTTTGTTTTCATTGAAAGCCTTGAAGTAAAATAAATGAGAAATAGGTTTGTCAGCATACATCTAGTTTCTCTTTGCTCTTCTTTTCTGTGTCCAGAGGAAGCGTACAGCGCATGAAAGGGCCAAGGAGCTCTTTGCTTCTGGAGAGTTCTCCTCAGGCAGGAAGTGGGCAGATGATGCCCCGAAGGAGAAACTGGACACCAACACCGTGAATCTCATCGCCTCGGGTGCCTGTGGTGCCTTCGTTCATGGACTGGAAGACGAGATGTTTGGTATGGCAGGCACTCCTGAGGCACTCTTTTTCAGCAGATAATTTCAACTTAGGATATTACTGATGTCTCATTTTTATACATAATTCTTTTTGTGCTATATCTCAGGATGAGTTAGGGGGAAATAATATATTTGTTAAACCAGAGCTTTTTTTGCTAAATTGAACTTTTAAGTGAAGATTTACAGCTGTATGTTTGTAGGTCTCCCAAAAGAGGTTATCCAGTTACAAAGTTAATACTTTTTACGACACAGTGTGTTTTCCTGATTTCTCCAAGCTTTTAATGGTGTCAGCAAATATGTATAGTAAAAAACTAAAGGAATTCAAAGACTATCCTATGATTACGATTGGATTTACATATTTAATGGTCTTGAGTGTTTTTAATATTGGTCTCTAATATATTTTCAGAGGTCCGTATTGCAGCAGTAGAAGCGTTATGCCAGCTGGCTCGCTCATCTCCCAGCTTTGCTGAAAAATGTCTGGACTTCCTGGTTGACATGTTCAATGATGAGATTGAAGAAGTTAGGCTGCAGTCCATTCATGTGCTGAGAGAAATTTCTACCCACATAACACTCAGGGAGGATCAGTTGGATACTGTGCTGGCTGTGTTGGAGGTATGCTTACAGACTGACACACAAAAAATAATCTGTCTGTGCTTTCTGGTTTGTTACACAACACTTTTTTGAATTGAATACTGATAAGTTGCCATTGGCCTCCAGGACTCATCTCGTGACATCAGAGAAGCTCTCCATGAATTACTTTGCTACACCAACGTCTCCACCAAAGAGTGTATCCAGCTGGCTCTGCTGGAGCTGCTGAAGAACCTCAACAAGTATCCCACTGACCGCAACTCTGTCTGGAAGTAAGGCGGTGTGAATGCATGATTGTGTGAGAGAGAGTGGGGATTTTCTTTTTCTGCCATTTTTGGAAGATGGGATTGTCAGGATTGTCATTGAAAGACATTATGCTTTCTGGCACAAATGAGCCTGAAATGGTAATTAATGGCATAATAGCTCAGTAATTTAGTTACTAGAATTAAAACAAAGCTGATGATGGATTGGGCATGACCACAAACCTGAATGAAACTGTTGTAGACTGAGAAGGCAAAAAATGCAATTGTTAGTTTGGAAACTACTGGCTGATTGTCATAAAAATATGGTACTGTACTCAAAGTGAATGTGATATTCCACCCTGTTAGAGTGAGAGCAAGAATTACAAGAATACAGCCTTGAATCTGGTAATACTCCTCAGTATAGAAGATCAACAGAAACCTATTCCTGCTCCTGTGCTAAAACAATTTGATGCACCTAGATTATATTATGTTAAAGCTGAATGATTACATGGTCTGCTTTTTCTCAGAAAATTCTTCCAAACTAACCGTAAATAAAACTGCATTAACACTGACTACTTTGACAAACCACTTGATTGCTTGTGTTTTGTTTTGTTTTGTTTTTTTATTTATTCTCTGCTCTCAGGTGTCTGAAGTTTGTGGGTTCCCGGCACCCAACACTGGTGTTGCCACTAGTTTCTGAACTGCTCAGTACACACCCATATTTTGATACACCAGAGCCTGACATGGATGATCCAGCCTGTATCCTTCTCACACCTGAAGAATCTGAAACTAATCATAAAGCTGCATCGTTTATCCATATTGTGAAGGTGTGACTGTGAAAGCTCTGTGAACCGTTTCTGCTATATTTTGTCACCTGTGCCTTAGCCCGTGTGTTTACTGTTGTTGAAGTATCTAAGAGAAACAGTTTTTTTTCCCTTGACTGCATGTTGATCTCAGACATTGCAGTGCTGGTGTTGGTGTTTAATGCTGCCAAATCATGCCCCACTATGCCAGCACTTTTCTCCGATCACACCTTCAGACACTACGCCTACCTGAGGGACAGTCTGTCACACCTAGTGCCACCACTAAGAGTGAGAACACCAGTTATAATGAGGCCATATTCCTGTCGTTAAAGTCAATATTGACAACAGCAGCATTGTGTATTATGTCATAAAACTAAACAGGAATGCAACAAGGCAGAAGTCACTACATTTTGTTTTGGTTTTTTTTTTCTCATCACTTTCGGAAACATTGCAAGACATTTTCAACCAATTCTTAAGAAACTATGTTGAATCTACAGACTTTTAAGTCCCACAAGGTTTCAGTGACAGTTTTGAACTAAAGCTCCTGCAATTAACATTCCTGTTTATTAGAAAATACTACCTTCCAATTTTAATGATTATTCATTTGTTCTATGAAGTCAGAAAAGATTAGGGAATGCCAATCTCAATTTTCTTAGATGCATGGTGATTGTCTGTTTTGTCAGGCCAAAAGTTAAATTTGCTTAGCTGTCACATGAATGTGTTAGGGCTAGGGTTGCAGCTTTTCAACATATATTCATACGGTTAGCCACAGTAGTGTTACTGTTCAGATGTTACTTACGTTTAGTGAAATGGCCATCTCAAGTGCAGAGAGTAGTCAGTACCAACAACAGACACAAAACCATATTATGATGTGAATGTCACTTTTGTCAGTACAACTATCACTAAAATCAGCCAATGAGATGAGGATATACCAGAAGACACACATGCGAAAAATCAGTTTCCACTCAACAATGAAGTTCAATTTACATTTAACCTGAAGGATACACATCCTTTCACACCACATTCACAAGTGTCTGACCTCCCTGCCTCACCTTTAATCATTCTTCTGTCTTTTAGTTGCCGGGCAGGAAGCAGGTATACAGTCTGGACTCTGTAGATGTGGGTTCTGGATCTGGTTCTGTGGAATCAGCTCAGCTCTTCCTTCAACAGAGTCTGAACAGGGTCAGCACAATACAAAACCTGGAAGCACCTGGAGCTCAAGACTTGCTGGACTTTACTATCCGGTAATCAGAAACTGCAAGCATACAAGATGGCCTTTGAAGGACTTTGTTATATATATATATACATATTTTTTTTTTTTTTGAAGTAAAACATTTCAGTGGGTGATGGGTAACATTAGTTGTTTGAGGAGTTTTGATTATCCTGTGTGTCTATCAGAGACCTGCAGAGGCTGGGGGAACTGCAGACAGAGCTCGCCGGAGCTGCCGATTTCTGTGCCACATATCTGCGTTGCCAGTTGCTGTTAATCAAGGTGGGAGGGCAAAGATTGCTCCAAAGATAAATTTTGGGAAGAAAGACGACATTTCCCTAAGATTAGGAAGCAGAACTGTGGCCTAAAAGTGAAGTCTTCGTGTTTGACCTTTCCCTTTCTTCTTTAGGCTTTGCAGGAGAAACTATGGAAGATGGCTGTCCCTCTCTGCCTCAAACAAAATGTCACGGCCACAGCAGCAGCTCAACAGGTCAGCACACCCACACAATAGTAATACCACAGCAGTGTGTTACGTGGTGGGACCTTTTTAATGTTTAAATGTGGGTAATTGTGTTTGTAGATTTTAGAGGAAACCTACAAGTTGGAGTTCCTGTATTGCGGTTTGGAAAGCAGACAGGTGGCCATTATACATCATGTTCGCCTTCAGGCCAAAGCTCTGCAACTCATCCTGACTGCTCGCACCAGGCTAGAGTCAGTGCACGCACATGCACGCACATTCACCACACATATTAACACCTCAATGTGGCACACGTGTATACACACAGCATCACTCTAAACAGGTTTTTCTTTGTTGTCTTTATTAGGTTGGATCCTCTTATCAGCAGCTGTGAGAAGTTTTTGCAGGAGGTTGACGCTTTTCAGAGGTAATATCTTTGTGTGTGTGTACTTCTTAACAGTATGTCTTGGCTTGTAATGACAAGTTCATTTGCAAAGCAAATTTCAGTAAGATGAAGGCATTAAACAAAAGAGAAAAGAAACAGAAAACAAGGGTTAGGGTTAGGAAATAGTATAACCCTAACCCTAGAAATAATAATAATGCATATATAGTAAATTAGAGAATCAAATAGAGGATAAAAAAGCTAAAATGAGTAAAGCAAATAAAACACAAAGAAGGAGAATTAAGTTTAAATAACAATGCAAGAAAATAATAATCCTCAGTGATGAAAGGCAGCCGCGAACAGCAAAGTTTGAAGTCCTAAGTTAAAAGAAAATGTTTGTACCAATAGGTTCTCTGTGAGTTTGTTCCACATACAAGTACAAACTTTTTTGCTGTTTTGAACCCTTTATGGACATTATGAGTCGAGCTTAAGCATTCCTTAAAACTAAGCTTCCACAATTGAGTCCATGTCTGCTCTTCAGTCATTTTTTGCCTTAACTTTCCCTCAAACTTTAGTAGAAGCTTCTTAATAATATTGATATTGGTGAAACCTTATTGGAGATTGATGTCACAAGGCTGATGTTAAAGTACAGAATATCAATTTTTTTTCAATGATTTCTGCACCCTGCAGGCTGTTTCTGGCAGAACTGCCCCAACTCCAAGACAGTTTTGTGGATAAGCTTTTGGAGCTGATGCCCCGGCTGTCGTCCTGTAAACCAGTAGAGCTGGTGAAGATCCTCCAGACCACCCTCAGGCAGAGTGGCCTGGTACAGCTAAAGCTGCCTGAACAGGTATAACTGCATTTCATCTTTCACATTCTCAAGCATCAAGCAAGAGCACAAACAACAACAGACCCCTACAACCCTGTTACATTAAGGAATGGAACAGAAAGTCATGCCTGGTTAGTGTAATCAGACAATCAATACATCTCTTAATAATAGAAACGCCCTGCACTCTAATCACAGCATATTGATCCTTCTAGATATTTATTTATGCCATCTACTCATTATTTCATTTTTAACTTCTGGAGTTTGTTTGTATTTTACAGAATTTAATAGTATATTTATTTTGGCTGCTAGGATATCTTAACTCTGGGGGTTAATAAAGTCATCTATCTTTCTTTGTGGCATGGATTTCAATATTTCAACCTTAAGTGTTTTGTCTGGCAAATTAACAGTGCACTTTCTTGTTTTTGGTGATATTTTCTTTCTGGTAACAGATCCATGGGGCGAAGGCCACAATCATAGAACCAACAGGGGAGTCTGACAATCCACTGAGGTTCACATCTGGCCTGGTGGTGGCACTAGACATCGATGCAACACTGGAACATGTCCAGGATCCTCAGAATGCCGTGAAAGTACAGGTCAGTTTGATGTACGTGGGGAGCTGGGCCATTTTTGTGGATCCACTATGTGATGGCATCTCTCTCTATCACAAGAATACAGCTCCTGTGCTTTGAATGTTGCACTTGGCTATATTTTGAAGTAGATTCTTTTTTCAGAGTTGTGCAGCACTAGTCGAGAACACACTTTTTAAAATTTCGTACTTGATCTGCAACCCTGAACTACCAGCTTGTGCATCTGTCTGTAGGTTCTGTATCCAGATGGTCAGAGTCACGTGATCCATCCTAAACCTGGAGACTTCAGAAAACCTGGCCCTGACAGACACAGACTCATCACACAGGTCTACCTCTCACATAGCGCATGGACAGGTCAGTTTAATACTCACGTCTATCGATTCTATTGATACTTCAAATATCTACTCTTAAGAGCTTTAGGAATAAATAATTCTGTTCATTCTTACTCCTTGTCTGCTTGCATTATTTTCTTATTACAGACTTTATTCTAATTATCTGCTAGTGCTATTTCAACTGTACACCTAAAACCTCCCCTGCGCCCTCTTACTCTCAGTGTGGCCGCTTTCATCAGTGAGTCTTTCTGCCCCTTCTTGTCTCTGTTTCTCAGAGCCATCTCAGATTGAAGTACGTCTCCTGCTGGCATACAGCTCTTCCTCGAACTCCCTCTCCTCTTCAGCCTCCAAGGGATGGAGCGACAGCATCGACGGCATCCCACCGCCAGAGGCCGCTGTCGAAGGGACCATTCCATTAAGCAAGCCAGTCAAAGTTTACATCATGCCTAAACCTGCCAGGCGTTAACAAAATCCCCAGCACTGGAAATTTGGCCAACCCTCTTCAGCATTGATATGGCTATGACTGATCTAAACTAAATCCAAAACTGTGGTTCAGAATCCGTGTTTTCTCCTCAAAAAACTTTTTCATAGCTAAGTAAAAAGAATTTTTTTTTTTTTTTTTTTTTTTTTTTACTCTGCACCTTTTATGAAGAGAAACACAATGGAGATGACTAATTTTCTAATTTTATTGTCTGTAGCAAACAAGCAGAAATACATTTTAAACTCATGAAAAGGGTATTATACATTCATTCATCGTCCTTTAATAACACCAAATAATCTGCCCTTACACAAGACAGTTTGAGGGTAAAATCTGTGAATTTCTTTTTCATTGAAATCAATGACCCACACGTTGGCACTCTTCTACTGAGCAGCTCAGGCTGAAATAAGTCCTACAAATGTTCTATGGCCAGGCTGAGAAAAGCTGAGGACTAGTAACCAGTTACACATACTGACGCCTCAACAGGTGGAGTGGAAGACGCCACCCACCTTGGCACCCTGGCCAGCCAGTTTATTGTATTCAGCAACAGCCTTCTCTGTCTGAAAGACTCTGACCTCAACACCTTTTTGCTTCACATAGTCCAAAGTGGAGGCGGGAACCTGCAAGAAGAGATGACAGAATGAACTTCTACATCACAGCTCGTGTTTTACACAACACATAAGAGTTTATTTATTTTGTAGTGTGTTGGATTTTAGACAAAGATACTGCTGCTTTGCTCGTATGCTGCTCACACTGCAGCACTTGTGAAAGCGCAGTATCCAGCTCCTTCACACCAGTATGTCTTCCTGCGTGCACTCATGTTTCAGGTCGAAAATCTAATTCTAAGTGCTTGGGTCAAAGAGACAGAACACCCTTAGGGTTCCAAAAGGTCTTTCACCTCTTCACCAAAAGACACCCGCAGTTCTAAAAGCTGATGAGGCCACTCTGGGATTGAACCTCTAGCGCGATTATCAACTAGGAGGTGGTCCTGAGAAGCATTGGCCTACTCTGCCATCATGAGTTTAGGTCACATGGGTCATGCTTTTTTTTTTTCTTTTTTTTTTTTAGTTGTTGTAGGCAGCGTACACACCATCTATGTGTCACCTGTCACCGAGGAGTGTGGTTATTTTGGTGAGGTAATTAGCTGCACTGAATATGACACTGATGCTGAGAATGTAAAGATGATTTTGTATTTGTTCAGGGGTCCAAGAGCCTTCCTTTGCTGGATGAAAAGATCAGAAGGAGAGGGCAGCTGATACTTTCATGATTAGTTTTCTTCAGACTGGCATAGAGTTTATTCTTATTGCTGATTGTGCGTCCACTAAAGGCAGCTGTTGTGGAGAGGAGATATTGAGTCCTTTGGCTAGAACATCCATCCCTGTTTGAGCCAATAAGCAGGTTGTTTACCCACTTAACCCAGCTGTCAGTGAGTGTAGCGTCATCCTGTTTTGGTCCAGATGGTCTGAGAACTATTGCACTATTAAACTCTTGCTTGCAGTTTTGAACTAGAGTGGAATAGTTTTTTGTCATTTGTTGCCTTTAATGTGTTGTGCCTCACCCACAAAGTTTGAAACTTCCAAAACAGAGAGCTGATAACTTTTTATATGTCCTCACTCATTGAAGAGTATTCCTCCAAAACTACAAGGCAGCATATCGAAATGCCAGCCTTTCAGATGGGAGTTGAAACATCTTGCAGAACCTAAAAGAGGTGAAGTTGCTTCTTGCCTGATCTAAGACTTCGATGAGGTGGATCACTGAGAAGCTACTCAAAGATCTCGCACACAATCAACAAAATAGATGACAATTGAAGTGGACAAGAAACGTATTGATTCTACTGCTCATGAATAAAAGCACTGATTGCCTGTGAGAGATAGAAGCATTCAAGATGAAGAAATGATTTTAAAGAAGTCTATTGTCCTTCTATGCTCTTCACAAAATCACAACATGTCAAGGGGAAAGACAATTTGCACCCACATGTACAGACAAAACTTGCCATCCAGCGATAAAGTTGCCGTACATAAACCGATCTAACTGCTCCAAATCTCTTGTTATTTTTAAGTATGACTTCTCGATACATGACGATTGATATTCACTAACTGAATGCACTGGACTGTCTTTTGGGTTGTCCTACCTGTAGAGCTTCACTCATGCCTCTGCCGATCACCAGCAAGTCTATCCCCTTTTTCAGCACCTCCTCCACATCAGCAGGTTGTACTCCTGGGTGGTGCTGTAGTGGGAGAAGCAAAGATTGATGTATTCATTTGAAAGGAAATCACCAGTATGTGTTTGTGCCTTTGCTGCTACTGTGCATCTACAATTCTAATGTTTAATTGGTTCAGAACTTTGGTTGTTAGGACATAAATCTGTTAACAAAAATCACATGAAATAGGAATTTATCTTTCTTATGCGGGGAAAAATAGCAGATCCCCACAAAGCCAATTATTAAATTTGATGGTCAGCCACTCACATCAGTCCCAGTCTCTCTCCAGTCCCACATGCGACTTCCCCCAGGCCAGACCTTACAGTCCTTGTAGCTGGAAGAGCATCCCTTCACCTTCATGTGACCCCAGGAGAGAGAGGCTATCTCTGGAGAGGACATGATTATGTGAGGCTGCCTTCTAAAAGTCAAGAAAGGAACACATTGATGCATAAGTGTGCAGAATATGCACGGTTCATATCAGACTGTTAAATAACAGCCCCTTAACATTTTCTTATGATAGAAATCTCGGTGGTCGATTGCATGTTAATGAGTTGCTTTTGATAAAATGGTTAAGGAAAAAAAACATTTTGGTACGAGTGTTTTGATCAAAATTCCTTAATTTGAATCTTGCACTCTGATGTCAGCAAGCTACTATGCAAGATGAACAATCATCTGGATCAGGATGGGCTCCATTGTTTCAGCCGGTGATAGTCTGATGAGTGGGAGCACATCTGATCAGACTGTCATTGACTTCCAACTGTAAAATGACAGCAATGAAGTTTCAGTTGTCAGCTCTGTTTTCTCTATATAACATGCTGTCTTTTCATGAGGACTTAAATGCACAAGTTCACGGAGAATTAAACTTCATGTCTTTCCTTGATGGGTCAATAACTCTGATCCTGTGTTATATGATCTGAACCATGACAGAACACGCCAAGATTGATTACTGAGTAAAAATCTAACCAAAAGGCTTCAATCTCCACTTCCGGCTGGGCAAGTGTTTGGTTGTTTTGATTCTCCTGAGCCACAGGATGGCAGTAAAGATGACCTTTTGGATAAAACAACGCCTGTCACACAGCCATGAACTTTAACCTCACTGTTCAGCTGCATACACTGAAACATTCACGTCTTGACAGCTTTGGGATTTTGCTGCATGCAACTGTCAGACCACAACAAATCAACGTTCGGCTCTTCACCTCAAACCAGAAAGGAACAAATAAACACACAAATTAAACTCGAGCTCAAGCAACAACTTTACCACTGTCCAAACGTCTTAATTCACAATGTCTGAATAGAAAATATACAGAATAAAATAAAGTCAGTTCAAACTGCAGGAAAGCTCACCGCTGATCAGAGTTCTTGTGTTGCCAAGTTTGTTACTATGTCGACACTGACATGAGCTATTTCTGTACAAGACTCGTTGCAGACACGAAACCCAGAAACTGAGCCAAAGTCTGCTGGACTGAAGCTCAGAAGGTTCAGACTGCAGCGATATGCCACTAGTATATATTTTTTTCTTTTTTTCTTTATTTATCTAAAAATGCGAACGACCAAGCCAAAAATCAAGATCAAGATACTCACTTCGACTTGAAAACAAGCTAGACGCATTTCCTGCAATGATTCTTCATCCTGTCGTTAAAGGGAAATGATCAGCTGCATTTCCACTGTGACAGAACAAACAACACAACAACAACGGACTGGAGCGTGTATATTAATTTAAACAGACATTAATGGAGATTAAAGAGATCATCTGAAGTATCAACACAACTGATTTGTCCACTACGACGTCTAGATGTTTATTTTTTTCTATATGAAAATGCAATTTTATTACAGTTCTCCAAAAGTTTTTTTCAGCCAAAGACAAAATAAACACGTACCTTGACACCACGTTCGTTTAAAGTCTTCTACATTACGATCACTTAAAGCTTCTCTGCTGCCCCAAGCGGTGGGACGGACTAAACAATAACAAACATCAATGGCTCTTTGCACGCGCGCACACACACACGAGAGGCCTTATTTCCTCACACTGCTGTACCTGCTTGGCCCCTGATCCACTTTGCAGTGAATCTTCCATTGTTGACCACAGAAAACAGAGTATTTCCTGACAGCCTGAAGGCCGGCCGGCCGGACGGACACACACAAAACTCTGTATTGTCCAGTCACTCCTGAGGCACCAGTTTTCTAACAAAAATGTTGCTGAATTGTGGGGACCAATGCTTCTCTAAGCCCCTGAGTTGACAAAAGGTAGTGTGAACACATTTACGGTCTCCTCGTAATGGAGAACGCAGTGGACTTACACTTGCGACACCCTGCTGCTGTCAGCAATCATACTTTAGGTCATCTAAGACTTTAAAAAAATGTGGATTTCTGAAATGTATTTAAATGAAACAAACAAAGCTTCAGACTTGTAGAAATGTATACATTATTAGCATTGGGTCCATATCACACCAATTAGCGTTCTGTGTCAAAGTTGCTTTTTTTTTTTTTTTTTTTTTTAAAAGAAGAAGAAGTGAAATGACAAATTTCAGATACATTAGTATCTGAAAGATGACATCACAGCATTTTAATGCTCCGTTTGGTGTTTGGAGCACATACATTCAGGCAGTGGAGGAAAAATAAAACAATGCAAAAAACACAAAAATGCTGACATATGAAACTGATCACCAGTGATCTAGCGAAATGCATTTATATCCCTGAGACTCCCAAGCAAACACAGAATTACTATCTGTGACTTGTAATTCCATCAGAGATTACTAACATTTTTAAGAAATGAATTATCTGTAAAAAAGTAAGCATTGAACGCCTCATATCATTCTGTTGAAAAGGACACAATTAAATAGATGCTCACTGCCTTTGTAGTACTGCTGACTGAAGCTTGGCATGTAAACCAACAGCAAACAGATATACACATGAAAAAAAAAAAACAAAAAAAAAAAAACCATCCAGTCAACATAAATAAGACACTGTCAGTTCTGTAGGATGAGTGTCACAATCTGGGTATTCATGTTAACTTCATAATTAATGTCAGTGAATCCAAAAACTGAGAACACAGCATTAAACTAAGCCAAAGTACCACAGCTGACCACAGGCTCATGTTTTTCCTGCCTTGTCATGTCACTTAGCAGAAAATATGACAGAATTATGAGAGTATATGATTTCCCTGTGTTGCGGAATTCACCTGTTGTAACATTAACTTTCATGAAACAGAAATGACAGTACCTTCTCCCAAAATGTCAGTGCAAATAAATACATCCTGTCTGACAGTCTCCCACCAATGACAATTAAAAGATGACATTGCCTTACGGTGCCAGTTTTATAACCCTCATATAAATGAAAGTCTGATTAAAAGAGAAAAAAAAAAAAAAAAAAAATCACTGTTTTCTTTCAGTCAGTGGTTTTCTCCTCCATTAAAGATGGGCTGTTTCTAAATATAACACTTTCTGACTGCCACCTACCTACTTCCACATCCTACCCTCGAGCATATTTATCCTGGTTTAGGCAGCAAACCCCCTGCGTAGTACTTTTAGTTTCAAAAGTCAGATCAGACATGTGAATGACATGGCGCACTAGGGGATATGAAAAGAAGATTCACCATTAATGAAATACACGGGCTGTTCTTTGAAAATACCCCTGACAACCATATAAGCATGCGCATATTTAAGCCATTATTATTGAGAACATGAGGTGGAGTGTCATGGTGGATGGGTGCTGCATCCACCCATGCCATGTTCACCCCTCCACTAGAAATGGAAGTTCATAAGCAATCTTCCGTCCAGGTGTCAATCCACAGCCAATCACATTGCCTACTGCCGGAGAGCCCCAGGCTGGTTGCTCTTACTACCAGTTGCAGCACTGTTCTCTGTCAGCAAGGGCGTGAGCTCTGAAAAGAAATTATGTGTTCAGTATGATGCTGCCATTTATGTGAACTTTGTGAAACTAAACACATTCCATCATGTCACATTTAATGTTACTGTCTTCCTGAATCACAAAGGAAATATTTTTTTACCTATAACATGACTAAAGTTTTTTGCACATGGCAGATGCTGAAATTTTAATTCGTGCCTTCGTTTCATGATAAGATGGCTATATATTTGTAATAATATTGTATTGCAGCACAAAGAATTTAGCTAAATCCAGAAAATGTGACCAAAAGGATCAGACATTAAGGTGCTTTTAAGGCTAAATGGATTTCAAAACTCTCTGATCTCCTTAAATCTGATATTCCATCCTGGGCTGTGTTGTCTGAATTTACGGACCCTGTCTGCCAGCTATAAAGATGATGTCTGCTGGCTGGAGATCAGACTGACTGCACTGGAGCCTTTCAATCCAAACTTCAAGCCCGGCTTTACAGCCTCAACTTTTCCAGTAGCAACTTATTCTTTTACTATTTACCATTTTAGCACCATCAGGTCAGCCTCATAAATCTAATAAACAAAGTGAATAATGTCATGGTGCTAATGGCATAAAGACACCTCACAGATTGATAGATAGCAGAAAATGGCAATTATTTGAAAACCAAAATCAACTCTGATCCCCGCTGAACAGAATACACTACAGCTGAAACCAATATTTATACATGACATGCTGCAAAAGAAAAAGCGTGTCAACAGCCTGTATGCTCTGGAAACAGGTATTGCTAGGTAAAGGTGCCGTCCCATATTTTTATGTGCATATTCCCTTGCCCATTCCAAACACATTCTCAAAGCATGATAGATTTATAGATTGTGTTTAAGGCTATCACCATATAGTACCACCAAGATAAAAATGTAATGCCAACCTTTCATCTCCATTTGCATTTTGCTGTTGTCACACGCAGCTGAGTTTGGATGGTTGATGCTGTTCTGAGCAGCTCCAGCATTTCCTTCTGTGGCGCTGCTCACACTGCCAACAGAACTTGCTTTCACTTGATCAAGTTTTCGTTTATAACCATCCACAGAGTCCATCTTCACTGGGCAGAGGGTCTGGAGCAGACCCATGGCATCAAAGTCTTCTCCAGAGCACTCGCCTCGTCTCCTCAACAACTCTAACACCTGCAGTCAGGAAACACCAATAACTGTATCCAACACTGTGGTTGTATTTTCATGACCTTTTTCAGTTGTCATAATTTCATACTGACATTCAGCATTTCCATCAAGACCTGCAACTCAGAGATCGAGTGTCTGAAATCACTCATCACCTCTTCATCCACTACTACAGTAGTTTATGCTATAGAATTTGAATTTGAGTAATCACAGACCACTTCAGAGATACACAACCATTCATTTGAAGGAAAAAAAATAAATAAATGTGGGATTGCTGGCAATGGTAGCCTACAAGTTATGGAGGCATTTGTAACAATGCCCAATGGGGAACAATAACAACAGATACACTCAGGGATTGGACAGTAAAATAAAACTGCAAACAGTAAATAACGTTCTCTATTCACTAAATTGGAAGTTATTCCAGATAAAGGGAACGGACACTGACACTAACTCACAATGCCTGCCAACAGACCTTGATGTATTTGTAGGACTTCAGTTCACTGACGTTCTCCTCCAGAAAGAGCAGATAGAGAGAGAGATCATCGCACTGGCCACCAGGAGTAGGGAGGACGCTCACTGTGGGGAGCGACTGATAGGTTTCCAGGAATCGGGCGTATCCATGGCAGAGGATTGGACGGAGACTGGCATAGATCACCACTGGAATCAGTGCAACAAACAGGACCAAATTCACATAGCTGAAAAAGGCAGAACAGACAGACTGCAGTTTGATATGCAGGGAGGAAGAAGAATAAATATTATATTATGACTTTGTTACAATACAACATGATGTACAACAATACACAATGTACAGCAGAATTTCTGAAGCATTCAGAATAATCAAATGCATATTTTCAATGATCTTTAAATATCACATAGTTTAATTGAATTCATTTTCCATAATTATACCAATCAAAGAACTGAAAACTGAAAGCAGGACGGGACAGTAAGGGCTACAATTATTTGACAAAGTACAAGGATATATTCACATTCTAACAACTGCTGCTTTGGTTCATGAAAAGGTCTGTTTGGACCTCAGTGTGTAAACCTCTTCTGTGTAGATGTGACATCTAATGAGAGCTCAAGTTATCTTCTCCATCAACCAAGTGCAGACGTTTAAAACCTTTCTACGTTTAATAGTTTTTGATAATTGCTGCCCGATTTGAGGCCACTGGATTCAGTGCTTTTGAAGAGGTTTTTGTAGAAACTGTTTTGTACACAAAAACAGTCTCAAGCTAGCACTTTCTTCCAGAGTGAACACAAGCTGAGCTTTGCAGCATTTTCATGTCAGGTCTGCTGATGCCAGAGTGCCTTACATTATGTAGGTGTTCATGTTATTGTGTCCATTCTGTGGAGTTGCTGATATGCCTATGTATGCTGTTGAAGGAATCAACACCAGACCCCTCCTACCGCTACCAGCACATTAAATCAACTTCATTCCATTTCTACAAAAACCAAACATTTCACCGTGTGGACAAATACCTGAGCAAAGAGAACACTCCCACAGCGATGAGCTTACACTGCACCTTGTCGGGGACACTGGGGTCAGAGGTGAGTAGGCCGACGCGAAGATTG
Organism: Echeneis naucrates; assembly: GCF_900963305.1. Classification (NCBI taxonomy): domain Eukaryota; kingdom Metazoa; phylum Chordata; class Actinopteri; order Carangiformes; family Echeneidae; genus Echeneis; species Echeneis naucrates. Next base: position 3,977,246 of record NC_042523.1, read on the forward strand.
CAGCCAAACTCATCGGTGACAGAGGCCAGGCGAAGGTAGTAGCCCAGATAGACACAGGCGCACAGCAGGGTGACAAGAGTGAGGCCACGGCACAACAGGTAGTAAAACAGCAACATATGCGTGCAACGCTTGGTCATCAGAAACTTCTCAACCAGCGGGTATTTGAAACAGCCATCGGTGGGGTTGCTGGGGTCACTGTCAAACGGGTTCACCGAAAACACAATCAGAATAAGCATTCTTGCCCTTATACTATGTACAAGGAAATTATGTGCGTGTTTGCCTCCCAAGCAGATACAAATAACATATTAAAAAAATATTATTAATAATAGTAATAATAAGAAAGAGAACTATAGGCGCTGACATAAAAATACAAGGATTAAAAAAAAAAAAAATCTATCTTACAGCAAAACATTTTCATGTGAAAGAGCAGGGAGAGTAAGATATGTCAAGATCATGGGGTAAAAATTATTTTCTTGCAATAGTTAATTTAATTTAAAAAGAGGCAAAGGTAAATGTTCCATCTAGACCTGCTCTATATGTAAAGTGTGTTGAAGTATAATAAAATCCGGTTTGATTTGATGTGACACAGTACTCATTACTGAACAGGAGATTTGCTTCAAGTAAAAAAAGAATGGCTCCAGAACAATCTAACTGTCTCAACTAGGATATGTGCTTTAAATATTTATAGTGCTGTAAATTAAGCTGGTATGAGGTCTACAGCTGGGCTGGGTTGGTAGTTGCTGGTAACAAGCTTGTTTTAGCAAAGCTGACCATGATACAACACTAACAGTCATAAAGTATTTCACACAGTGCCATAACTCCCAACTAGTTATCTGCTTTGATGCCAAACTGAAATCAAGATTGAGCTTAACCTCAATCATTTTTCCTCTCCCAACACTAAAACCCAACCAAACCAGAGAAAAAAATTTAGGTTTTCTTTCACCTGTCAGGTGTAAGGTGGCCCGAAGTCGCAATGGTTTTTGCAAGAGTGAGGGCACGGTTGTAACATCGGTCAAGCTCCTCCATGATGAAGCCCAGGTCTGACTGCAGGAGGGGTGCAGCGGAAAATCTCCATAGCAATGCCGGGGTGTACATCAGCACAGCCACTAACAGCAGTATGTAAGGAAAGAACTAAACCAACAAGAGAAATTAAAACTAAATTTATAGGAAGTCTCACATTCTCAACTTCCCTGGTCTTCACAGCAGCGACTGCATGATGCTGATGATACTAACTTGAGTTGCAAAAGTTAACAGTGCTGAACTGGACGATGGCTGACATCAACCCAACCGGTCGAGGCAGATGGCCGCCCCCCCTGAGCCTGGTTCTGCTCGAGGTTTCTGCCTCTTAAAGGAAGTTTTTCCTTGCCACTGTTGCCAAGTGCTTGCTCATCGGGGGATCTGTTGGGTCTCTTTAAATAAATTTATAAAGAGTTTGGTCTAGACCTGCTCTATATGTAAAGTGCCTTGATGTAACTTTGTTATGATTTGGCGCTATACAAATAAATCTGATTTGATTTGATTTGATTTCACACAAATACGAGTGGCTTCTCACTTCAGTAGAACTATACAGACATTTCTTATCAATGACTGCCACATTGACTGCCACCACAAAATGCCTGAGAAAGTTGCAGTCATTATGAGAGAATCTGTAAATTAGCCTACAAATTGAGAAACAGGAATTTGTAACAGCAATACAAGAATTTCACAACTGGCAAAGTCGAAATGAAAACTGATCAGATTGGCTGATTGGCAGATGAAGCCATAGATAAAATGAAATTTTACTTTATTGCTACAAACCTTTCATGTAGCTGTTGCATTGCTGTAGTTCTAGTGCTATTGTCGCTCATATCACAACAGAAAAATCTACTATGGAGCATAGACATCACTGTCCTTTACACTGAGCATTAACCACACCAAAAAACTGCATACAGTGACGGCGAAAGCAGAGTAAGATGCTATAAAGTACTATCAATTAAATCGCCATAGCAGGAAATCACCTTCGCCTCTGCCATTAAACAGTAATAATATTTCTTGGTAGGAAACTTTGAACCACGCTTAATCATTGAATCCTGGTTTACACTGACTTCACAATTTGATGAAAAAAATGTCACACTTTTTTCCATCTTTACTATTATTGCATTATCGGTAGAAGCAGTGTTATAAAGCACTCTCTCATATGGTGCTGAGCATACATGGAAAACTTTTAATCATCAAACTAATACAGCACAATTACATGTTTTATTTTCTACTAATCCTTTGTTTGTAAATGGGTATGAAAGCATTGTACCTTATGAAGCCACAGTGGCAGCGTGTGTGTATGCACAGCCGCCCAGCAGTACGAGTCCACATAAGCCGCCTGCCTCCAGGAAAAGTTACTAGGTGCAAAACAGCTGATCTGAGTCCCTGAAAGAAATTGAGACAGATAAATAGCACAGATGCAAAATACACATGACAGGAATAAGTAAGAAGAAAGATTTGTAAAAAGAACTATAATAATCTGTTAAACTCGCACGATGGGGCTACGTGTGGCCTTGGTTTCAATATCACTGCACTTCAATTTTTTTTTTCAACGTCAATTTTTTTCAATGAAATCATTAGTTGGGTTTTCCTTTGCCTAATTTGTAGAATAACAAAACTAATTTTGACCTGAACCAGAGTAAAATTGGGCCTCTGTGCTCTTGGCTCACCAACAACACTCACCAACTGAAACTTCTTGAGCAAAGGCGAGGGAGATGAGGAGGAGGGGCAGGCCTACTGCCACGCAGGTCACCATCTTGTCCACAGCCAGTTCAGTTCGGACACTGCGGTACCGAGCTTGGTTCGGCTCCTTGAGAAGAAAATCGCTGAACACATACTCTGTTGCAACGTGGGCGATGGCCATCTTAACACTCAGCTGTTATATCCTGCATGAAAAACAGCAACAACAGCTGTAGGCACAAGTCATTTATAGACACAGATCACACAGACACTGATATTTAGTTACACTCATATGACGTTGACATTTTTCTCCAAATGGCCGCTAGCTACTGTTGACGATTTGCCAAGCTTAGTGTGTTGTTGCCTGACAATGGTGACCTCTGAAAATTTTTAAATGTCTGGTAGCTGGTTGCTACCACAATTTGCATGCTTTACTTCTCCATGCAGTTCAAACACTGTTCATCCTTCATGCATATGCCATTAATGTGACCACAATATCATGACCACTTTGATGACCTTCAACAAAAATTGAAGGATCTGGCATTAGAAATTGCACAATCTTCTCATTATTTCTGCTATCCTTCCTACTTTTGATCAGCGGGAACATCTCTTTCTTTTGTGCATTATCATTCAGGTCTTGCAGGGTTCTTGAGACTTACTTGACCTTTGCCAATTAGATTTTTCATTTGACTTCGGAACTGTCTTATAGTCTCCTTTTTGCCACTTGCAATCAGCACAGCACTGTCTTGATAGTGAACAGAGCTGCTGAGATACTCTAATAATCCAGACATTGTTTTCTTGGCAATCCGGTGGATGGCCAAGAACTTCTGTCTCGGTCTCAGGTCTGAACTCCTCCAGCTCTCTTGGGAGAAATCAGCCCGTTGAAAAGATTGTGGATCGTAAATGATCTTCAGCTGGCACACTGACAGAGAGGCATCATTTCACCGCCATCTTCTCCCCAAAGCAGCTCAGTGAGGCCGGCTGGCCGGCTGGCTGGTGTGTGTGTGTGTGTGTCTGCTGGTAAAAACTGTTAATCATTGTTGATCCACGAAAGTGAAAACAGTCTTCTCACACAACCTGACCCCCTTCGTGTTACTGGAGCCAGATTTGTGCTGGGACACTTTCCTGATTACTGTTGAGAGAGATGTGGTCAGTAAAACGTGTTGTAGGAGGATAATGAAGTTAATGTGAGAAGAGATCGGAGGTTTAAACAGCAAGAAGCAGGCTTTGAGCAGACTTTCATAAAGTGTGGCTTCGCTAACACGACCCGAAAAAAAACACAGCAGCCCATCAGCTCTCACTAAAATTAACTCGTTTCAATGAATAATGAACTTGAACTCACCTCCCGTCCGGGTGGCTTTAAGTTTGTTTTCTCTGTTAAACCAACATGGCTGCTGTTAAACAGCCTCAGAGTCTGTAGAGGCGAAGCCGTGAGTCTCCTCTACCGGCGGAGCTGCAAGCCGAGAGACATTCAACAAAAAGAAAGTTGAGCGTAACTCTCTAAATAAGCCTTCTTCCTGTGATTAAAGAAAGAAAAAAAAACACGCCTTCCGCTACTGTTGCGAAGTGGATGATGCCTTCATGGACAAACGGACAGAACTGGTTTTCCCTCTGGTGAGGGAGAGTTTAGAGTCTGCTTCACTCAGTCAGGGTCCCCTGGGTGAATTATCAGCATGTTGAAACACATAAAGACAAAGTGCCTGCAAATCCTTCGTCATTATCGGGGGCTTCTACAAAACATGTTTGTAAAATACACCCTTAAAGGATCAGTTTGACAACGTACATATTACATCGACACAAATGTCAAATGCAAAGAAACAATCCTGCTGTCACTGAAACCCCCAAACTACTTTTGTTATTAAATATTACTGTAAAAAAATAAATGTCAAATCCAAAATAAAAAAGTCGGGTTTTCTCTTAGTTTTTCCAATTCATGATGATTTGAGGAGTATTGCCTTGTGCAGTCTAGTCCCAATGTTCACCACCATTTTCAGTAACTGTAAGGGACATATTTAGAGAGAAACAGTGAGAAATGTTACATACATGCGACGTACATTCATGTTTGGGAAGTGAATTTGACTGAATCTGATATTTTTCTTCAATAATTCGTTAATTGGCTAATAGGGCGTCAGCAGATGTTTTTGCTGAGGTGTCAAAGAATTGTTGAAATTCACTCCCATGTGCGTTGGTAATGGCTTTGAAATGGCATTTTAACGGAATAGCTTGCATTAGAATTTAAAAAGACTATTGAAGAATTTGAATGAATTTGTTCTTGTAACTGAAAAAAATTGTCAGGAGCTCCGAATCCAATAATAGTAAAAAAATAAATAAATAAATGTAAAAAAAAAAAAACAAACAAAACACAAATACCATACTGAAAGACAAATATGTCTTTTAAATGCACTCATTCCACATGACGAAAATATCGGTCAGCGGCAGCAGGTACTTGAAATTAACCCATGTGCAAGCCAGCACGCTAAGCTTAAGGATATGAAAACTGTGATAGTCTCAGAAAGTCCAATAGTTGTGAAGGCAGCATCCTCGTGACTATCTACGCAGCATGCAGCAGCAGAGCTGATTGATACATCATGTAAAAAAACTGAAATAAAAAAAGAGCTTGACTGTAAAACAAACGAGGATAAATAAAAGAATAGACTTGATTGGGCTATATCTTTCACACGAGCGTGTCTGATATTTGTGGGAAAGTAATAAAGAACGATCGCACAAGGATGCTTGCTTTATTCAGGGGGTAGTTGTGCGGAATAAACCAGAGAACCCCTTTGGACTGTTGATGTTGAGCTTTTGCGATGAATTCTGGGCATTTCATCTCCTAACTTCTCACAGCTCCGTCAAGCGTACTCGAAATGCCTGTAATCTTACCGGATATCAAGTCATTCATTTCAAAATAAAGAGAACATTTCTGAACTCGAAAGAGAATAATAATAATAAGAAGAATAAGAATAATCCAGGCCGTTTTGTTTTACGGGCTAAAGGGGTGCTTAGTATGATAAGAGAAAGTTGCTGCGTGCTTCCTTACTTTACTTGAAAACTCAACCCCCTGTTTGTTATTATTGTGAAAATCTGCCGCGGGTGCTGCTCGCTCTCGCGGTGTGGAACTTGACACCGGTAGCCGCTTCATTCCCTCCATTCATTTTCGCTGGCGTACAGTCGCATCCCGACAGCAAGCCCTCCCCTCCTGTTTCTCTCCGCCTGGAAAGATGGCTGCTCCGGTGGTGGTGAGACGCTCCGGCCCGGCGCTCTGCCCAAGCTTTGCGGAGGTCTGCTCGTTCCTGGAGCGATACGGGGCGGCGCTGGATCTACCCGAGATGACGTTCCCGCAGATGGAGAGGTATCTGCGGGACACGACGACAGGTGAGACATCGGTAGGTGTTGGTGGTACCGAACTGGTGGAAAGCTGCGACACTTGAAACCAAAAGAGAAGGGGCCATCACTTCCACCACCATCATCATCATCGTGGTGATGAGGATGACGAAAAATGTTGTGTGTGTGTGTGTGTGTGTGTGTGGGAGTGTTTGCACGCGCGCGTGCGCGCGCCGGGGGGGGGGGGGGGGGTGCGTGCGTGCGTATGTGCGCGCGTGTGGCCCGGCAGAGCAGCATCCGTTTTAGAGTTTAGTCCGCGAGCGTTTACACTTTGTCACCGGCCGCCCCGTAGTTTGATCCGGGACGGTTTTTCTCGGGGGACGGTCAGTGTTTGGTCTAAGTTCGTGTGGAAGCGTTGGAGCAAGGGGAAAAGGTAGCCGCTAACAGGCTGCTAGCCCCCCCTCCAAACCTTACTCACTTTGGACTCTGCTGTTTGTCCTGAAGTTAGGAGACAGGGACACGCATCATTCGGCTCGGAAGGGGCGGGGGTGGGGAGGTGACAGTTAGAACCAAGTGACAACTCGTCGATTCTGTTGTTGGGGCTCCTATTGATCTGTTAACGATCAACTTGATGTGGGAGCCATGATGCAGCACCGCCGAGTGACCACACACAGCCAACCAGCTAGCACCGGAGTGCTGTCAGGTGTACATTTTCACCGGCCTCGGCTCACAGGCGGTCGGACTGGCATAACATTCCGGTGTCCCGGGTGTTTACATGTTCACCCGTGAACTCACGGTCACAGTGTTTCCACCTTGTGATGTGTCTTTTAGCCGGACCGACTTATATTAGCTGTAAACTGTGGATGCAAATTTTATTTATTTATTTATTTATTTTTTATTTTTTATTTTTTTTTTTTGGAGGGGGGGCATTGCTAGAAAGGCTGTCATGTCTGCGCAGGCGCCGTAGGGACTCTCGCTGCTAGCTGCTGGCTTAGTTAGCATCAAGGCTCCGTCAACTTTTAATCCAAGGTTGAGACAGTGAATGAACTTTTGCTTTGATCAAAAGTCTCACACTGGTATTAGGCTGTTAATGGCTTTAAAGACCGCCTCAGTCCACTCAGTTTGGTAGTGAGGAAATCGTCGGTTATCGTTACCTCTGCTGCTTACTGTAAATTCAACAATATAACACAAACAGCTAATATTATACTGTGGTTAAATATAACACATTTTTCTACATGATCTCCTGAGGTTTTGGTGATTGTACGAAAACCTAAAATGGAAGTTTTCTGTGCCAAAGAGCAGGAATTCCCTGGTATTTCATGGGCTAAAAGTAAAAGTTCAGTCCATACTAAATGTCAACGGAATTTTTCTGTCACAAAGCAGAAGCCTACAGTCACAGCAGTTTCATGACAAAGCCTGAGGTTTTTATCTGGTCTTCATCATTGACTGTCTCAGTTTATTTATATAATTGTTGAATTTCAAAAATGTCAACAACAACAACATCTCTCAGAATCACAACCCACCACAACATGATCGACCAAAACCCTAAAAAACTAGTCTCCATGCGATTTTATGAAAAGCCAGAGAAATAATAGATGAAATACAGTTTTCTTAAGATTTTCCAACGGTAAAACATTTTTGTTGTGAAATAATCTGTTATAGCTGTTCATATTTGCTATCTACACTGTGCTGGGAGATCCAGAGGACCTTCTGTCTAGTGTGTCTTGCCTCCGTGTTTATTTTTCAAAATATACAACACCTCTCAGTGCAACACACATTATTATTGCAAAAACGAATCTTGAGTCGATAACAACACATTTTACATTCACATGTAGTAAATAGTTGATAAAAGAATTGTAAACCTAAGAATACAATCAAATGCAACACCAGTCTAAAAAATATTCAAAAGGTTTTCCTATCAAGCTGTTTATTAACATGTTTTTCATGGTAAATTAATCACATTTGCCTTATTCATGATTACAGTATTGAGTTGAACAATGGGCCTTGTATAAAATGGGATTACAATTTTGAGTCTTAACTGATCTCTTCTGCTTCCCATTGAAAATTGCTGCCCCTTTAGCAGCTTAAAGAGCGATCAAATTGATTTAAAAAAACATTAAGATGAACAACTATCTGTCCAATCTAATTACAGTACCTAAACCCCTTGTGGAGCTCCACGTGAAACTGCTCAGAAAACTGGGGAGGTCTGTGTCAACTGACCGCTGGGAAAAATACCTGGCTAAGGTGAGTGCTTCGTGAATATGTTTGGGCTGTGGAATGCAACTGCAATTTTTCCCATAAACTCTACGGCCTTGCCTTGTTTGTGATCAACCATCAGAGAAAGGTTAAAAAATATTTAAGCGTAAACCATGCAGTGCATGTGTGAAAACAGGCTTTTATCCAGTGGTTGTACTGACACATTGTGTCCTGTAGGTTTGCCTGGAGTTGAACAGCACCTGGGCCTGGGAGCTAGAGCAAAAGGGCTATCAGGAGATGTCCATTGAATGCAAGTCCAGCATCCTCAAAGTATGATGCCTCTGTGTTTACTTAATGAAACTAATAGACCTCAAAGTTGGAAACATAATATCAACCTTCTCTTCCAAAGCCCTTTGCACCATGAATTCCTCCAAATCTATTTTCATGTGTGTTTATTCTTTACCTTTCAGTATCTTTGCGAGTGTCAGTTTGATGACAATCTGAAGTTTAAGACGGCAATCAATGAGGAGGACCCGGAGAAGATGCGTTTGCAGCCTGTAGGCCGGGACCGGTATGGACTGATATATTGGCTTCAGCTGGATCACGAGCAGAACATTCGACTTTACACTGAGGAGCAGGACGATCTGGATGGATCCACCTGGAAGTGTATCGTCAGGTAGAACAGTTGTCTGAATCCAGTAGTTACACCTGCCTGCATCTGTTTTTTTAGGCAGCACAACGGCAGTGGTTAGTAATGTTTCCCCACAACATGAAGGTTGCAGGTTTGGTCCCCAGGCCTGGGCCTTTCTGTGCGGAGTTTGCATGTTCTTCCTGTGCTTGCATGTTTTTTTTTCCGGGTACCCTGGTTTCCTCCCACCATCCAAAGATGTGCATGTTTAGGTTAATTGTTGACTCTAAATTGCTCGAAGGTCTGAGTGTGAGTGATTGTTTGTCTCTTTATATTGGCCATTTGATGGGCTGGCAACCTGTCCTGGGTGTACCTGGCCCTCACCCAGAGCAATGGCTGGGATTGGCCCAGCACCCCCACCAACCTGGAAATGGACAAGTGGTAGAAAATTAGTTAGTTAGATGAGAGATGTTGTTTCATATTTTTTAAAACCACTGTCAATCTGTGTCCCAAGGACTCGTAATGACCTGGCTGAGGCTCTGGATCTCTTGAGAGGTCAAATCGATCAAAACCAGAATCAGGAAAGGGACCAGAACCAGGCTGGATCCAGGAGCATCAGTCCAACTGAGAAAGCTGCAGGTATGTGTGGCCTTATTCATGCATATAAGGAACTTAACAGAAAAATCTCTCTGTGAACATGGGTGACAGAATGAGGCCCGTGCCATACTGAAATACATACATGAAACTGCAATTTCCCAGTCTGGGATAAATAAAGTATCTATCTATCTATACTGCTTATCTTACTTGTGCTTGAACCTTGGTTTTTATTTCAGGATCCATGTTAATGTGTTACAGCAGCTGCTAAGCCAATTTGAGACCTGCATGACATCATCATCCATTATTGTGATATTGATATAATTTTAGAAACCTTACATGAATGATACCTATCACTATTGTTTTAATATCTAGGATATATCTGGATATATCACAGACATGAAAAAAATTACATTTACATGTCACCTGAACAAAACCTGGATGCGCCTGAAAACATGCTTCGTGAAATTTTGAAAATATGACCATTGTTATTTGGCCATGCGCTTTCCAATCTTTTGTATCTTCATTAACAGATTGTGCGTAATTAAACTTTGCCAATGCATTATATATTCACGACAGCAACAGTGCTCTTTTGCCCCCTTTCTTTCTCTATTGCTACTTTACAATAGTATTAATAAAGGATGAAATTGTCTGTTTTGTTTTGTTTAATGATGATTTAGGGGATGAGGCTGTAGGAAGCACCAGCTCAAAACCTTCCAAGACTACAAACGAATGCGCTGCAAAGAGTGATCTTGTAAAAGAAGAGAAACCCCTGAAACAAGGTACCTTAAACTGTGACTAACTAGCAACTGTGTGGGCTTAATGACAATTTTGTGATAGGTATTTTACTTAGCAGCCAAGCCATTATACAAGAGGAAGAATGGTTATGGCTGACATGCAAAAGAGCTGCAGATATTGTGCGTGTCTAGTCAGCATCAAAAATGCTGGGGGCACCAAGACACACAAATTTTGTGTCTTTCAGTGATAATTTGGGCAACTCCACTACTGACAGTTACGTACACTTTTTACCTTCCATATACAGGAAGAGCTGAAAATAACCTTTAATTATATTTTCATCTGTATATACATCTTAAGAGGCTGCATGGAAAACTCCACATCCTGATCAGGAACACTTGATTTGTTTTATTCTTATTTTGGAACAGAGTTTTTACCTGATCAACTCCTACCACTCAATCCCTGTCTCGATTTTGGTTTCTTGTTTTTTCCTGAAGTGTAATTGTGTTGTTTTTGTTTTCTAGTGATAAAACAGGAGCAGACACAGACTGTCAAGCAGGAAAATACTGACACTGAAGATAAGACAGACCACAAACCTGTGTTTGATAATCGAGTGAGCACGATCACCACCATTGTCAAGTCCGAATCCAGAGACACAGATGCCCCCAAAAACGTAGTGTCAGTCGTCATGGCACCGGTTGCAACTGTGCCAAAACAGGAACTTAACAAGGAAGAGGAAGCAGGGCGGGCAGTCGTCAGGAGCAACCAGCAGGCCAAGATACCACTAAAGAAAAGGGAGCTCAAGCTTGCGGAGAGCTACAACATAAACCACTTGAACCATAACAGCAACAGTAGTATTATTGTGTGTAACCCTTCAGTGATCCAGAGCAAGGACAGTCATGGAAGAGAAGGGATGCTATCTAATTCATTAGCACCTGCCAGCAGTCAGTCTGTCTCTCAACAGCATCAGCATCTAGTAGTAAGTGCGTCAAGGCAAGAACTGACCAATGGGAGAGCATTTCATCTCTTGCCTCCCAAAGAGGGACAGAATGGAGTTATTGGGTCTATAGGTCAAGCTAGTGTTGTAAGTCATGTAGGGGTCATCCGCAGTCCATCAGAGCATCACAGAGCCCCTTGTGCTGAGCAGCAGGAACATAATGGACCAAATTTAGATCACTGGGGCTCTAGAACTGTGGAAGAAGAAAGGGACGTGAGCCGGAAGTCAGTACTGGTAAGGAAGGGACCGTTTGAGGCAGAGACACCAACAGCCAGCACTATTCCTACTCATGTAGCAAAAGAGGCTCAGACAGCCAGAAATTTACTAATGCCATTCTCAAAGTTTGATCAAATCTCTGAAGTTGCAGAGAGAAAAGCGGATTCTGCCAGCATTTCTTTGGTATCTCAGTGTACAGAGGAGGCCAAGAGACAGATGACAGGAGACCAGGGTAAAAAAACAACAGAGGAACAGTTAGGCAAGGGGTCAAAAACTGGAAACAGCAGTCGTCAACAGCAGGATGACAATGTGGAAGGAAGGGAGGACAGGAGAACAAATGTGCCTGGATGTTCAGTGGGAGAAGAAGGAAGTGAAGGTGACCATGAAAAGAACAAAAACACTTTAGAGAAGGTGAGGGAAGAATCAGAGGGCCCTTTTCTAGCTCTGACATTAGAGCAGAAAGATGCAAGTGGCCACCATGACCACCCGGGAGATGGAGTAAATGGTGACCTGACAGACCAAGTCAGTGTAAAGGACAAGCATGGACCAGAGGAGAGGCAGGGTCTTCTGGAGGAAGCCTCCTCTGAGCTCCAGAAAGAAGGAATCAGGTTGAAGATAAAAATTCCTCCCCACAGGAGAAACGAGTTAAGGGGAAAAGGAGGAAAAGAGGAGGGGAAAGAGAGGCAGGACGAGGTACAAGAGGAAGGAAGGCCGCTGAGGAGATCTGCAAGGATTTGCAGGTATGTGTATAATAAGACAAAATAAAAAGGGCGATTAGTGAATCAACTTTCTTTTAGTTTTTGTCCATTGTGATCTGAGGTACAACTGTGAGGTACAGACAGTAAATTCAGTCCCATTTATACCTTTTTTCTTGAAGATCATCTGCTTTGCCAACCTGCAGGCCGAGCTCCAAAGTGGCTGAGAGCCAGAGAAAGAAACCACAAAGCAAACAGGCACTGCCTACTAGAGCGAGGGAAGAAGAGGAAGAGGAGGATGAAGAATATGAGGAAGAGGAGCAAAGCTCAACTACACATAAAGACAGAAAAGCAGAACCTGTCGGGCCACTAAGGAAAAGAAGGGTAATATATTTTTAAATGTATGTGCTTTGAGTGTCCGCAAATCCAATTGGGTTCTTGTTGTGTTTAAAATTTCTCTCCCATTTTTTTAGGGTAAAAGAAGGCATCGACGCCCTCGATGGTCCAACATCCGCTCAAAGAGACGTAAACTTTGCGAGGGAGGGCAGGTGGAGTACAGGGGGAAGAAACCGGGAGAGGATGAGAGTGAAGGAGGTAGTGACTCAGAGGAAACATGTAAATCAGAGGAGATTTTCAGTGAAGATGCCTGCACTCACTGTGGCCTGCCCAACCACCCTGAACTGGTAGGAGAGGAGCGTGTCACTGTTTTATTATACACATATTAGAGCACACCCCAGCGTTTTTTGTCTTCTTCTCCTTGTTTATCTGTTTGCTGATGACTGATAAATCCGCTCACATTTCCAGCACTCCAAATGAATAGATAACATGCAAGTAAAACCAAAATATTGAATTAAAAGTATTTTATTTTTTAAGTTGCATACAGTGACGTTATTGTTTATATGCGACAACAGGAACTGTGGATAAAAAGACTTGTCACTATGAGTTATTTCACAGTGTAGTTGTTTGTTTGTGTATGTGTGTTCTCAGATTCTGCTGTGTGATTCCTGCGACAGTGGCTACCACACTGCCTGTTTGCGGCCACCGCTTATGTTGATTCCAGATGGAGAGTGGTTCTGCCCACCCTGCCAACATGTAAGTTGCGTATGTGTGTGTGTTAGTGAGTAAATGTGTCAGACAGATGGATAGTTTTGTGTTTCATGATTTGCTGGTAAAACTCTTGGTGGTTGATGGTTTGAAGAAAAGTTCATAGTGGAGTTTGGAAAATGTTTTTGATACTTGATAATAATACAAGCTTTTGACAAAGGTTTCCAGAATTTTTCCAGAACTAAATGTTTTATAGATGTGTTAAGCAGTAGTGCATAATTAATCATATTTTCAAAGAGAATTTTTCGTTGACAGTAACAGATTTGTCCTGTTTGCTTTTCCTCCCTTCAGAAGCTGTTGTGTGAGAAACTGGAGGAGCAGCTGCAAAATTTGGACAGTGCTCTTAAGAAAAGAGAGAGAGCAGAGAGGAGGTAAGAAACACAAGGATGCACTCTTAAAAACTTTCCAAATGACGTGGATTCTGACTTCCTCTCTCCCTGTCGGTCCAGGAGGGAGAGGCTGGTGTATGTGGGAATCAGTGTGGAGAACATCATACCTGTAAGTAAATCAAAAACAACACAAAGAATGTAACTTCTAATTGAATAATAATAATTATTTATAATAATAATAATAATTTTTGGGAGATCTGTGCAAAAGTTCAGCTTCAAGGCAAAGATGCTTGGCTTGCTGTAAACATGTCTCAGCTGAATTACACCTTTACAGTGGTGTCATCTTTTCTCAAACATAGCAAAACAGCTGAACAATAGAAAGAAGTTGCAGAGAACCTTGTTCTTTCAATGACTCGTGGCTAGTTGTGTGAGATTTTTTTTTCCATAAGCACATCACAGCCCTTTGGAACTGCATGTTAAATTTGAACCATAAATTGAAATGTGTAGCATCATATCTATCAGCATGACAAAGTTAAGTGTTCTGTAGTTATTGTTGTTTGAATGGTACTCATAAGAGAAGCAGCAGTTTCAATTGTCTTACCTTGAGTTTCTTTGTACAGAAATGTTGTTGTACCCTGTAGTTTATGGTTACCAGCAATCAGCAGGGAATTTCCCTCTCTGGAATTCAGCTAGAACACAACAACAACCTTTGACACAAATACATTAGTGAAGCTTTATTCTATAAAAATAGAAAAAAAATAACCCGTGTGTGACACTAAGCAAAAATCTTTTTAGGAAGGAGATGAGGAGGAGGAGGAGAAGTCAACAAAGAAGAAAGATTGCAAGAACAGTAAAAATCTGGGGAGGAGATCAACCAGAACCAGGAAACACATCAGCTACAGGTGGGTGCAGCCTGGCAAGGGATTAAGTGAGTTGGTTTAGATTTTGTTCATCTTGGAAGTGGAACTCTGGTTTTTCTGTTCCAGAAACTCACATCAATTCAACTCTGAGTAAGTTATCACCGGAACTTGCTCTGGGAACTGAACATGTTTACTGACAAACCCTGAGTTTCCCTCTGTGTTCTCCCGCAGAACATTCCAGTATGTTTTATGTGGAGCTTTCTTAACAAACAAAAGTCAAAGCCAGCGTTAAAGTCAATTTCACTGTATCCATCAGATGTACACAGGAATCAAGAAACATTTCTCTCCAACCCACAGTTCAGATAAAGTAGAAAAAGTGCTAAAAATACAAAAGTTAACAAACCTTCACTACAACATACCACAGTGTAAGGACTGCACTGCACAAGGTTTTTTGACCATTAAGAGTTCTTTATATTTTTAGCCACACTCACCTATTCATACTTACACATATACAGCACTTTTCCAACCACGAACACATACTGATTATACATCAGGGACAGTTTGGGGTTTCTTCGTTCACTGCTGGTTCAGTGACTTCATCAGGAACTGGAGCCGCTGTTCACCATTGATCAGTGAACAACCTGCTCGACATCCTGAGCTGCAGCTGCCTCTTTATATCTTTGAGTTGTAACCTAAATGTGTGTTTTATTCCCCATGAAACATTTCCTGAGCTGCTATTTTTTCAATAATTTGCTTAGATTGATATTTACAATCGCCAGAACACTTCTTCTGCTCCATATTTCAGATAACCTGACAACCTCATGTCTCTTACAGTTCTACAAGGAATTATAAGCATTGAAAGGGTTTTTGGTAATACTTGTTATCGCTAAAGGGCCAACTTCAGCATTAACAACTGTTTTCTTACCACTCTATAAGCATCAGAAGCATCAAACTAAAAATCAAACTTCATTTATTTACCCACCATGGACTGTTTAAAGTAGTGGAAAGCAACAGTGATGTTCTTTATCTTCTTCATCACCTCCTTTCTTCTACTAAAGTTGTTATCCATCTGCTAACTTGTAGCCTGGCAAGGAAATTTAGTTAGCTCCATAAAACTAAAATTAAAAACCAAATTTTCCAGTGTTCAAGATATGTGTGATAATACTTAATTGACTTAACATAAGTGGGAAGTGGCTCAAATGAGTCTGTGAGACTGTGTTGGAACCAAATCTCATAATAAAAAACTTAAAATCTCAGAATAAGCTTGTCTTCATTGGTTTTGCATGTTTGTGTTGTAGGTTTGATGACTTTGATGATGCCATCGATGAAGCCATAGAGGAAGACATCCAAGACCTGTGCAGTGGTGAGTGGACGATGTGAACCTTCAAAAAATGAGACAGACTGGTGATTAAGGAGTGAAGACTTTAGGGTTGAGGAATACCTCAGCACCTGTATGAGCTTGCTACGATGATAACGAGGGAATAATCCAAAACAAATACTCTGCCCCTCAATTGAAGATCTGTACAAGAGTTCATAGCAGGTTCCTGAGCAGCTGTTTTAATCAATTGTACCAGTCAGGTGCTTTGGCCAGAATGCTTTGCTTTATTTTGCACTGGGCTGTCCCCAAAAAGTCATCCTTATTTGGTCAACAGCAGGCATTTACACTGAACAGAGCAGCACAATCAGTTGGGCCTCTTCAGTCCTCTGCCCACTGACAGGTGTTACAGATGGGTTAGTATTAGAGCGCTATCTTTTTCAATATATACCACCTCTTTGGGCCTAACTCGCATGGCTTTTTATATCTCCGTCAGCAGACAGTACCCAACAATACCTGTCATTCCTGCCAGACAACCCCACATTTTGGACATGGAGCTCAGCTTTTCTCTCTGACATGTCCACATGGCCCCAAATGCACCATTACTGCTGCTCCCGACAGGAGTCTAGGCTGAGAACACAAAATCTATATTACTTTCAACTGAAGAAACTGATTTGATATTTCTTATTTAGGAACAGGGCAAGACAAAGACATCTCTGGCATCCTATCAGAGGATACGAAGGAGAGTCAGCGGCCAATCAAAAGCCAGGTTCATACTGCTAGGAACAGGAAGAAGCGGAGACTGAATGACCTGGAGAGTGATAGCACTGCAGCAGAGAGTGAAGATGAGTTCATGCTCAGCAACAGGTAACACAAACTTATCCTCATGTTAAAGCCAAAATTTTTTTACCTCTGCTCATTCTGCACTCTGGATTTTTTTTTTTTTTTTTTTTTTTTTGGCGGGGGGTTGTTGTTTTCATCTAAAGCTCAGAGGATGAAGATTTTGGGGCATCAGGGGCAGATGATGATGAAGAGGAAGATGAAGATGCTGGCAGTGATGTGGGCAGCTGGGACAGTGGGACCCGCCCTAGACGGGCGTTGAGAGGGGAGCCAAAACATAGACCAAGCAGGAACCAACGCAGGGGGAGGAAACGGCTGAGGCGGCGACGGAGACACTCCTCAGAGGAAGAGGATGAAGAAAGTGATGAAGAAATAGGTGAGACAATGAGGAAAACTGCCAGGCTGCGTGACAGAATCTGGTTTTGTTTGCATTACAATTGCATTGTTAGTGGAATAGAAGTAATTGAAAATGCTATTTAATTTTATGAGTAACTAATGACACCTTGAAACTTTTGAATCATTCCAAATGAGGCAATACTGTCATAACAGTTGATGTTATTCTAAAATATAAATTTAAAAGGAAATCTCTTCACCAGGAAGGAAAGCTGCTGAAGCAGCATTTTAGGCAAAAGATGTATTTCAACTGTTTCTACAACTAAATAGATATTTCTGGTTGGGGTTTCAGCTTTCCAGTTTTTCAGATCTTTTTTTTTTTTTTTCTTGGTTGTATAATGTCTTAAGCTGAGTACTTTTGGCTTTTTGTGGCTGAACCAAACTATTTGAAGACATCAACCCACAGACTCTGGTGATGAGGATATGATTAAAAAACAAAAACACTTAACCCCAACCCTAATGCCAGGAAATAGTTTTAAAAGAAGTCCAAAGTGTCGTCGTGTTTTTTACTGCTAACAGTCCAACACACAGAAACAATCTGTGGACAACTATAAATGTAACAGGGGAGGAAGGAAGGAGCAAGCCTGAATCCAGGGAATATTTTTATATTTTTACTTGATAAATTATAATCAGTCCATATAAAATTGTTATCCATCTATTTTTCCTGTCAGTTGTTAGTGACATCTTCATTGTCTCTGTCTCTCTACATCCTCGCCAGATTCAGATCAGTTCAGTGACATGACTGACAGTGACACTGACAAAAAGAGGCGGGGTCTGAGGCGGGGTCAGCACCAGCAGGTCAATTACCGTGAGACATCCGAGTCATCAGACAACTCTCAGGCCTCCACCACCAGAAACAAGGTCAAACCCCGACGTAGGCCGTTCAAGGAGCATCTATCCAGTGACTACAGTGATGGTGAGTCTTCGCTGGCATCTGCATTATCGTTTTCACTCGAATAACTTTTAAGTGAATGTCAAAAAAGAAATTATATGGAGAGCTCAAATAAATACCAAAAGCTGTTGCATTCTGTGTTTTACTGAACTAAGTTTTCCAGCTGTTTTTGGTTTACTGTATCTCATTATTACAGTCAATTGTATTTACACTGCTAAACATAAAAAAGTGGCTGCTGAAGCAATCCTTTAAGATAGTGTTGTTGTTATTAATAGCATTAATAACATATTTATCAAATTCAGCACACTAGCATTACTGAAGGGAATTAACATCTCAAAAATGTATTCTGTCCAATAAACCATTGTTTTTGTTTTTCTTCCAGTGTTGCCCTCTTCCAGAGACTCAGAGGATGATTATGAAGATGAAGAGGAGGATGACCAGAGACTTAACAGGAAGAGAAGAGAGGAGGTGGACATTCAAAGAAAGAAGATGAGAGAAAAGCGTAGGAGAAATGAAGATGTTGAGGACGAAGACGGTGACAGAAAGAGAGAAAGGCAACTGAAAAGGAGATTGTTAGAGAAGGAGAACGATAAAGAGAAGCGGAGACGATTGAAGACGACAGGCAGAGAAGAGCAAGACCTGGAGAAGATGGGCAGGGGAAAGAGGAGACAGATGTTGTCACAGCAGCGACACAAACGCCTTGCTCAGATGCTGAAAAAACGGAGGCCTTCGACGGACGACGAGGAAGAGTCAGAGGATTCAGAGGAGTCAGAATCATCATCAGAAGAGGATCGCCCGATTCGCAAAAGACTCAACCGCATTGACTCGGATGATGATGAAGAGGAATATGAGAACAAAGTGGAGGGAAGACAGAGGATAATGACCAAAAAGTCTGTAGTGGTGGAGAGGAAGGCAGATGGCGATGCTCAGGAAAAGGGAAGCGGCCGCAGTCTGTCTCCATCAAACAGACATCGGACCTTCAGAGGCCCTGCTAAGCCTGGGGCTGGAAGTCCCACGGTGCCCAGGGACAGCCCAGCATCAGACAGGCAGGGCAGGCACAATGGTCCCTTTCATCCAGAAGGTGGGGAAGAGGAAGGGGAGGAGGAGGAGGAAGATGAAGAGGAAGAGGAGGAGGGCCAGACGGACTCAATAAACTCTGTCCAGAACAGTCCACAGTCATGATGTTTTGTGTGACTAACACTTGATTTGTTCCTTCAGTTTTTCTTTTAACTGTCAAATCTCTCATTCACAAACCACCTTTGAAACTGGATATATCTCTCTCTCTCTCCACCATTTTCTCTTTTCTTTTTTGTACTGCCCTGTCTTGCTCTTCCTCCTCGCTGTTGTATTGTAGTAGGGTGCTTTCCACCATTGCATTCTGTACAGATAATCCTAAGTAACCGTCATCATTACATCTGGCGGAACATAAAGGCCAGCAAGCAGGACCAAAAGCATCCTCATATGTGTGGACGGACTAACAACTGGAGGTTATCGCAACCATTTCCCAGAACTCTTGAGTTGTGTTTCTGCTGAGTCCATGTGACATAATGATAGTGAGTTCATCAGGTGTGGGTCTAACTGTATTAGACACAGGAGGATATTTGTCGTGTACCACATTCTAAAGCACTTCATCATTTTCGTAGCACTTAACCTGCAGTCAAGGAGAGTGCCAGTTTCAAACTGAACACTTTGGATAAAGGATTCACACGATGCAACAGTCACAAAATCCCATAAAATTACACCTTCTCCCATCAATCTGGTGCTAGCTATGTACAAAGATAGTATAGTATTTATTTGTGTGGGTTTTGACATATATATGAATTAATTGCTTCTAAAACAATGG
Source organism: Echeneis naucrates (assembly GCF_900963305.1). Lineage (NCBI taxonomy): Eukaryota > Metazoa > Chordata > Actinopteri > Carangiformes > Echeneidae > Echeneis > Echeneis naucrates. Next base: position 3,996,901 of record NC_042523.1, read on the forward strand.
AAGTTAATAGAAATGTGCGGTGAGGACCAAAAACACAATTTTAGTGTTGTTTTAGTGATGTGTATACTACACATCTTCATGAGCGCTGGCCAGGAGACATTTGTTGCATGTCGTGCTTCCTGTCTTTATCTACACTGGCCGTCAAAAGTCACAAAAAGCCCAAAAAAACAAATTATAATAGCGAGTGTCTTTTAAGAGCATAAAAAATACAAACTAAAGGAGGATTTGTCTCCATCATGTTGTACCAAATTTCCCCTCGGTTTAATAAAGAATTTTCTGATTCTGATTCTGATGTTAGTGGGGTTGCAAACATATGTCCAATATTTAAAAACTTGCAAAAATAAAAACACCAACACAAAGGGCAATACATATTAGTTCATTGGTTATGAACTTGTGTTCCTGTGGATGTAGCTCAGTGGTAGAGGTGCATGCTTTGCATGCAGAAGCATGTACCTGTGCCACCTGGAGAAATGGGGGAAGTTTGCAGTGGGAAGGGCATCTGGCATGAAAACTGGCTAAATCAGTCATGCAAGTCACAGACATGACTTGCTGTGGTGACCCAAAATAGAGAAAGGTTATGACTGAGAAATCTTATGAATTTGTGTAAATGAATCATTGCAGAACTGCCTGAATGCAAATATAAAACAACAACAACACTGACTCAATTCAGATATTTGTGGTCTGCATATTTCTGGTGTGCAGAACTTGAAGATGAGTTGTTCAAACTCATATATATTCATACTATTCACACCTCAAGATTTATCAAAACACAAATTAACAGGTCTGTCTTCACAACATTAAATCTGCCTTATTATAGAATGATGCTCATACCCATTTGACACATTGCATCACTGAGTGTCCAAGTGTTGCGTTTCAGACTGGCTGCTCATTTGTCTCACGTGTTCTCAAAGCCTTGGTTGACGGGAACATGTTTGCTGTACATATTTTGCCTGTATGCTGTTTCTTGTAAGATAATAGACGTTCTGTTCTTAGTCTTCTTGTAAAATACAGTGTTATATTTTGTATATGAAGGAGAGGAGTCAAGATGCTGCTGCGGGTGATATGTGGATCAACGGGGTTTCATTTTGTGGGGTTTTGCAAGTTCATCAAGGGTTTGCTCATATGAGATTCTGTGGCTGTTTATTTGTGTGAAATAAGACCAGTGTGGGCCCTGTTCACCTGTGACAGAAAATTACTGCTCACTCTCAGCCCTGTTTAGTACATATTTAACCATTCTCTAACACTCTGCACCCCTCAACCGGACCCCAGGAGGGAACAATGCTTTTCTTTATTTATTTTTTTTTTTATTATTATTTTATTTTTTTGTTTGTTTTGTTTAAGGCTCAGGGGAGGAAAATTAACTTATCACTTTGTTCTCTCCACCAGCCATCTCAGCTTTGAAATCATCATCACTATCAGAATTCATGCTTCTCTGGAAAGGTTTAATTTGGTAAAATGGCTGAAGTGGCAGAAAATTTTGGGGCTCTTTCTTGGGCAGAATAGACAAATTCCTTCAACTTCATACTGTCAAATCACTGTTTAGGCTTGAAGTTTTATCCTGCTGTTCACGTAAACCAAGCTGTTAATAGGAGGAGAGCAGGCTGGTTTTACCCTGCTGTTCACCCCAGTTTTTGAATATCTGATGATCTCACTTTAGATTAAATGAGAAGGTTAAACTCAGAAGTTACAATAGCCCTGCAGATCTCTGTTTTACTTCACCCTGTACAAACTGTGTTTATCAAACATCAAAGTTACACTTCAAAATGCTCTAACACCAGCTTGGAAATAAAAAGCCAATGTGTGAACAATATGACAGGTTTGTTGAGCTAATGTACTTTACAGCATCTGCTTTTAACCAACTTTTTTGTCAAGAGTTTGGAATTTTATCTACTAGAAACTTTTATGAAAAACTTTTATCTTCAGGACTGTGATCAGGAGTAAAATTGAAAGAGTCTAAAATCGCTTGATTTTCTTTGAAGCTTTGTTTTTACAACAGCCTGGTCAATGCCTAATGAACCTCATATAATATAAAAAAAATGTTTACTGGGCCCTGGGTCTAAACACAGAGAAGAAGCGCTAATCTGAGGCCCCTAAAATTAAAGGATGGCTGTGTTTTAATTGGCCAAGTTGTTCCCAAAGTTTACTCAGTTTTCAAAAAGGGGATTTCAGGGGGATACAAGGAGCAGAGGACACAGTCAGTTGAAGGAATAGCTTCTTTTTCATCTTGAGAAACCCCACAAAACAAATACTGAAACTTGTACACAGTAAACCACAAAACAATTTTGGAGTGATGTGGTTTCTGGACAGAAGTCATGGTTATACTGTTTGTCTCAAACTGTCTTTTAGTATCAAAGAGATCAAGCAAACTGTTACTAAAGCCATGAAAAATGCTAATTGTAGGTGCGTAAAAAGAGAGGCAGCCTGATAAAACCCAGATGGTTTTTCCAAATCATTTAGTTCTCTTTCATTCCATTACAAATTGGCATGCTGATTACTGTTTCCTGTATCTTGATGTATGAATTGTAGAAGGTCAACATCTAGTTTCTGTAGCTGTGAATTTACTGCTGGCACATTTTGTGAGGTTTTGTCTGAAATCTAATTTATAACAAATGTTCTTTGATTAAAATTTTCAATATTCATTTTGTGATGATTAAAAAAAAAAAAGCATCCACTACATACAAGTCAAATATCAGGTTATGTTGGTGGTTTATATTTTGCTTATGAAAAAACATTGTCAAAGCCCAAAGATATGTGCAAAACTTTCAATTTTCAGTGTCAAAAGTGCCCAAATTAGTTGATAAATCAGATTTCTGATACAGATAGCTGGAGTTCATACTCTGGTTCATGCTGCATGTTTATTATTTCCACCAGAGACATGGGTCTTATGGGTTGTTTAAAAGAGTGGATGAATAGACGACCTCGATCATTTTTATTTTTCTTTTAAATCAGGGGAATTATGGGAGCGCACATAGCTTTACCTGTGTGTGTTGTGCGACTTGTGAAAGAGCACCAATTAGATAAGATGACATCCCCTTTTGGTTTCATTAGGTGTTTTTACTGGCAGTCATATTATCTTGAGATCTAACTGCAGTATGTATCTCAATGTGAAGTTTGTCCTTTCATCACCGCTATTCATTCACATCCTTTTTAAACTCAACCAGACTCTTAAAATGTCACAGAGCAAGGCAAAATCCATTAGTTTTATGATGATCATAATTTTTTTAGCCACAGTTGGTCCCCTTGGCCTCCTGTTTTCACATTAAGGGGAAATTTATATGTTTGGCTTCAACTCAAAATGAATTAAATGAACCTGATGTGCATCAGCCTTTGGCATCGTGACAGATTCTGTTGATGATAAAATGGCACCACTGGATGTGACTGCAGCTCTTTCCATTTCTCTGTTGTACTGTTACTGTAGTATTGCTGTCACAAATGTTTTCTAAGTTATTAAAACCAACATCCCAGGCATCTCCTGAAACACACATTATGTCTGTGCCTTGTTTTATTTTTTCAATTATATTTTTGAATTGATAGATATTTGACTCTGATCCTTAAAGTGGAGAGCAGAGAAAAGGAAGATTCCTGTGCAAAAGGTGTGCAAATGGTTTTCTCTTATGTAAAATTCACACATTCTCTGTGAAAAAGTGAACTACAAAATTCTTACAGCCACTTTTATGTTTATAAGCTCTTATGTTGTCAGGTATAATACACAATACAAAAGATAATTTTTTGCTCACCTGTGATTTCAGTGAATGATTTTACATTTCAGCATGGTAGAAGCCAAAATGGGTAAAAAAAAAAAAAAAAGGGCTCAGATGTCTCAAATGTCTCAGAGACCAAACTAAGTACAATGGCTCATCACAGGAAATTGGTGTATTCAGTCACACATTGAAATGAAATGTTTGGGAAATGATTCAAATAAATGTAAGTTGTGGTATTTTCTTTGTTTTGTCAATCAAATGACAAAAATGCAAAAATGAATACAAAAGCTGAATTCAAGAGAGAAATATTCTCTTTTAAAAACCATAGCAAGCACAGAGGGGAAAACTGGAAGTATATGATGATGAGGTTTATGTTAAGTGGGATTTCTACATGCATTTCTATATTTTACACGATTTATGAGAATTTCAGGTGCAATTCCGATGAATACTTAAATATCCATGAGAAATAAAATTGTAGCAGATTATTTACTCCAAATATTTAATTAGTTTTTCTTTACTCTTCTATTTATGTGGACTACTATTAATGTTGTTGTTATTGTTATTTAGTTACATTGGCTGCAATGTGACCGCTGGACGGCGATAAGGACCTTCAGAGTAAAATTACGAACGACCCACTTTTGCTACGGGAATAATGACGTGCGTACGTAATAACGTACGTCAAACCGGTCACGTGATTCTTTAGCGCGTGGAAGCGCCCACAGATCGACCCGCGATGTTTAGTGTGAATGCTCCCAGTTAGCTTCCACCTCGGAATTTTAAGCACTTTCCGTAAAACCGGTCGACTTCCAGCCCTCACGGCTCGGTTCGGCCCGGCCTGACTCGGTTAATCCTGAGACATAAACGCCGTTTATCCGCCTCCATCTGTCGCGGATTTGTCCACTGGTGAGTGATCTCCGGGTGAATCGGAAGGTTTGTGGCGGCAGAAATAGGTCGCACAGCTTCGCGCCGACGCCACAGCCGGGTGCATTTCCTCCTCTGACGGGCCCGCAGACATTTACCATGGTTTTACTGAAAAACCTTCATCCACCTACCGAGGGAGTTCGGCATGAGCAAGCCGAGACCACGGCGGTGATGGACGGCCAGAGGCTGGGCTGCGGCACGCTCTACGTCGCTGAAACGTAAGCGACTGATATTCTGTTTACAGGAATTTTTCTTTTTGTGCTTTGTTAAGCTTGAGCGGAGGTTTTATCGACGCTTATTTAGGCAACGTGTTGAATTTTAGGCGGCCTTTGGGCTAGAAAATGTTACAGCCGGAAGGGCTTCGCTAAGCTTCATGCTAACACTTCCGGAGGAGTCTCTTTCAAGTTAATAAGCACAAATTCAGTTGGTTGGAATATTTTTTTTAGCACTACATAATCGATAAGTTACTCAATAACATCAAATAATTGGCAATGATAGTGTTGATGAAGACATTTGCTAATAGTAGAAGGTCAGAAGTCTCTGTTTTTGCTTATGTGTTTCTAACACAGCTGCTGTCAGACATACTTCCAAAATGTATGAACTTTGGGTAAAAAGCCACAGATTTACATAGTGTGAAAACTCTTGGATGCCTGGAAAAGCACTTGGGTATTTAGTATGGAGCCAAACATCCGTTAATCATTTGTCTTTCTTTTTCTTAGGCGATTGTCCTGGTTTGATGGTTCAGGGATGGGTTTCTCTCTGGAGTATCCCACAATCAGTCTGCACGCCATCTCCAGAGATGTCAGCGCTTACCCGCAGGAACACCTGTATGTCATGGTCAGCGGCAAACTCAGTGGTAAGGGGGAGTTCAAATGTCAAAATTCAGTTATCACCGTAGATCCAGGAGGTTCTAAAAGTCAATATTTGGCATCCCCGGTATTTCTGTCATTAAATGAAGGATGGTTCATCAAGTGCCACATCCATAGCATTGAATATTTAACATTCCATGTCTTAAACAATTAAAGTTACATTTTGGAATATTAAAAATATGAGTTAGAATTTTGAGATTATGCAAATCCATGATAAATCAGTTTGACCGCCACAAATATGTTGCTGAGTGGTTAAATACAAAATATTCCTTATAATTCCTCATTGTATTATTTTGCACATCTGGCTTGGTTGACTGCAGGCCATAATTGCTCATTTTCATTCACTAATGATGCTTCGATTAAGAAATTCGTAACACGTTGAAACATTCACAGCACATATGCTCACCTGGGTTCATGGGGTGATTACCTGACAATTTTCTGTTGTAGACATGTAAAGGGTGTTTGCCTAAGAATATAATACTGTTTGTATTTTTGTTTCATGATGATTTGATTTGGCCACAGTTTTTACACCTGATGCCTTTCCTGGCGCAACCCTCCGTATTTATTCAGGCTTGGGATCAGCACAATCCTGCCACTGGTTTGTGTTGTGGCTGGGGTTTGAACCTCTGGCCTCTGCGTGCAAAGAATGCTCTTTCTCTGAGTTATGACTGCAGGCAAGAGTGAAACACTGTTAATGGCATAAAAATTTGGATTATTACATTTGAAAGTTGTTTTTTTTTTTTTTTTTTCCTTCCCCACATCTGTTATATAAAAATGAAATCAGAAAACATCTAGTGGGTATTTGAGTGTTTGACAATGGTAGTGCAGTATTTTATGAGTGGTACATTTCTGTAATTTTGTGGCTGTATAAGTTTCAAACTTGTATGGTTTTGTCTTTGTTCTTTCAAGATGAGAATGAGGCAGAAATGCCAGAGAAAGAAGCTGATGAAGAAGATGATGGTGACAGCAGCAGCAGCAGCAGTAGTGGTGATGTTGATGATGAGGAAGTGATCACAGAGATTCGATTTGTGCCCAGCGATAAAGCAGCATGTGAGTGAACACCCTGATGCATTGACTTTCCAATAAATATGGGTGTTTCATTCACACAAGCCATCTTTGTGATAAAAATGTGAAAAATCCAACACCTCGACATGCAGTTTGTCTTTCCAAACATTTATGAAAGAATGGGTTGTTCCAAAGAGCCCACTGAATTTGAGGGTGGTACTGTAATAGGATGTTGCAACCTCTCTGTCAATTTTCATCCCTGTCAGATATTCCGCCATTAACCGCAAGAGGCATTATTGCAAAGTGGAAGCATTAAGGAATCACAGCAACTCCATTATCAAGTAGTGCATAGGTCATGTAGTGAGTCAAGAATCACGACTGCTCAGCTGAGTCAGTACTTGCTAGGAGCCTCAATTTGTGGATTTCTATGGGCAATCAGCTGTATGCCAGCACTATATTACTACCTATATTGCCAAGCACACACTGCCAAGTCTCAGATGAAGTGGCCTAAAACACGCTGCGTTTTATGCATCTGGAGCAGTGGGAACATGTGTATTGATGAATTGTATTCTCTATCTGGCAGTCCGATTGACAAGTTGGTTTCAGCAAATACTGGGACAACAGCACCTGTTTGACTGCCCTACGCCAACTGTTAAGTTTGGTGGAGGAGGGATACCAGTATAGGGTTGTTGATCTGTGGTTGGCCCAGACCTCTTAGTTCAAGTGAAAGGAGATCTTATGGCTGCGGCTTATCAAAACATTTTAGAAAAATCTGATCCTTCAAACTTTGTACCAACAGTATGTGGAAGGCCCTTTCGTGTCCCAGTATCACTGAGAATAGGATATGAACACAGCTCATCGATCATGTTGTTTTAATTTTGGCTGCTTTTGCCATTTTAATGGAATCCAATGATTGGTAAGATTCTAAAACACATAAATAGTACCATTAAGTGATTCTACGTTTACAAAAAAAAAATTAAAGATGAACATTAAAGTGAATGTCCATTTATGCAACTTCACTATTCCCATCCGAGATTATTCTGGCTTTTAAACATAAGTATGTAAGTCAGTGAGGCAAAATTTCTAACATCGGTAAGAAACAATGGACTGAGAGCCTGAAAGCTGTAGACTAGCTGGAGTAATAACAGTTTTGAAACACAATGACTTTAATCTTTTTGTGGGATTTGCTGAGAAATGCAAAAATCAAGAATATCTCACACCTTATTTTTTAATCATTCATTGACACAATACTGTGGCCACACATATTAGGATGGGGTTTTATCAGCACCAGAGCAACGTTTTATGGAGTTGGCTTGAACGTAACATGAAATGATTCAAGCGCAAATATGGTATCTGTAACACAAGAAATCTGACATAGTGACATAGTGGTAATTCTGGTGATTGCAGACTCCTGAAATCACCACAGAGAGACATCTCATTGTCTTTTGTGGGTTTCCATGTAGTGGAGTCCATATTCTCAGCAATGTGCGAGTGCCAAGCGCTGCACCCGGACCCAGAGGACGAAGACTCTGACAACGACTTTGAAGGGGAAGAGTACGACGTGGAAGAGGCTGGTGAGGAAAAGCAAATACACATAAAACAATACATGCAAACACATTCAGTTTAGTGCTGTCAGTCTCTGAATAATGGCCAATGGGATTCATGTAAATTTGATTTCCATTGTAAAGTTTAAATTCTCCGTCTGTTGGAAGAAAGTAAATTCTGGTTTGAAGTCATTCCCAGAGGTTTGCTGTTAGTACAGCATTAATGTAAAATGTACTAATCATTACCAAATACTTCAGTGTTGGTTTTTGTTGCCTTTTGTTTTTTTTTTTTTTTCCCTACACAAGAAATCTGTATTCTGCAAAGTCCTTTTTAATAATCTTTTTGCTATTGTTAGATTTTCTGATTAATACATTCAAACAGACGCCAAAAGCTTTAGATTCATTTTAATGGCCTGTTTAGATGTTTGACATATAACAGACACTGTTCACAGTCACTCCAGTTTTATGAGTTGCAGTATTGTCACTTTAATAGGAGGATCTTATGAGGCTGCTTATCTCAAAAATGTATATAAAAAAGTTATGTAAGATAGAATGACAAATGATATATAATGACAGAGAATTTCTGAACTCTTTGATTGCAGAGGCAGGTGAGACGTCCAACATTCATCACTGCACATTTACACAACTGAGCTCTTCTCTTCAACTGTTTTACTCAAGCAGATAATATCAGTTCACTTAACATTCACCATCAAGCACATCGCTGCATTTAGATCACAGTCTCTCTCCCCCACCAAGAGCATGGCCATGCTGACATCCCGACCTTCTACACCTGTGATGAGGGTCTGTCAGCGCTCACACAGGAGGGCCAGGCCACGCTGGAGCGGCTGGAGGGTATGCTAGCACAGAGTGTCGCTCATCAGTATCAAATGGCCGGGGTCCGGACTGACGAAAGCAAAGCTGAATTTGAAGGTCAGAAATGCACACTGGTTTTTGATGCTGTGTAGCTGACGTGGAAAAAAGCTTCCCATGGTTAATGTAATGAGAAGTCTTAATACCCCCAGTGAATGAGGAAGCCACTGAATTTGTCATATTATCATCAGTTTGAGTTGACTTTTTCCTGATGGAAGAAGCCATTAAAAGATGGTGAACTGTTGCCATAAAGCAAAGAAAATGTTAATCCGCAATGTTACTCAGATTGACTGTGGCATTCAAAGCATGAAAACTTCAACAGCTGATTTTGCAAGATGGGGTTTATAGAATGTTAAAATAATAATAGCTCTGTTTTAGATGGTGATGTCACTTGTATAAACTTGGCATAAAAACAGTTATGGGTGATCATTAAAAATCTTTTGTTGTATTATTTGATAGTCTGAGTGTTTATTGTTGACAGATGGCATGGAGGTGGATGCAGCAGCAATGGAGGCTGGTCAATTTGAAGATGCAGATGTCGAGCACTGGTAAGTCTTTCACTCAGTGAGCTATTTTCAAACATTTTCACGATGGCATCTCATTCACCTTCTTATTCACAGTCACCAGATGCTCTTGTCTATTGGTAGGTTTGTGAAAAGGGGACATAATGTCTTGTATCATCAACAAAGAGTTGGGCTTATGTTGTTATAAATTATGAAGTGCATTGCGTTTTATTTTTCAGCTATTACATTTACTGAGACTTGTGGTCAAACTGTGGGTGAAAGTCATCCATAGAGAGAACTTCCTGAACACAAGGTGCTTCTCATTAGCACAGTTCTGTAATAGTCAACCAAACTTGTCGATGTGTCTATGAGAAGGGTCTTGAACACGTTTTGATTGGTCACAGAATGTTGATCTTTGGAAAGAAAATCAAATCCCACACGAACTGGCAAAATTCAGACTCCGTCCACACTGATTACTCATTTTTATTTAGGAAAATTTCAATGTTTTGGCTCCGTATCAGAAATAATTTGTTCAGGATAGCACACACCTGAAAACACAGATCACGTGACCCTTCACACACACTGAGCTGTCTACCCTGCACTGAAAACAGCACCTGCTATGTGTTGCCTGTTGCTATCTGGTTTGCGGTTGGTCTCTACAATCTCCACCATTGCCGGGGCCATTGCCAGTCTTCATTTAAGGCCTTTAAACTAGATTATGTAAATCATTCATAAATGATAGCAAACATAAGAAGTATACACATTTGAATGATAAGAATGTGACGCATTTGGCTCTTTCATATCTTCTATTTCTGCAGATAGAAGTCATCTCAGCATACACTCAAAGCACAGGCATCATGGGATTGGAAAAGAGTGCCATGGGAACACCACTGTTTGTATTTTTCTCCTGTTCTTGCTGTCAAAGAAACCTTTTCTGGTGTTTTTAAAGTAATCTCAGAAGTCCTGTAGCTTCCCACATTTTCTTTATTTTGTGTTCATATGACAGTGTTTTTGCACTTGTAATATGTGAAATAGCTACAGGAGATGTATTGAGATCTAGTTTCAAATGTCCAGATCCTTGTTGACTGTTAAAAAAAAAAACAAAAAAAAAAACAGCCCCACAAACAAACACTTAAACAAGCTCTAATATCTGATTTTCCTGCTGAGGAGAATGTCTTTGTATCGATTTGTCAATAAATGCATAGATTTTGTATCTCTGTTTTTCTTCCTTTCTTATTTATACTTGAAAACCCACAATAAAACACCAAAATAAATCATATGCCTAATTCTCACTTGCAAAGAAAAACCACAACCCATCGTCCCCGCTCAGTCCTGCACTATAATGTTCCTACCTCTGTGTTACCATGGAGATGAAATCGGTCCAGACTAAATATAAATATCTGCTCAAGTTCTCAGCCATCTGTACTTCCTGCTACAGCAAATCCACAACATTAACACAAAAAACTCCTCTTACAGCAGAAGAGTGGCTCTTGGGCACACCAAGAACAAATGTTTGCTTCCATTTCCAAAATGTGGAGAATGTAATGAATGAATCTAACTTTGTCTTGTTTATGAAGGTGATGACAATTGACTAATTTTGGAATTATCCATGTGATAATCTTTAGTGTTGTGTGTTTAGGCTGTGGACTGGATGCCAGAGTGCTGCTGCTAACTCTATTTCTGTTTAATAACCTGCCAACAATTCTAGCAGTTAAATCATTGTGATATAATAAAAATAATAATAATAATAAAAAGAGGTGACATCTACTTGTTATCTTTATCTTGTGACAAACCAGCAGAAAAGAAACATAAATATTAATTTCTAATGAGGGTTAGGGTTCACTTTTTTAACATGAACAAGCAAAATAAGCTATTAGGTATTGCAAACGAGTCCTTTTATGTTGATGCCACTGGGCACTAACAAACAAAAAATAAAAAATTCCAGTCAAGTAGCCAATGAATAAATCTTATTTCAACATTTTTATGAGCAGCCATGCATGTTCTTAACTCTGCTCTGGAATGTTGTGAAATTCAAATAAAACTTTGAACTGTCATAGAAATACTATTATACTAATATTGTAATTCATTTGAATCTTTATTCATTCTGTTAGGTAACTAAACAAACGGTAAAGCTATATATATAAATTGTGCTCATTATCCATCTATCCTTCCAGCATTTTATCTTCTATTGTCCTTTTGATGTGAAATCATCCACTAATCATAGTTAGCTGTGAAGAAACAAAAAAAAAAAAAAACTGCTGTAAGTCTCTTAAAACTGCATGTCAGTGTTGTTCCTTTTCAGACATGTGTAGAATGAAATCAGCAGCAGTCTGTCTGGCCTGACGATCCTCATGTCCTTTTCTTGGTCTCAAGAGGGAGATGCAGAGAGGGGGGTTTTCCTGACAGCAGAGGGATGATTTTATCCAACAGCAGCACTGAACTCATCGTACCTGTAACAGCAAGAAAAGAGGGGATGAAGAAGACAGGTATTCATGTTTTTGAATATTTAGAATACTAAAGATCCAGTTTGCATGAAAAAAACAAGCTCCTAGAATTTGGCAGCCTCTAATGAATATATATATATGTCTATATTATATATAATATAATATATATAAATATATAATATAGACAATTTTCCAGTTCTAATGATCTCTGGGTGGCACAGTTAGTCAGTATGTCCATCAACTAATAGATCCTTTGGCTTAATTTGATAAACTGGGCTACAACTGATCCATTATATGACCTAAACCAAAATACTTAATAATGTAGTAGTAATGGAGGAGAATTCTATAATCCATGAAATTAGAAATAATCTATTTCTGGCTCTTACCAGCATTCATAATTTATGCCATATTAAAGCGTAATCAGTTTACAAACCAACATTAGTTCAAATTAGCTTCATTTTGAACAACTGGTTACATGTTATGATGGAGTTATTATTCACAATGATTATGTTTGATACTTAGGGTAATTTTTCATTTGATTCATCTGAAATCTATTTGTTATTTTAAAAATCCATTGAGGGGACCCTGATATCAGCATACAGCACAGAGTCTTACCCAGCAGCGGGCCGAGCCAGTAGACCAGGCAGTACTCCAGGAAGGAGTTTCCACTGCACGGGAACTGTGTAGAAAAGGCCAAGGCAGGATTAAACACTGCTCCTGTTGTACTGCCCCCTGGATATATGCACACAAACACACACATTTGAGTGAATACATACATGTCAAAACTGTAGCCTTCTCTCACAAAATCACAAATTGATTATTCTCTCTATATTGTCCTCCTCAGATTATTTGCCTCTCTCTGCCCTCAAAAAGCCTGCAAAATAGTGCTACTTTGTTGCTTATAGAAATGTTCCTGCGAGACCAGCTCAGAGTGCTGCAAGATAAACTATTGAATTCCCTGTCTTTGGATACTGCAGAGAATTGAACAGAATCAGTATGGAGTCAGGGGTAAAAATGTAACGTAAACCTGAAAGAGGTCAGTGTTGTCATCTACACACACTTTGTTTATCCAAACAACTCGCAGGGCACCATAACAGCTTAACACAAACTCAGCATTAACCTTTCACGGTTTACACACCAGAAGAAATTTAATCTCAGCCACACACACAGGGTGGCCTTGTCGTCCCCCTACATCTCCATCAATGACCAGCACACAGTCGGACTTAACATGCCAGACTGATGAGTGGCATCCAGACAGGAGGCTATAGTGAGACTCCATTACACAGAGCTGCTGCGGATATATGAACTGTGGAACATCTACCACCAGACAGCAAAAGAGAAAAGAGGTTTAAAAAGAAAAGAAGGAAATTCATCAGCCAAGGACGTCAGAAAGAAAAAAAAAAAAAAAGATGTTCAAGAAACAGCATTTAAGTAAGTAAGCGTTGTGCATGAGGAAGATAACTGCCATAAAGTAACAAAACTAGCTGTTCTCATTAAGGTCAGTGTGAGTGTTACATTTCCTCTTTTGAACTAAAACAAAGATGTAAATGTGAAAATCGCCCTCACCCTAACCATGAAATGGATTACAAACTGTTGGGATATTGGTGTGAATATATGTTGTTGAATATTAGCATTCAAATGTTCAACAAAGATTCATTAAGTTTTTACAAACACCACGTAGTGAACTGGCAGTGTGTTTATCACAGTTTCCCGTGAGCTGTGTGGTTTATCATGAGTATCGGACGGGCGATGTGTAAGAAAGTCATTCTTTCGGCATTAGTGTAAGATTTGATCCAAATAAAATCTGCTGCAGTTATAGTGGCCATGCTGTAAACTTGGGATTACAGTGAAAAGCGAAGATCCGTGTCATTCACGGTATGCAAATAAACAACTCCAATGGAGTCTACCTGCATAGACCACAGTCGCCACAACCGCCGCCACCGCGTGCACGCGGTATTTCTCCTCCACCGATCGCGTGCGACTGATGACAGTTTGCACCGCAAAGGCGCACGCCAGCTCCACGGCGGCAGCCCGCGGCAGGGATGCGTGAATGGGGCTCACGCACCTGTACCCGAGCAGCTTATGCCGCACGTGCAGTCTGGATAAGCCCACGCCCCAAATCAGCGGCACCACCGCGCGAGAGGCTGCGGCCGCGGCGAACTGGCACGCGATCCTCCCCAGGGCGCATCCGCCAGAGATCCTCGAGTGGTAGGCGTGCTCGAGAGCGCCGCAGGGGTTGCCGAAGGCCCCGCGGAAGGTGAGCGCGTGCACCACGGAGGCGAGATAGGTTAAAGTGAGCGCCAGGCGAGGCTCAATGCCTCCCACTTCGGAAAGCATCTTCAGCTCGTGCGTGCAGCAGCATAGCTGGAAGGTGGACACGAGCTCCACGGCGTAGACACAGAGCCCGGTGCCCACGAGGACCCTGATCAAAACCCTGCGATTCAGTTCGTTCAGCCCGACGATGCCCGCCAGCACTGCCAGAGACACCGCAACGTCTGCCGCCATGTCCGCGGCCGTCCTGAGTTGCCGGTCTGGTGTGGGATGCTGCTGGGGCCGCCGATGGTTCCTCTCTCCCCGCTAGGTGGCCCTGACCACCGGACTGGAGTCTTGGCCAGGCCGAGATTCTGATGCTCTTCTCATGTGGAACAAATGTTTTGCAACCCACATGGTGCGGAAGTGACTCCGCTCCGCAGTCCCCCCCACCCCCCACTGAGGAAGGGACGTTTCTCTGCTTGTCTTACTGAACTATTCCTCTATTTGCTTTCTGATTCTCCCTTTCCCTTCTCCCTTGTGCTGAACCACGAACTGCTCCAAGCTGATCTTCCTGTTGGCTGGGATGTGGATCCTCTAGGTAACAGTGGGCGCGTAAAAAATAATAAATAAAAATATATATACACACCAGATGGTTTACGTCTTCGTCGTAGCAGCGAAAACACACACAAAAATATTTCGAATAAAAGAAAAAGAAGGAATATACCACCAGCAGTAGAGCTCACTGTCGGTTGTAAGAATAGGGATTTCACGAGGATTTTCAAAACAAATTTCATCTCTATTATCAAGCCTGTCTTATACAAGTATTATATGATGTATTCAATGCATTAAATCAGGTAATAACTTTTGAAATTAGATCATTTTAGAATTGTTTTTTTCTTGCAATGTGTAAAAATAACAGATGGAAATAAAGCTCCATGATTGCATCATTAACACTCTTAACTAGCAGAAGTACAGGTGTTTAGCACAAAGGTTAGTTATTTGTTCACAGCAGAAGAGGTATTAAAAGGAGGATTTGAATAAATACTACACAACTACAATTACAAATGCATTACATATGCACTCACAATCAAAACAGTAAAGGGGTCTACAAAATGTCTAGCACCTGACAACATCAACACAGAAACGGCTGTCAGTATCAGTCAAAATTATGACTGTGGTACTAAACTGATATTGTTTTTGAGAAATATTTCCCACCCTCCATTTAAGAAGTGAATATAAACAATAATGTAAATTATTAATTTTCTAAAAATCATTCAAATAAGAAATGACATTACAGTTGAAACAGCTTATGAAATCTGAGTATGTTGTCTTTTTTAAAGCTCTGTTATACATTATACACACAAGTATACATTGAATGATACAGGCAAAGTGATAACAGAGATTATATAACAGGAAACCATTGTAGCCTTATAAAAAAAACTCCACATATTATTATTATTATTATTGTTGTTGTCGTCATATGAATTCATTTATTTGTTCCAAAGTCACTGATAAGATTTATTTTTTCTATTGGCCAGTACAACATCATTATAATTTATTTTGTTGGTTTTTTTTTTTTACTTTATCTTCTTGTGTGAAGCATCATGAGAGTCCATGCTTCACTCTTACCACTAGATGTTGCTGTCTTTATATGCTTCACCTCATTTATGACCTATCTCCTGATACTCTACTGTACACGCAAAGACAAATGTGTTGCACACTGCATCCAAAATAACACATAGTTAAGATGTTTTTAAGGGACAGAAAAAAACTTGGCTGTTGGCATGGTAGCTGTTCATTCTCAATCAAGTTACTTTGAAACTAAGGCAACCCATTGACCCAACCAGTGGTGTACAATTGTGTAGTTTCTTATCTTCTAGGTGGATGTGGCCATCCAATATGAAAAATAATAATATAAATTCTTCCCTGTATGCATGTTCTATCAAAAAGAACACAATTAATGGAACATTTTCTTAAATATCCCTGATATTCCTCACTCATGCAATGATGACGCTGAAATAGCATTAAACCAGAAATGGTCCATTGACACATTCATGCAGGGCACATAGACATTTCCTGTACCTATGACACTGTTGGACATTTTGGTATGAAAGTCCATGGGGACTAATTCACTTTCAAAGCCAAACGCAAGTGGATAGTCAAAGAATGGCACTGTGGCTTCATTTTCCAGTTTGATTTTTGCTCAAAACGAGTGAAATGAAGCTTAGGAAATGGATTTAGCTGTTTAGGAGTGGAAGAAAAAAACTATAATTTTTAAATTTCTTTCTTTTTTTTTTTTTTTTTTTTTACAAATATGTACACTTGATTGGATATTCAACTAATAGATAAAATGGAACAGAAATATAATGTGCAAATGTTACTTTTATATAGCTGTGTTGTTTAGATACAGGTATCAATTAGTGTTCAAAATGTGTATCAATATGATCAATATTTCTATCTTTTCTGCTCCAAACAGCATATGGTCAGGTAACTGTAATTTCATAGGAGCTGGCCACACCCACTGAGAGAGAGGGAGCATGGTTTCATACTATTACCAGCCGTCTTTGTTATAGAGCATGTTTGTTGGTATCAGATCATACCTGGAAACAGCTTGTGGCCTGTGCTATAATGCAACCCATTGTTCTGAAGGGAGACGTTATATATAACATGTTTTGTTTTTTGTTTTTACATTTACACAGAATCATTTAAATATGCGTGTAAGATCAGCGATAACACTGATATTTTATAATCGTGCTTAATTTAACCTGGGAATGTATTTGATATATTTAACCTAATCTGTCTTTAAAATAAAATGTGTAAAGTGCTGAATTTTTTGATTGATGCCCCCCATTTGCCCCACCCCTTTTACCCGTTTAACCCCTGTCCTTCCAAACACCAATCAGCTTTCTACCGGCGAATTAAGGCCCGCCTCAGAATTTGAACTGACGTGCGTACTGACCAATCAGCGACGGGAAAGGCTGAACGAAAACCAATGGTGTGCCCGGAGCGGCTCATGATGGGCGGGCTTTCGCGTGCAGCAGGCTTCTCTGTGTCTTGCTAACAATAGCCGGTGATCGGCAAGTTTAGTCCGCTGCGAGCGAGAGCAGGCGGCCGACGGAGCCGAGCTGACCCGAGGGGAGAGCACAGTCTAGGGGAATCCGTGAGACGGTGCGTGCCGCAGCTGGAAATTATCGCCGAGCTTTCCGGATCGTTTTGCATTTGCATTTGAACAAGCGGTGAGTTTTCTTTCAGACTTAGTTATGAAATGGCAAATCCAGCCGCGGTGTCTGAATGTTTCAGTCAGTCAGGGTGCGCAGGGAATTCGGGGCTGTGAATGGGTTAATAGAGAGTGGAGGCTCCCATCGCTCTTTTATTCTCTCCTTCGCGATCCGAGTCCACGAATGAAGCTCCGGCTCCCGCAGGCCCAGCAGCAGACTCTATCCGGGCTGGAGTCCACCGCGGCGAGATGCAGGTGGATGGGGAGTTGTTTTTTTTTTTTTTTTTTTAATTTTAATTGTATTTATTTATTTATTTATTTATTACACCGGTTTCCTCCCTGCTCACCATTTGCTAACACGCGTCTTCTTGTTGGTTAACTGATAACACGGCAGGCCCATCCACAAACGATTGAATAAATGAATATAATGCTGAAGGTTTTCACTTTTCCATCTTTGAGAACTGTCTGAAAGGACAACGCTAACATGATTCATCAGAAAGTCCATGCCATGCCCAATGGCTTTCAGCTCTGGTCTAAGTATAGACACAGCACGGGCTGATCTCCTCACTGGAACCATTCTACTGCTAAGTTCGTTTCTCAGATCTGAATCCGGCAGAATCCTTTTTAAGTCAATATCTATAATCAGAAAGAGGGGTTGAAAGAAGAAATCCCCTCACCTATTCAGTTGTTTCTAAAACGTGCCTGCAGCACAGTGACAGCTTCCCTGACCCCCATCATTGTCTCTACATAAAGCTTCTTCTGGGTTCCTATAATTTATGCTCTGTAATTTTCCTGAAATGCGAAGGAGCTCCAGTTTTCAAACAGCTCTGCAGAAAGCAGCCAGTATTTACAGAATGTGTCTTTGGATTAGTGGAGATTTGGTGCCTTTAGCAGGCCAGTTTATATCTGCTGCTTCTATTGATCCACTAAGGACAAAAACCTCTTATTCCGCGTTATCATTATTAAGGAGTTATTTCCCCTCTAAACTAAACACATTTCTGACCCTGCTGGATAAACAAACTTATATTCTCAGTCTCTACTTCTCCAACTGAGTTGAACTGATGTTGGACTTTGTTCCCTCTTCGAAAGTTTCCCTTTCATCTGAGTTGAAACACACCAGGAAAATGAAAAGCTGTGACTTTGTAGAGCTGGTTGAAAATACTTGACTCAGTACTGAACTCAGTGTAATATCACTGTACCACACAGTTCTGCTGCTATTCTACTACTGAATTCCACGCCTGTATCAGTGGAGGCTGAGGAGAGTAACCAGCTTTTTATCTGCTGTTTGCTGGCTATTATTCACCTCAACCACTTAAATGACTACAATATTCTTCTTGGAGTTTCTGTTGGCAGTAGTGTACATTTGAGTTATTTATTGGGAGTGATTAGTTTGTGTGCAGACAAGGACACTGACTGAAACTCCAGGCTTTAGAACAAAAGAGATACGTAGAAGTACAGGATGTATGCTGCAAAGGCACAGTCTTAAGCAAAATCCAGTTTTTTAATTGTATCAACCACTAATGACTCACAAGGTTAAACTATCAGTGGAGGTTCAAATCTACTTTTTAACAGCGTCCTTGAAGAAATGGAAAGAAAGCCTTTTGAATACTAATTTTATTTTTATAGTAAGCCTGAAATGATGAGTCAATGAACACAGAGTAAATTATTTGATGAACTGTCATATTTCAAGCAACAATGATCTTTATATCCTTTCCAATACAGATTTTTTAAATGTTAGGCTTTGCTGCACTTTTAGAAGTACCTTTTAACTTTGAAACTAAATAATATTGAATAAATATATAACAATTGAATCAGAAAAAATATTTTAATAATAATTGTTTTGTACCTATTGCAAATTTTGTCTCTTAATAAGTGAATAATGTAGACAATAATCGGCAGATGAATCAGTAATGGCAATTATTGCTAATAGTATCCCACTTCAAATTTTGATTTAAGGATCTTTGAAGTCATTGCTAATCAGTGTTTTGTTTTGCACACACAACCATGGAAGGTGTCTGTGCTTGGCCCAATTCTATCACAAAGGTGACAGCTACACTTAACGACATCTTCAAAATTTGAATTAGTTGTTGGTGTGAATAAAGCTTTTTGTCCCAAAGTGAGTTTCTTGAAAAGTAGTCGCATTCACATAAGTGCAGTGCATAGCATGGGTACTGAAGCCTGATTCACTCTGCCTTCAAGAAGTTCACCATGAGGACATCACCCTCATATGTGCCAGTTTTTTGTTTGTTTTTTTTTGGCTGAGGGGCAGTAAGTTGAACCCATGAACACTAGAGCTGGGTGTGTTTTATGGCCCTGTGTAAAGTGTGAGGCCAACCAATTGTCGCTTTGACACCGCCACAGCATGGTGGAGGGAGAGAAGGCAGAGGAACAGTTAATGACACATTTGGGCTCCTGCAGCTATGGACATGGCTAATTAAAATGAAAGGCGACCCTGTCTCTGTGTGTTTGCGTGATTTCTGTCATGTATGAATTTGCAGGCAGGTAATGGAAGCAGTGACATTGATGCAGGTGACGTTTAGGCAGGAAATGGACATATGCTTTCATTTGGCCTCAGATTGCATTAGGAAACCCATCTGGCATCAAGGGTGAAAGGAGCTCATAATGCCTGCACACCAGTTCAATTTTGGATAGGATTTTTTTTTAGCCAATCAGACAGATGGAGCCAATGTGTTGTGTGTATGTGTGTACATGAGTGAGAGCGAGAGTGAATCAATGTACTGCTCAGGCCTACACTGAAATTGAAAATATTTTCAGTTTATTATGAAATTGTGGTCAAACTAATTTCACTGTGGCAGAGGGCATCAGTACAGAAGACCACTAATGCTTACCCAGAGCGTGTGTGTGTAGAGGGGGCAGACCTTAAATGTGACGCAGCACACATTTGTGTTCACACTGCGACACAAATGTGGCCACATGTGGCCCAGATCATTTCCGACTGTGGTCTGAGTGATTGGATCTCACACCAGGTGGCAGCCCTCTTTATCACCACCCATTGATTTGTTATCTTGCGGTCTGTAGCTTGGCCATCACCGAGACTGGAGATTGGCTGAGCTCACCTGCTCTGTGTTTTAAATACACGGTTGCTTTGCACTAATGCTTACACAACTTTTTGTTACATTTGTACCATGATTTGAATAAACAAACTGTATCATGTTGTATTGAAGAACAAGCATTTTTTGTCCATTGTTATATACAATTTAGTTCATAGCTGTACTTAGAGCTGTCCACTTGTGATCTAATCACCTGAAATTTATCTTAATATGTAGTCTGAACAGTGTCTGTAAACCTGGTACCTAACAAAATGTGTGTTAGTGGGCTTTAGAGATGCTAGTAGCTGGATTGTCTCACCATCTGAGCCCAAATTGCTGAGCCTTTCCTTTAATGGGTGGAATGATGCAGAGTTAGCAGTATTGGTAGCATGAGGGGACTGTTGTGGTGAAACTGGGAGCATGAGCAAACCCCCAGGAGGAGCTGGAAGATGGAGCTACATTCGGGTTTCTTGATTACTTTCAAACTATAAAAAGATTTCTGTTACACAATTAGCTGCAGCTATCAAATCCAGTCATTCACTGGCAAATTTCCACAATCAGCATAGAACAAAATAACTTATTAACTAATAATTTTCTGTGGACTGTAGAAACACAGTTACTAACAGTCCCAACAAAAATAGTAATATTGGCTGTGGTGTAGCCAGAAGCCTGCCAGCAGCTGAATAATGGATACTCTGTCTGCCTGGAAGGCTGCAAGGGCTGCTGAGCATGGCGTCTAGACGAATACAGACGAATACAGACAGTGCGAATATACATGGACTTATCTCTCATCTCCATGAAACAGGCTGACTGACTAGATCCACACAAAAGTTGTGATACTGGAAGTATTGAATCTACTTCATTGACGTGAAGCCAGATGAAAGGGTGTGATGGTGGTGTGATTTGAAAAACTTTTAATAGTACTACTCAGGAAGAAACTCACATATTGTAGGTGTGATGATGATGATGATGATGAGATCCAGAGAGGGAATTAAAATGTTCTGCATTTTTCTTCTTCAGTTAATTTTCATTTAACCAGCAGTTGGAGCACTTGTGGGCAGCACAGCGGCGTAGTGGTTAGCGCTGTCCCCTCCACAATAAGGAGGTCGTGGGTTCGGTTCCCGGCCTAAGGCCTTTCTGTGCGGAGTTTGCATGTTCCTCCCACCGTCCAAAGACATGCATGTATAGGTTAACTGGTGACGTTAAATTGACTGTAGGTGTGAATGCGAGGTGCGAGGTGTGTTGGCCCTGCAATGGACTGGCGACCTGTACCTCGCCCAATGTGAGTTGGGATTGGCTCCAGCAGCCCCGTGACCCGGATATGGATAAAGGGGATGAAGATGAGTGAGTGGAGCTCTTACTGAATAGACTGCTTGCCACAGGAAAGGAAAATGCCTCTTCAGATGGAGCTCAATTCACGGTTAGCATCAGTGTAATTGAATTCGTTTTCTGCCTTCACTGCTCTGTCCGAGCGTATTTGTTGCAGGAAAGCCTTATTGTCTGTTGTACTAGATGTTTTCTCGACCTAAAAAAAGGGAACGGGCTCACCGTGTTCTTAAAATCCATTGACATACTTCCCATACACGATAAAATTAAGATCAGCGATACATTTACTTTGACAGATAAGCTGGAACAGTTCTTTCCACTTGCCTGCAGGGCCTTGGTGGTGAGTGTCGCAATGTGGAAAGTGTCTAACTTTTGTCCACAAAGTCTCTAAGTTTGTCATTTGTGCTTTAAAAAAAAGTCTCCGTCGTCATTTCATTTGGAAAGAGCAACACCCAGTGGGGAAGTGCCAACACGCTGCTGGGTGATGAACTCATGGTGCCTTTATACAGCTTGTGCCCCTGTTGTCCAGCCAAAGGATAAATGAAATAACATGTGCAATCTTATGGTTTCATGGTATTTAAATAGCTTGTTATTTCATCCAAAGTCCAAAGACATTCGACATGCAAAAGTCATTGTTTGCCACAAACCTCTTATTCCTAAAGTTAATGTGACAAAGTTGGATTGTTCGGAGAATATATTGCTCTCTGTTGTTAAGTTCCTCACTGGATTAAGATTAATTAGTGGCAGCTGACCTCCAGTGACGTTTGTCGTTTTTAACGGACAAAAGCACCAGCCAGCTCCAGCTGCCAGCCAAATGGTTTGTACAATGCTCTTTCTCATAAAGGGAGAGGCAGGTGAGTCATTAAGTTTACCAGCGCCTTGTTTTGCTGATCCATGCACTTTGACGACTCTAGCGCCCTTTGAACTGGTACTGCCAAGTACTTTTAGAGATTTACACTCTTCCATTTGCATGTGTGATTGATGTGCTCTCAATTTAACAGCACGCTGTTGTGAAGTTGAGCATAGCAGAGGACAGTGAGGAAACGACTGATCCTTGAGCCTGAGTGATCGCCTGTAATACTAAGTAAGACTGACGAAAGTAAAGAGAGGGATGACCAAATCCCAATTTAAGAGCGCAGTGTGTGTGCGTGCGTGCGTGCGTGCATGGGGACCCTAGAGAACATATGGTGGAGGAACCACCCACTCATTGGGACCAACCACACCTTCCAGCAATTCTCACTCACATTACTGAATGCCGTTTATCTACACTTCCCCAGTATCACAAGCACACACCCTCAAACTCACGAACACAGAGTTCAAGCACAGAGGTGTCAGCATGTGAGAAAAACCAAAACAAAGGAATTATAAATTAAAGTGAGTTAAAAAAAAATAGAGGAAGTTTGTGTATTGCCCCCCAATCCAGCAGTTTCAACTATAATCAATCAGCTAAGGCTCTGTGCGTGTGCGCGCGCATGTGCATGTCAGTCAATCACTAAATCACTTAATCAGTGAAACACTTTATTATTCCCACTCGAGGCAATTAGTTTAGAACAATTTGCTCAGACAATAAAATACAGAAAATACAAGCACAACACACCCGGGAGCCAAAAAGAAATCTGATGTTGCATGAGTGGTTAAGAAATCATGTTTGTGTGTGTGCGCGCCTCAGTGTTTCACTGAACTTACATTACATCCTTGTGCATGCAGTCTGTTTTTGTGTGTGTGTGTATGAGTGTGAGATAATCATTTGATCTAGTCTGACTGGACAAACAGATGAAGGCCTGAACAGCAAGAATTTACAGTGCACAGTAATGACTGTGGTCGGGCTCTGCAGTGACAATATAAAAGTACTTTGAGGCGGTTACATTTACTTTCTCTCATAGTGTTGGAATAACGGAGAGTTCAGTGTAACCACCTACCATATTACTGTCAAATGCCAGCATCATGAGATCATTTTTAGAAATCTCCTTCAGCCAGCCAACACTAACTCCCAAACAGTTCCAAATATCCAAAGACAGAAAAGCACAGTGTCATCTCTCGCTCTCTGCTGACCAGCTTGATTTTTCACTGTTTTTTTTTTTTCATTTCCCTCTTTCATAATTCCACGTTTTCTCCCTCCTTTCCCTTCTCTCTGTCCTGATGATATCCTCCTTGTGTCTTCTCTGCTCTTTCTCTTTATCTCCTGCAATTTGCCTCCTAACATCCTCTTCAAACACCCCTCCTTTTTTCACCTCCCTCCTTCCCTGACTTCTTCTCATTCCTCTTTCCTCTGTCAGATTTATCCTCTTCTTTCCCCATTTTTTTTAACCCGTTTTTTTTCATCTTTCCTCACTCTCTGCCTTTTACATCTTTACATCTTGTTTCTCTGCTCTTTTCTTCAGCTCCTTTCATCCACTTCATCCCGTTTTTTTTTTTTTTTAATCCCATGTTCACTCATCTCCTCCTTTCTCTCTGACGTAACCAATGAGGTAAGCATAGTTTTTATTATCTATAAATACCTCTTCATCTCGCTCTCTCTCCCTGTGTTAAACATAGGAGCTCTCTTTTGCTCTCAGCTACTTTCTTCCATCTATTAGTTATCGCTTCCTTTTTTTTGATTATTTTTGCCAGAGGAAATCTCTGGCTTTCAATCTCTCCCTCATTCTCAAGCAGTTAGAAAAGCCTTTCAAATTAAACAGAATATTAAAATGCTATCATCATTGTCGAGATGACAGAAATCAGTTGGAGATGGTGATACTGATATACAGCAAATGGACCACATGGCATGTAGGAAAAGTCCTAAAGACTAATTAGCAGACCAGTTCCCTCTCTTTGGATTTGAAAGATTTAGTCGGATTTGTTTCCAGAATTTCTATCACAGCCTCTTTCCTGATTTTTTTTTTTATTTTTTAATTTTTATTATTTATTATTATTACAATTTTTTTTTATTATTATTATTAATTTTTTTTATCTTAGGTCTGCTCTTGAGCCATGATCCATCCCTCTCTGTTCTCTCCCTCTTATCCCCAGGGGAGAGTTTCATGCTGTGTTCTCACCTCTGTTTTAACAGAGACCGGAACAACACCCTCCCCCTCATCAACGCGCATTCCAAATTTTAAATATGGCCATTCAGGCGTGTCAGCATGCCCTCTACATGCACTCTCTCATAGTTAGTCTCATAATGTTTACATTTCTTTATTCTGGTTAGTCTTGTCAAAATAGAATATGAAATAAGCAAAGTTGCTGATAGAAGGAATTGGGTTTGGAATATTTTCCAGAGACCAGGCTTTCAACGATTAGGCAAACAATAGTGAATGAATTTTTCCTTACATGAAAATTTAAAAACAAACAAATGCAACCCTCAGACCTGCCTTATCTAGAGAACTGAGGAGTAGGCAGTGCTACAGTGAAATTGAAGTAGCCAAATAATACAGAAAACATCCACTATCTCATCTCATCTCTTCATTATCTATATAGCGTGCCCATGCAAAGGGGCCAAAATCAGCTGACATTGGGCAAGGGGGAGGATAGACCTGGTGAGACGTACAGCAATTCACAGCCCCACTTAGGCCCACAGCAACTCCAAAGTCCCCAGTTTGCCTGATGTGCCTGCCTTTGGACTATGGGAGGAAGACAGAGGAGCTGTGGAGATCCCCTGCAGGCACCGGGCTGTATTCCTGTGAAGTGACAGTGCTAATCACTGCACCACTGTCCCTCCCAACAGAGAGAACAACACTGATTGCCTTGTTAAAGTGAAAACTCAAAAGGATCAAAAGCGACTGATGCTTTCAGAGATCTGTCCTTTTACATTGCTGGTGTGGGAGGGGAGGCTCCTTTCAATCTGTTTAATACACTGGCTAACATTGCCCACAACTTAATGAAATAGAACTAATTGGACTTAAAAATAGAGTAGAAATACAATTAAGAGCTACCATCAGCAACTGTTCTTTCATAGGCCTCTGGGTCTTATCTGTCAGGTGACCGGCTCTCAAATGTCTAATGAGGTTG
Source organism: Echeneis naucrates (assembly GCF_900963305.1). Lineage (NCBI taxonomy): Eukaryota > Metazoa > Chordata > Actinopteri > Carangiformes > Echeneidae > Echeneis > Echeneis naucrates. Next base: position 4,022,591 of record NC_042523.1, read on the forward strand.
GCGGTATTAAAATGTCAACGGTGACTTCCACCATGAGGGAAGTCACTGAAGCATGCATCACACATAGTGAGTTTGTTGTCTTTTTTGGAAACCATCCAGACCAGAGGAATCGTTGCCACCGGTCTCGCCCCACGCAGAGCCTCACGCATCTAGCATCAAATTATGACTTTCATTTTTTTAGTATTTTTGAGTGGCCAGCTGATCAATTGGAGCATCCCTAATTATTTGCCCACAGTTCCTTTTTTCTGCCGAGCATGTACAAAAAGTCCAAGTTATTGTATGTGTGTATTTAAACCATCCAGATGAGGCAGATGGCTGGCTGAAGGGACATGGTGTATTAATTTTTCCTATCAATGTTATCAATGGTCTATCCTTGAGTTGAACGGACAGAAGTAATTTGGAGTTAGATTTGCTGAATCTGTTCCAACAATACAGATGTTGTCAATGAAGCTGAATATATCATAGTAATAAAACTCAAAGGTGTGTCAGAGAGAATTATGCGTTAATGATGGAAGCCAAAGGCTGGGTAATGATTAAATAGCATGAATAAGAAACTAGGTTAACCGAGAGCAGTCACATTCTGTATGATCATAGCATTGCTCTACAATTTCTGTTTTACAAATGGCTGTCACTGAAACTGAGACAAATTAGAAACAGTGGTAAAATGTATTATAATGTATTTTTCGGGCTATCAACTGGAACAAGGTGTTGGTGAACTTATGATACCCGTGCTTACATCCCTGTAAACTGTTGAATACATTACAAGTTCCTACCTGTTACACACCCTCCGTGTGTCGCACGCACGCATCATCTCAATAAGCCGTAATCTACGGCTACATGTGCCTAACCTTCTGGCTGCTGGCATCACAGTGTGCGTGTGTGTGTTCTCACAGTAAAATGTGACTGTGTGGACAGCTGCGGAGTTAACAATCTCACCTCCTGCCCTCCCTCTCTGGAGGCAGACACCAAAGTGCTATCTACATCCAAAAAGTTTTTATTGCTCTTTCAACTGGCAGACTATTTCTGAGTAAAGTATGTCCATGTTTTGTTTTGTGTGTGTGTTTTTTTTTTTTTTTTCTTTTTTTTTTTTTTCCTTTTTACTGTTACTGTTGATCATCTTTTCACATATCCAAAGTATCTAAAGTGTAACAAAGTGTTAAAAACAAAGGGGTGGGGGGGAAACTGTAATAAAATAAAGTGATGGGAGAAATAAAAGAGGCAGTTAATATACAGGGTCAAAATAAATGTTTTTTTTTTTTTTTTCCCAGTCTACATGTATGGAAAGTTCATCCCAAAGTCTACGCATCATTACCAAATGCATTTCACTTTGTGTGCTAAAATCTTCATCTTACAATGTTGAATCTCAGTCAACAGGCTGCATATTACACATCTCCTCACAAAAAACAAGGGAGTAAAGAACTAACGTCAAAACAAACAATGAAATATATAACTGAAAAATAAATGAAGTTGCATCTATTTCTGTGTATTCACCTTTCATGCATGGCCATGGTGCCGTGTTGAGCATCCCCAATCTTCTGCCACACAAGTGGAAGCACACAATACAAATATCACTGTGTGGTGCTTTCAACAGTTTCAACTCAGTGAGACTCACAGTTTTTAAGTACATAGAGGTGTGTGCAAAGGGGTATAGTTTGTTGTTGTTGTTGTTGTGTGCTGAACAAGACTTGCTTCTTGCTTACATATTTTTGCACACATGCTTCTGCCACTTCTTACCAGTGTTTTGATCATTTCTCATCATTGCTGATTGCGTGGAAAATGCCTCACTGGTTTGTTTGTGATGAAGTATTTCCTGTGACATCACCCTCTCTTTCTGCCCTGTTGTCTGCTGCTGTTACAGAATGTAATTTGTTTACAGGCCATAAAATGCTCAACAAATATGTTACATCTCAGGGAATGCTACCAGTGTTGGAAGTGTTACTGAAATGATTTGAATTGCTGTTAATAAGCGGGACAGTAACTGTCTGTCTGTGTGCAGGTTGACTCAGACCCTCAGCCTTTTTGTGAGAGCAGTGACCCAGACACAACATTAACAGGTAAGCTTGGCCGATGTAACACTGTAAGCATCTTAACTCTTGCAGTCTGGTGGCTGTTCTGACCCAGAGGGATTCCTGCCTCGCTCAGGGTATTGAGGCAGTGGTATATATTCACATTGACTCAGGTGGATTTAAGAATGTCTGGCAGTGTATTTTGATGTTATCAAAATAACCCCTTTTTCACCAAAATTTGCAGGTGTAAGTGAAAGTGAACCCGGTAATGAAAGACTTATTGACCTCTTTTCCACTGCCAGCTCATTTTTTTCCTTTACTTCTACACTCACCCACACAGACACAGCTGAGGAAGAGTGCAAAATGTGTGTTTTTAAAACTTAATGGGTCCATCTCACTCTTGCTCTGGTGTGTCTGATGTAGCAGCCCCCAAAAAACACAACGTCAAAGTAGGCAACCAGTCTTGGACAAAGATAATTTACTACAACTTAAAAAAAAGGCAGCATGATTAAAATGCTTGAAACTGCCTTGAATGTAGATTCCAGGGTTATGTGTTTAAAAAAACAAGAAAGACAGTTTCAATAAACAATAAAGCATTCATGTTTATTTCTCTCTTATTATCCTTATCTCTTATGATCTTATTTTACCAGGGATTACATTTTGTACAAATTATGTCACAATAATTAAAATGGTTTTACAAATAAAAAAAATTAAAAAAAAAAGCTGAAATATCTCAAAGCAGAATCATGAAATGAACTCGATACTGAGTCATATTGTGGTTGCATCTCGGGCCTGAAATTGTATGTGTGATACGGGGATACAAGATACCCCAAGGCCGTTGGAGCAAAACACGAAAATGCTGATTTTAACAACCAAAACAATTACCTTGTTCACTCGGACATTGAGAGTAAAGTGTTACCAGCATAAGAGATGATAAGACGGGGACCAACGGGAGAGCGTGGCCACAGTGATTGTCAAACTGCACCTGCTGGACAAGGCAAATGGAGGACTCTCCCTCTGGTTCTATAACAGAGAATAGAAATAGAAATATAATAAGCAGAGAATAGAAATATGGTCAGATGATGGATAACAGTTAAAGTTGTGACATGCTTGCTTTTTACTTTCAAAGTTCAGTTGCTGCTGGCCAGCTAGCCCTGGCCTGTCCCATCTCCTGTTTCTCAATCTCATGTAAATCGATGACATTTACAGTATGTAATACTTAAATACATGCACAGTCGTGGCCAAAAATATTGCAAATGCAGAAATTTGGCTTTTTTTCTCTTTTGTGCTACCTCGATACAGAAGAAGTGAACATGTAATACCAAAGCATAAGACTAAACAGCTAGGCCAAATGTATAAACACTGAGCGACCAAAAAAAGAAGAGCAGTAAAATGGGTGTGACTGTAATGCAGACCTGCTAGTTTGCAGCCAGATGCTGTTCAGAGTCAGCTGGGAATGCATCTCGATAAACGTCCAAATGAAAGAACGTTTAGGAAAGAGTCAGTAGTTTCTTCCTTGTGTTCCATCACACTCAGCAAATTTTAATGTGAGATCCGCCAAATTCTCCACATCATACTCTTTCTCTATCATTTCTTACAGAGATTTTTTTTTTGAGTGATTTTCTTAGTTCTCTTGAGATTATAGATGAGGTAAAAGGAGGAAGCAGACAGCAGGACATCGATGAACAGTGGTGGATTTCACTGCGAGAATCATGACTGTTTAACATTATGTACTGTAGGTTGGCTGTAATGGGATTCTGCCTTAATGACCTGAATGCACTGTAGCTTTTATTATTTATGGGGTTGCCATAGTAACAGGAAAGGGGCGGGGTCGGATAGCGAGTAGATCAGGGATGGAGACAGACCTTCCCCACTGGAACACCTGCGTGTATACATTTTTTATGTACTGCAGTTGCATGCGTAGCAGACCTATGGCTCTGTGTGTTGTGAATATTATTTTATGATCTTTTTAATGCGATGTGTAGACCTGCAAAGTCTCTTGTTGTGATTATTATAAATTTAGTTTGGAGCCATTTTTCTGGCTCTCACCATGCATGAAACACGACATAGTGAACAGAGAGCTAGTTGACGTCAAGGATCCACCGGTTCCCATAATCCCAGACCTGAAATGGGTATACCTGCATCTGGATGTCCAATTTGTCTGATCACATGATGTATTATCAGCATTATGATAATAATAATAATAATAATAGTAATGGAAGAAAAATAGTAAAGTGACTCCAAGACACATTCTCCCATTAACACATATACAGCTCATCTCTATATTTTACTCACTGTGTGTGTGGGGTGACAAATTTCATTTTTCTGATAGTAAATGTCGTAAAGCTCAATCGTCTGTGCAGGTCATGCAGGTCAGAGTTCTCTAAGAGAGTTCCCTTTTCACCTCCCATCCAAGAGGTGAAACCTAACCCTAACCCAAGAGATCAGTGCATTAAAACAATCAAGTGTTAGACTGACTTTATGTTTCATAATGCTGAGAATGTCACATGGCAGTCAGCCACACATTGAGCTAAGTGCTGTTAGTGTTTCTTGGCAAATGCATCACAAAGAAACTATCAGAAGAATGAATAATGAATGAAAGAATGTTTGGTGACCATTTGATCTTTATTGGTTTACCTAAACTAGGGCATAAATTAATAATTCTCTATGCCTGGCTGAAGCTTTCTTATTGGATCTCTTGAGTGGAATATACTTTAGTAAGGATTTGTGAATGCTTAAAAAAAAAACATGAAATCCATAGCCCATGCTATGTGCTAAAATGCAACCCAGTGTATCTGAATATATGATACTTCAGCAGCCTGAGTGAGTATGTGAACAGCTTTTTTCTGTTTACTAAAAATAGGGGAACAATGAAAGCAGTTGTCTTTCAAAACAACTGTTGGATTTGTTGAAGCAGACACAGAAGTTGATGATCCATTCGCTTGAGTCATCGCGAGTGAAATATCAGAGTAAAAGGTTGCAGTCTATCTATCTTTGTCTACTTCAGTCAGTCCAACATTCCAAAGCTAGAGTGTTTGCAGATCGGCTAAAAGAAAAAATTATTACAAATGCAGATTTCTTTTTTGTTGTTGTTGTTGTTGATTAAGAAATTTATTAGCTCTTTAATTTTTCTTAGCTCCACTCTGAATAAGGAAACAGCAGTGAGGTGAGCTGATGGAGGGATTGATTGTGGGGGCAGCCTGAGAGAGGGAAGAAAGGCTCGAGGTTAGGGAGGGAACTCCCCTCAAATTCTCTTGATTTTTTTTTTTTTTTCTTTTTTCTCCTGTGCAAAATGCTTTTGTCTAAATTCCAGTGGACTCATGTTGCTTCTCCACTTTCTTCTATTATTTGATCCTTTTCTCTTGTCACAACCCCCTTTCCCCCCTTTCTCTTTCTACCAGCATGTTTCTCCCGCTCTCTGTCTTCCTACTTTGTGGCCTTTCTCCATGTCTCTTACTCCCAATGTTTCACATAGCCTCTGCTTTCCTTGTCATCATCTTTTGTCTATTTGTTTTTTGTTACTTTTTTTCCTTTTCTTTTCATACATTCACATCAAAAATAGTTCTATGGAGAGTGACGGCTCTTGTGATGTGGAAATTAGCAAGATAAAGATAAAAATGAGTCTGCTCACTGGTGGAGCTTACCCAGAAGGAGGCAGCTGGCGGTTTAAAAATGCAGTTTGGCTCATTTTATGCTTTTATACTGTGTGTGCATGTGTGTGTGTGTGTCTATGCGCACGCACCAATATCAGTCCCAGCACAATATAGTGTGTATCTATGTTGCTGCCAGTATTTCTGATCCTGTGCCTGTGCTGTATGTGCTTGTATTGTCAGCATTGTTGGAGAATGGAATCTTATCGCCCTCGGGAGCCTTTGGATTTTTAACTTCTTTAACTTCTTGTATTACGTCCTCATCTACTTTCTCACGACGTTCTTATTTTCCTTGTTGAGGGCAGGTTGAACATGTCTGTGGATGGCTTGTGTGTCTTTGTTGTGCCAAAGGCCATTTGTGAAAGGAACACGTCCTCTCCGTTAGGCCCGTCCACAGCCAGTCTCTGTGGATCAGCGTGTTAGGGACACATCTGGACTCTGACATGAATACAGGACTTGGACTGGGATCTGGGCCAAAATATTTTATTACAACCTCACTCCTTTAAATCCCATTTCTTTTGCCTCTGGCCCTGTATGCACATCTTTTATGTCCACGCTTTATGTATTTTCTTGGAATATTTTTGACTGCTTTTAAGTATCGGCATCTTATTGCCATGTTTTGGGTACTTCATTTAAATTTTTTTTTGTCTGGATTTTAAACGCATCTTATTCTCAGGTCTTTTTCCAAACTTGTCCCTCTCACCTACTGGGCCCATCACAGTTCTATCATGGGGCCTCTTTGGCTTGTAAATGCTCACTGGACTGCAGGGCCATCAACAAAGAGCAACACTGAAAACGCACCAAAAGTAATCTAAATCTTCCTTGATTATCCTCTGACCAATGACAGGTACAATTTAAGACCCGTCAACAGAAAGGGAAGGAGGCCTACTTGATTAATCATTAAGGATTTTCTGCTTTTTGCTGCTCTCTTTACTTTTACATAATTTCTGTTAAAGTGAATCAGTCTAATCACTTAACACTCACATTCTGTTTTTTTTTTTTTTTTACATATATGATTTCAGTTTTCAGTTTTTATAGCTTATTAAAATGAAAAACCCTTTCCTGCAATTGCTATTGTGCTGTTTTTGAATATAAATTAGAACATAAAAACTAATTTAGGTCAATACCTGGCAAAGGACTGGACTGGACTGGATATGGTCAGTGGAGGATGTGACATCACCTGACATCACCATGTCCCATTAACATTCTCTCTAGTATCTGGTGGCTTAACCCTTCTGCCTGATTTCTTGCTTCGTGCTCTCTATGCTAAAATATACAGTATTTTAATACAGCCTGGGAGGTGACAAACCTCTGCTCCATATCTCTGCAACCCACTGAAAACTCTACTAGCCAATAAGCCTTATTGGCAGGTGCCTCTGGTCAATAAATGCAACCTACTAAAAGATTCTGTTATACAAGTGTATTTTGGAAAATCAGTCAAAAGGGAAACGCCAACTCAGTCACGAATAATTTGGCTTTCCAACAGTGGAGCTATAATCTGTCAGTGACAGAAATGTAATGATTGGCTCTGCTCACACTGCTACTGCCACATAGCCGAAAAGAAATAATACATGAGAATTAGATAAAATGGGAAAGAATTCATCATTCATTTTGCCCAATTTGCAACAGCTTAATGAATTATGCATAGCAAGTAAACAGACATGTTAATCGATGTTCATCAGGCATCATTGATTCTCCATGTTTTCCTTTCCTTCCTTTGAGACTGCTGACATGAACCCACATTGTGTGTGTGTGTGTGTGTGTGTGTGCCTTGATACATTCATTGCTCCGTCTAAGGATTAAATGATAGCAATTAAAGAAAGCATCATCTTGGAGATTAATTTGTACATTCAGGCTATACATATATATGTGCGTGTGTATGTCTTTTTAGTCTTAAGTGCAGTACAGTACTAAGCTGAAACATCAGGTCTCCCAGCTGGGAGTCTTAATATGACCTTGCAGTTCATGTCAGCATTGATTATGTGGCACTTTAAGTGCTTGTGTTTGTGTGTGTGTGTGTGTGTGTCACTCTTAATTGGTATTTGTTGTGTACATGTTTTTGCTTTTAACAAACAAACCTTCTCATGAGTCACAAGTGTCCGTGTTGGCGTGATTATTTTGCAGTTATTATGAGTAAGCATGAAGAAATAGTACTTGATATTAATCAGTATGTATTTCTTTTCCCGTGGATATGCTGCTCCACCTGTGGAGTTAATTGGAGGGATACTAAGAGGTTTTTCTATCTGCTCTTCACTGCTGTCCGACTTCGACACTGGCCTGAAGATAATTCCCTGTTGAACTAGCTCTGTGTTCAACGACACTTTGTGTAATGCAGCCACATTATTTTTCACCTCAAACAAGGTCCTGGGGGTTATGATAGGACAAGAAAAGGAGTTGTAAACATTTTTGTTTTTCGTAGATGAAGAGAAAGATGTAGAGTAAGCAGACTAGAGCTGGCTTTGTCTTGTGAGTCATGATGTATTTAATTAGACTAGCTGAATGAAAATTGCAGTTTCCTCTATAAAACAGAACTCACTTGGAAAGCTTAGGCCACAGAAATATCTTGCAATTCTTTAAATGTATCTGTACAACGCCACTTGTCAGTTTTGTGTAATTGAGTAACATCAGCTTAGTATAGTAGAGTTTTGTGTTTTGCTACGCTCTCACAAACGTCAGAATGACATCAAAATGGGCATTGGCTAGGGCAGAGGGACTGATGATGGTTTGGTTTGACAGCAAGTAGAGCTGGGATAACAATCAGAACACAGTTTGTCCAGTCGACCAGCGAGGCCTGTTCTAATCCCATCTCATCTACTGTAAGTCAACCACAATCAAGGTTTTAGAAGGACACGTAGCTATTTATTTATTAGTGATCATGATAATAAACCTTCCACCAGTTCGATCAATCATTTTGACAACTACTCTGGTGTCTGCCTGTCTGGCTCTCGCGTGGCTTAAATTGTGTTTTAAGCCACAGTAGCAGCTCTGCCCTAAAGGGATGGAAAGAGACAAACGTTCATCCACCACTTTGGCCCAGCCTGAAATATAGCACCAATTAAAGTGCCTTTGCCTGTGGAGAAATCATCTTACATTGTAGACGGAGTTGAAAAGTTTGCTTTCCTGGTTTCTAGTTCAGTTTGTCTTGAGTAGTTTCAGTTCTAATGCTGATTTTCGTGCAGCTCTGGACTCTGTGTTATTTAAACTTTTGTTTGTTTGTAAAATCTAGTAGCTCAGTGTGCAGTTTTCATTCTTCAGTGTGCATGACATTGGAGTGAGATGTGTCCCAGGGGTAAATCAACCATGTTCAAAAGCGGCTGTAGTTGAGTGAGTGAAATGTATCCAAAGGATTAGTGAGTTTCCATGCAGGGTGCTTGACAGAGGAAGAGAGCAGTAATGGTGTTTATGTACCTGCTGTTCCGTAACCAGGTTAAGGTCAGCTTTTTTCAATAAACCCATTTCTACAATATTATGCTGTGAGTCTGTCAGTCTGCTCTGACATAAACACACACACACACACACAGGGTATGATTACCTAGGTGTCAGTCTGTCTGTGTGTGCACAACACATTGATTATGTGGGCTATTGTAGGCAACCACTCCCAGAGCTCCGCCCACACACACACACTCCCAAGGACAATCTGCTCCATACAACCATCTGTGCAGTCCTGCCTCAGCATGTTGCCTTCAAAGGCCAACTGTGGCTATTGCGCATGCGCACACACGCACACGCACGCACATGCACGCACATGCATGCACATACACAAACACAAAATCGTTTAAAAAAGCACACATCAATTTGGTACTCTACTTGAAAGGGGAGATTATTTGGATGATCCAATCATTCAAATATCAGCCATGGAGAGGCAGAGGGGGTCATGGAGGTGACAGGGTGGAGCTGGGGAGGTTGTCACTGGGTTGGCACTTTGGACCTTGGCTCCTCTTCTTCACCCACATATATCCTTAAAAAAGACACTCCTTAAAAAAAACGCACCGTTTAACGACCACCTAGTAATTCATGCAGGGAATCAGACAATATATCTACATGCTCTGTAATAACAAGGTTACTGGAAATCCATGTATGCAAGCAGTTAATTATGGATCAGATTCCTCTGCCGAAAGACTCACTTCATTTTAACTGTGAAGGCAGAGAAGATGCATTTTTGTGGGTCTTGTGTGTGTCTGTTTTGTTTTGGGAGGTCGGTCGGTCTAATCAGACTTGCAGAAAGTTTCAATAGTCCAGACAGGCTGAGATAAGAGCATGAATTACTCTTTCAAAGACCTTTGGTGGCAGGCAGGGGTTGAAAAGATAGTTTTGACAACAGAGTTTCTCTTTCTGTTAAATTTAAAAGCACCATCACATACAAATGAAGGAATGAGTCTGAAGTTGGCCAAAAGTGTCAACACAGCAGGAGCAAATCCTGAGCTGAGAGTGGTGTAACCAAACTTAAAAATCTGCATCCAAAAGTTTTGAAACTTCTCTGGGATACTGTCATTGGGGCAGTTTGTAGGATGTAGCTGTTTAACTATGTCAGCAAGAAAGTTAAATGTAGCTGGTGCTGGTGGAAAGCTGGGCGCAGGGGACTGAAGGATTGGTGGTTGAAGGATATCTAATTAGCTACTAATTTGTTGGGATTGTAATGAGTTCAAACTTGTCTAGTTTAAAATGGCTGGTGCACTTTAGTTGCGGTAGGAAGTTCAGTCTTTTGATTAACTGATTAATCTGGATCTGTTGTTCTTCGTGCCCTATTGTGCCCTATTGTGTATTGTTTTCTGGATGAATTAATTAGTTGTTTGGTGTGTAAAATATCCTGAGCAAGATGCAGCCCATGCAGATCTTGTTCTGTTTGCCCAACTGTTAAAGATAATGAGTTCAGAATATACCAATAATAAAAAAATACTCAAAGTTAGAACCTGTCATTGGAAAATTTCTTGAAGACGCTAAGGTGAGAAAAACATGATTCAAGCTCAGAGGAATGACACAGAAATAGCTGAAAGTTGAGGACATGGGGACCCTATTTTGGAGTGGACTGTTTGTGTGTCTATGTGTCCCCTGCTAAGTAACAGTCTGTTATTTGGACACGCACTCTCTCTATAATGTCAACCTGCCTATTTTCTTTTGTTTTACTCTTTTGCTCTTCCTGTTTATGCCCTCATTTTCTTAATGTTCTCCTGCAATTCTCCTCTTGCTCTCTTCTTATTCCGCAGACAGCCGTAATCAGCATGATGTTTTGGAGTTGCCAGCAACCATTTTGGTAAATGTAATATAATATACACGTTATCCTCTTCACCGCAGGTATTATTTCAGCCTGAACGCACATGCAGTCAAGCTATACCCTCACTAGTTTGCCAGAGGTATACAACATTTCGACGCCTTCTTATTAATCGTGTAAGTAATTTCTTTCAGATTTTTCAGGAAACACAAAAAACTGAACCATTTGCTGAATATATGATATATAGGCAAAAAATCATTTCTGTAAAAAATGACTTAGGCAATTATTTTAAAGAGGGTGACAATTTGCCAAACAACCATGGAGATAATTCTACTACTCTTGGTCTTTGTCCTTGTCGGGTTTGTTGTATGTCTCATTCATGCAAAGGAAAACCCCCCTCCCCCTCCTTGATCTCTCTCTCTCTTCCTTTTGCATCAAACTGTCCTTTATTTTGTTTGGCCACATCTTCCTCTTCAAAATTACCATCTGTCTCTTCACAGATAAACACACACACACACACCAGACAACGGTGTCTATGTGTGATTGCCACCAGAAAAAAGACTATAGGTTTGTGCTGAACTTTTTCTGCCTCGAAAAAGTGTGCTGTACTTGCCTCTGAGCTGCCTAAAATAACCGTTGGAAGTATGTCACATAGCACATAATGTATTGATACGAACAGCTTTATCAACATGTCGATAAAGGGATTTGCTGAGAAGCCATCAGGTACTACTTTTATAGAGATGTAAAGCCATTGGCTGAGGAAATTGACTGCAGTCCTGGTGCAGAGATCCTAAGATGCAAATATGGTGAGATGTGTGCATTTTAACCTGAAAATAGATTTAATGTGAAGCTGTATGGTTACATTGGCTTTTGCACATGTATTGACTTATCTTTGTGACACACTATATTATGTTGGGCAGCCCAGCACCATAGTGGTGAGGTCTGTTACCCCACCTTAAGAAGGTTGTGGGTTCAGTTCCCAGCCTGGGTCCTTTCTGGGCGGACTTTGCATGTTCTTCCTGTGCCTGTGTGGGTTTCTTCTGGGTACTCCGGTATCCTCCTACCGTCCAAAGACATCATGTTTGGGTTAATTGGTGACTCTAAATTGAGCATGAGTGGCAGTTTGTCTTTGTGTGTTGGTGCTGTGATGGACTGGTAACCTGTCCAGGGTGTACCTGCCCTCAGTCAGATTGTTTGCTGGGATTGGCTCCAGCAGTCCTGCGACCCAAAAACGGAAAAAGCAGTAGAAGATGGATGGATGGATTATCTTATGCTAAGTCATTACTGTGACGACATGACTTGTCAATTTGTAGGAGTTTTTGCTATCTCATCCCACACCGTTACAAATCTAATTATACGCTCTTATTTGTGAGTCAGAAAAGGTTAGTGTGAGAATGGATGGATTTGTGTGTGTTTGTGTTTGTGATTCTATTGGCCTGCATGTGTGGATGAGGTCCTCTTCCAGTAAGCGTGTCTGGCTGACATGGCGTTTCCAGGAAGTGCTGACACTTACTTCCAACTCTCTCTTGACATTAGTGTGTGTCTTTGTGCAGTTTTTACAAGATGTGAACAGATAAATCTGTATTTTTTGTGTATCTAATAGATATTATTTCCATTTGTTTAGAAATCATTTTTTTCGTGTTTTACAGTTGTGAAATAGAAGGATGGAGAATAAGAAGGGGACGAAAGGGACATGCAGAAGTGAGAGTGCAGGTAACAGGTTCTATTGAGGCCACTGGATATGAAACAGACCAGTGAAGCTGCTAATGATGAATCTGCACTAATCAATATTTAGTCAAATTTTATGGTGAATTGAATGATTATAGTGCTTGCTTTTGGGGGGCATTGTTTGGTCTGTTCAACTGAGCTGATAACTTAGAAAAGGTAATATTATCAAGGAATAGCAAAAACAGTTGAAAGGTTAAGATTCATAATTGCAAGTTGGATATCGACTGAAATTAAATAACAATTTTGACCACTGAAATCAAAAGTGGAATCGAGGATGTAGCCATGACCCCAATTGTTACATCCTGCAGGTATGTCAAGAGGGAAAAACACAACACACACACGTGTTGGAGTGCAGTGAATGAGCATTACCTGTTCTAACTTAAATCTGCAGCCATTTAAAAGACACCATGAGACCCGCTGATATAGAAGACTGTGTGGAAATATTTAGCTTTCCCCCTGAGTTATATTAACAACATTCTCATTGTCGATAAGGAAACTACAGGTTGTGCACTCCACAGGAAACACTGATAATATGGCTGGACATTTCTGCAGTTATCCTAAAGAAATACAGTTTGAGCAAAACTCAGCTCAATAAGTCACTAAAGGGGGATTTGTAGCATCAGACACGCAGCCTTATTCAGTGGTGAAAAACCCTTTAAGGATTTAAGCATTTTGCGTACTTGATCTATGCTAAGAAATATCTAGCAGGTCCCATCTTACCTGTTGTCAGGAAATGCTGGTTTTAATTATAGTAGTTTTTACTTTACTGTTTACTGGCGAAACAAGTTATTGTTACATTACATTGATAATAGAGTATTTAAATTTTGACAATAAGGTCTGAATGTGATAAGTTGCAAAGAACTGATGGAGGTTGTATCACTCCTGACAGACCATTTTAAGATAAAAAAAAAATAATTATTACGGCATAAAACCACTGACATTAGACCGGATTAGACTACACTGGTGCAAAAATGGCATCGAGGAGTGCAGCACAGCATAGGGGTTATGCTGTTTCCCTACAATGAAAAGGTTGCGGGTTCGGTTCCTGGGCCTGGGGCCTTTTAGTTCTCTCCAGCTTTAAGCTCAGACTTGAGTCAGTTGTTGGGTTTTAAATAACAAAAGAGTTCAGAGCTCCCAAAGGAGTATCTGTTCATCTGGCTGAACATTCACAGTAATGTAGGTCAGTAGAACTGATCAGACATGATTCTTTGTGATGGCAAGCAGAGAAAAGGAGGACTCAAGGAGGGGAAGAATGGAATGAGATAAGGGAGGTGATAAAAATTAGGCTTTGAAAAAAAAGAAAAATGCTGAGAAACTGGTTGCCTAGTGAAATAAACGATGAATGATATGACAACACCAACGATTTGTGAAACAGTGCAGCCATCCTGTTTTTTTTTTTTTGTTTTGTTTTTTTTTGGGTGACCAAAGCTGTGTAATGAGACAGACATCTTATTTGTCAGTCTCTTTGATCTTTCAGTTGCTGATCTTTTTACCCCTTTCTTCTTGGTTCCCAACTGATATTTTTACATTTTAAAGTTTATGAAGTTTATGCGCTTAATCATCATCAGAGTTTGATAAATACAGCATGCCCAAACAATTTTTCATCTTGCCTTTTACAGTTGTGTAGTGTTGTGTTGTGAGGTGTTGTGATAAGTTTTACTGTGTTGGCTCAAGTCATATTTCTTAAATTCTAATAAATAAAATAATTTGCTAAACCTGCATTCATGTCCGTAGGAATGGTTAATTGATTTCTTGTATGCTAAATTAGTGTTAAAAATTATTTTGTATGTCTTTCCTGCTCTACTAATAGTTTTGATGACCGATCCGGCATTAAAATATTGGCTAAGTGGGTAACATTTTAGGAGAATGTTTATCGAACAAGATCCAAGGTTCACGTAACATTTTATCAAGCATCTTGCATAAACTTGTAAGGCTCTACCGCCATTACCTTTAGACACAGCAGAATACACAAAAAAGGACACTTGGCAAATACTTTGCACCACATGCACATTTCAGATTGTATATTAGATATAAACTGAAACAATGAAATATACAGTGCCTTCATTTGTTGTGTTTAACAAGTTAAACAGGTATGTTGCATTTGTAACAGATATACCTGCTGAAAATGATATCTTTGGCATGTCTCTACTGGCATATACTGTATAACCCTGTTTATTGGTGTGACTCTAGACTTATGCGTTTAGGACAGAGTTTCTATGTGAGTAAAAAAAACAAAAAAAACAACAAAAAACAAACACCCAACCGGTGTGCCATTCGTGTTAATGTGTGAATGCGTGTTTTGGGTTTTTTTTTATAATAAGCTGAGACTGACAAGACTGTCTGAAATATGAGACCCTGCTGTCTCACTCCTCTGTTTATGTGTGTGTGTGTGTGTGTGTTTGCATGTGTGTGTGAATGAGACCTGTGAGTCAGACAACAAAGGGACCCTCATTTCTCTCTAAACAGGGATTATAAGGCTTCAAACACACACCTACCTGTGTATACTTTGGGTGATACACACGCGCGTGTTTTAGCAGCAAGCGGTTTTACTTTTGTTCTTGTTCTGAATCTTTGTTTGAATTAATGTGTGTGTGGGTGAGTACCATATTTCCAGCTTCCTTCCTTGTGTGACTCACTTGGTGACACTACACTGTGACATCACAGCCAATGGGAGGCAGGGTTGGTCAAAAGACAGATGGAGCCACACACTCTTATCTTGGTCACTGCTGGTTAGGAGAGGATGAAGAAGTAGCTTTGATTAAAGGGCATAATCCAACCACTTGGTTTTATGGCTGAAGTTCTTGTCTAGCAATAATTATCTACGCCTCTATCTGCTTCTGATGAGGAACTACATTCGCAGCAGAGAACTTATAGCTCGATAAGAAGTCATTACTTTCAGGTATTTAAAAATTATTTTAAAAAATCTGTGCTGAAACTGTGAGGTGAACCTCCACAGTTAAAATGATATTTGTGTTTATTTACCTGTTCATTGTTTGGATTCCTTTTGGCGGTTTAATTTCCTATCTAATTGTGCTAAAGTTGTCTACAATACCATAAAAATATATGAATTGCATGAAACGACTGTCTTTGCTTAAAACAAAACAAGTATTATCATATTAGTACTTGAACTTAACAGTTGTAAGGCAAACGCTCCTCATTTTGGTCATTATTTCTCTTGCACAATTAAAACATCGATTAAAGACATACAGTTGTAGCAAATAAACTGAACTGAATTACTTTACTCACAAACATCACACAACAGGAGAAAGTAAGTATCAGACAAACTACTGTACATGATAAAATGGAAGAACCTCCTAAAGACTATTGACTCTATGAAAACGGATTAACTGCATGTGGATTATATTGAAATCTGTTCCCGATATTTTCATTTTACAGTTCATTTTCTCCAGCTTGCTGGGGTGAAAAGGCATTTGTGTGCATTGTGCTATCACACCCCAGAGCATCCATCACAAACAACATCCACTTACTAAATTTCACCTTGGTGAGAGGTTGTTAGCGCCACTGATGTTGCAAACTGTTGTGAGATTTTGTGGTAACATTTAATAAAAGTAAGGGATTCAGGATTCGGAGGATTCAATTTGTGGGTTTAATTTGGGTTCAGCTGGAGACTGACACACAACTACACAGAGAAATGTTGCTTTGTACTGTAAAATCTTTTTTATGTCGCTCTCAAATATTAATGACTGAGTGATAGTGATCACTCATTCAGACAGTTGTGTAATGCATTGATTTTTACAGACAATGACAATAGCACTGGGAATATTGTCCAAAGTTATCATAGCTTTTTAAGACTGAGTTATATTTTGGAAACTGAGGATCCACACATTTAGAGATGAAGAAGTTTGGATATTTCAGGGTGTTTCAAAGTTGTAGCTTGTTTGTATTGGCCTGAATTATTGAATGGGGTGAAGGAAATTCAGGAAGGAAGTCCTGGAGAAGGTTTTCTCTACCTGAATGTCAAGAGGGTAACACGTTGCTTTCTTTGGGTCAATGTCCAACATGCACTATGTGTAGAATTCAAGCATCTGCATCCCAGCATGCAAAGACATTTAGCTCATCGTGCCTGGCTTGTGGTTGGTTCAACTTTAACCATGCCCCTGGAATATAATAAGGGATGTCCTGACAGACTTGTGTTCATAATGCATGAAATATTTTATTATGTTTTAATAATACACATAAAATATGGTACATGCCAATCCACTCATCATGTTGCCTTTTCACTAACTATGAAGGGTAATCATCATGGCTTTCGTGCACTTATGTTTAAAAACTGCAATTCCTCAAATTGTATTTGAATCTCATTCATTAGCATAATTGTGGAATTGTGTGTAAAAGTATGTGCTGATATATTCTGCAATTTATATGTTAATATGTTTATATGTAGACTTATAATTCTTACCTGTGATTGGTCAGTTTTCCTGCCACTCAACCTGCCTCCCCTGTGTTTCTGTGAAGGCGTGGCCGGCTACAGCTTCACAGAAAATGTCTGATAATGGGGAGGTCGAGGACAAGCCCCCAGCTCCACCCATGAGGAACACTAGTACAATGATTGGCTCCTCCAACAAGGACCCTGCCCCCATCAACCATGGGTCCAAGCCCCTCCCACCAAACCCAGAGGACAAGAAGAAGAAAGACCGTTCCATCCGATTCATCCTGACCGGAGGTGGTGATAAGAGTGAGTATGGGGACCCCTGTGCAATACAGTGTGAGCGCTGAGATGTGATTAGATGGGAAACCTGAGTTTATAAATGCAGATGTTAACGTTCCATGTAAAAAGCCCTTTAAACATGTATATTTTACCCATTCACCATAAGATGTAAACTATTTGATGGTTGTCTGTGTTGCTGTAATTATGGGAAGTCACTCTGGACGTTTGATCGCTCTTTAAAGTCTTTTAGCTGATGGGAACAGAAGTTGGGTATTATCCAGTAGTGGTATTACAGCTCAGTGCTAAGTGCAGCAGCCTCGGTCGGAGCCTGACTCACAGCCCGGTGCTGCATGTCATCCCCTCTCTCCTCGCCTACTTTCCTTTCTCTCGCTTTCTCTGTTACTTGCAAAATGTCAAAAAATGACCAAAAAAAAAGTTAAACTATCCATTTGGACAGCACTCTACACCACTCCTGTAATGGTGGAAACAAACAGTAGTTTCCTTAACAGAAGTCAGAGAGCTTGAGAGAAGGTGCAGTGAATTCCGCACAGCATCTTTGACACAGTAAGGCCTGCAGAGTGCAACCGGTACTACGCTGCTTTAACGCACAGACCGAGCCTGTGAATTAGGATTAGATGGGGTTTGCAGTGTGTTTGCTGACGATGTCTGATGGTGAATGTTACATCTACGTCCCCCCAAACTAAGTGCCTTCTCACTTCTCAGCTGTTGATGTGCTTTGATTAAAACCTGGAGGAACGATAAATTCGACTGCTTTATTAGATGAAAAACTAACTACCAGTAGCCACACTGGTTACAGCAAGTGCAGTTTAATATTGCAATTTTTGTGCAACACTTTTTGAGTGCTGTAGATCAACCACTGATTTATCGGTTTACAGCAAAGAGAGAATAAAAAGTTTCCAACTGTGAGTTCTGAACAGCCCTAGATGTTGCTAAATTCAAAGGAAAAAAAACACGTTCATTTAGATATTATTTTTCCAATGTTGTGTTCCACTCTGAACATTAACTCATAATAACTTTTACTGTAGGGGCACAATCAAAATTGAATGCACCGGGCTGGTTCAGACAAAGAGGTTGCTAATGTGAAATCACTATTCACCCACTGTTAAGTAATCAGTGAAATGATCAGTGAAAGTATTTGCTGTGCTTCACATCAAACTGCTGGAGTTTAATTTCAACATGGCGTGTTTGTATGTGTGAACCGAGCGCCAGAGTCGTGCGCGCAGAGGAACCAACCGAGACAGCATAAGCAGCTTTATATGTCTACATTAAATGGTCTACTTTAGCCAATGAAAGTCTGGATTCACACAAACACACACTTTCTACTTTATACTACTGACTATTCAGATAAATATTATAATTTAGCCAGAATGCAGTGTAAACTGAGGAGAGACAGTTTTGGCTGATGCATAACACATACAACTCCTCAGACTCTATATCAGCGAGTTATATCCCTGGAACCTATACTGTAAGTAGGAATGTATTTCATTAGCACAAACTGGTGGGCTGCAGCCAACAGCTGGTTATTTTTAGCTTTTAGCAAGACTGGAAACACAGAGAATCATGCAGTGTTACTTTGCCCAAATGCAATGAAATTTACCAAGCTGATCAAGAATCATTTACACATTAGAACAACATAGATGGTGCAATGATACACGTCCCAACATTTTGCTGTCCAGTGTCAGATAGTTTCTTGGTTGGGACCAGTTTTCCTGTAGTCACCATTAGTTGTCCCCTGAATATTGGTGCAGCACATAAAATGGTAAATTTGAGATTTTTACATTCTGGTTTTTGGTACGGATGAAAGAGACATCCTCTGACTGTGTTAGAGGTGCACGAAGAAAGATTCTGTACTTTAATCCAAGGAAGACAACTTGGGGGCCGTCATTGGCACCAGTAACATGTTCTCCTTCCTTGGCTGCTATTCTCACTCGGTGGTCCCTCCCCTCCTGTTGCATAGCTAACCTCATTAAGGGTAAGAAGTGCCCAGCATTTCACACTCAATCTTCTTACTGCTTTGCCATCCAGGTACTTGAGGTTCACAGCATGTACACAAAGTCAAAGCACCAACGTAATCTAAACAGGGTGAGAGCGGATTCATCCAATAAGATTTTTCAGAGAAAAAAAAACGTACATCTCTGTATGAACAGGGGATGCTGAGCTGCCCACGGCTTTACAGTGTATAATGCTTTAAGCCATTTTAATTCGTAAAATTTTTTCATTTCCTTATGAACTGTAAAAGGAATAAATAGACTGTGGCATATAAAATTCAGTGTACATATTTATGTTTGCGCTACTTAAGGAGTGAGGCTCAGACCAACTGAATTTTCATATCTCAGATGGTCAAAGTGGTCCTCTTATACTCAGTCAGTCAGTCAGTCAGTTTCGCTTTCCCAGAGGATTATCTATAATCATTTCCATCATGAGTCTCCTTTGATTCTGACTCCTTTCTTTCCTTCACTTCTTTGCAACTTTCCATACTCTTTCCTCTTGCTTCCATTCCCCAGGATAGTTTTCTTTGACTTTTCCTTCATCTATCACTAAATCCTCTGCAAAGGTTTCACTCATTTTACTAAACCAAAAAACTAGGATTGGGCTAAAATATCACACCTTTGCAATTATAATCTACTGTGAATATTACAATCTGTAAGCACTGTTGTTGTTTTTTTGTTTTTTTTCCCCCCAGCCTATAAGAAAAAGGAGCGCCCAGAGATTTCTCTGCCGTCTGATTTTGAACACACCATTCATGTGGGCTTTGATGCTGTTACAGGGGAGTTTACTGTAAGTCTGTGTGGTGTTGAGTCTTTTATAGCTGGGAATTGACCTGCGTCTGTGTGTTTGTTTGTGTGTGTATGCACATGTGTGTGTGCATGCTGACGACACACAGAGTGCAGGGAAAGCGTGATGGATGGACTAGCTAGTGGAGGAATGCATGTGATGGACAGATCCCAACAAATGAGTAGACAGGGAATGTAAAAACAAGGATATGTGACCCAGTTATGTGACTGATGTACAAATATGACATGACTGTCTTGTTAGGACCAAGGCTGTGTGTGTGTGTATGTCTGTGTGTTTGTGTGTGTTCAGTATTATGTGTATCTCCATTATTATTGTATGAACTTTCAAAACATACCCACTATTTTGTTTGTGCTTGTGTATTTGTGTGCGGGTGTGTGTGTAGGGAATGCCAGAGCAGTGGGCCCGACTCCTGCAGACATCCAACATCACCAAACTAGAACAGAAGAAGAACCCTCAGGCTGTCCTTGATGTTTTAAAGTTCTACGACTCAAAAGAAACAGCCAACAGCCAGAAATACATGAGCTTCACAGGTACATGAACACACATGCACACTCAAAGACACGCACACACACACACGCAGTGCAGTATGCAGATTTTAGAAGTAAAAGTTAAGTGAGAATGCTTTCAAAAGTGACCCTTGCTATGAATTAATTACCTTAAAATCCAGAGAAACAGAAAATAGCATAATTCAAACTTTGGTGTGACCTTTACTTTTGAAAAGCAGTTTCAGGTTGTTCCACACATTTTTAAAACGTGACAGAGTTAATTTGTCTGTCCAAGTATCGCCTGTCCATTCATTTAATCCCAGACTGGCTCCACTATGTTGAGAAAAGGTCTTACAGGACTCTTTGTTGGGCTTAGAGTCAGGAACACACTTATTTTTTTTAAGATAGTGTTTTCTTATTCTAAATGTTTGGATCTGTGCTCCTAAGTAATTAATCTGGGACTGATTATAATCTGGGAAACCTCCTTGATGGTGTTGTGTGATGTCAAGTTGTGTGTCTGCAACCATTGCAGAGTACTGTATATTGCGATTCCCACTTGCTGTTTTGCTGATTTTGTTTCTATTTGTCTTTGCAGATAAAAACGCAGATGCATTCAGCTCTTCCACCACAATGGTAAAATAACACATTAACACATAGAATTTTTACGTAACAGTCAAAAGCACATGACTTAAAGCTGTCAGTATGATTGCGTTTAGGATGTCTCCATCATACTTTTGCTGGAATTAAAACATAGCAACATCAGGTGCATGGTTCAAAAGGGTTAATCATAGGGGTGTTCAGGGCATAACATGCAACAAGCCAATCGGATCCCATGTTCTTTAAGAGATAGATCCGCCTGCACCACGGCTGATTGCTGTTATAATAACACAATGTTTCACACACAATTAGATTCTTATTTGTGGTGTTATAACATTATGCAATGAAAATATAATGTTCAACTAGTCAGAATAAAGAGGCTTTTAAGGAGGCCTCCTGAGAAAGACCAGCCTGCTCGTGTCAGGTATTATCAAAACCAGAATAAAGATATAGAACTGGATATGAGCATATTAAGGTAGAACCAAAAAGCTTTAGTGGATAACGACAAGGCTTAGGGTTAAAAACAGATTTTAAAATCTTAAAACCGATTAAAACAAAGATACTCTATACTAACCCAAACGGAATTTATTATCAATCATTTCAATTATGTGACGAATGCTAAATGAGAGGAAATGAAACTGCAGCGTGAGACAACAAGGAGATTAAAAGACGTGGAGGAGACAAGCTTCAGTCTACTACAAAACAAACCATAGAAACAGTGTGGTGGTGGAGAGAGCAAGTGAGTGTAAGCTGAGAGAGAGAGGGCAGTGAGAAGAGAATAACATGGAAACACATCATTTATTAAGGTAGATATTATAATATAGAAAGAATATTTATGCATTTAGATAGAAGAAATATCTGTGTACTTTTTAAAATAGAAAATACAGGCAGAGCCTTTCCAATACAGGATCAACTTCTGTAATGGACAACACACTTTTGTACAGGTACACACACGCAAACACAGGGCTCTAATAGTTGTAATAGTTCTCGTCGTCGTTTCTGCTGCAGTGAAAGTGATGTTGGAAAAATGAGTAAAGATCTGGTGGGAGGAGGAAGTGAAGACGATGGGAAGTCTCTTTAAGATGCCCCTCCCATCTCTCTGCACTGTGAATCAGCATCTTTTCCTCCTTTCGCCAAATCACTCTTTCTGCAACTTGGCCATAGGCCAAGCATCAGAGCTATCAGAGCCAGAGCTAAAGGACAGAAGAAGAGAGGAACGGAGGTGACAGTGTGTGAGTAGTGGCATCAGGAGCCAGACCAGAGCATTCATCAACCGTGATGATAATAGGTGGGAAACAGAGGATGGGGTGAAAAGACAGGAAGGAGAAGACGACATGCTGAGGAGCAGGAGCAGTCATGATGAGGCAGCGGAAGAAGTGACAGAGATGGTCCTCTCGTCTTTACGTATGTGATGATGATGTCACTGAAGCTCCACCCCTTCTCCCGCTGTGACATTACACAGATCGCCAAGGCCGTATCTGAGACGCCCGCCATAGGAACTGTCTCCGAGGATGAGGATGAAGATGAGGCCGAGCCACCGCCAGTGATTGCCCCCCGACCAGAACACACCAAATCAGTAAGGGCACATACACACAAACACAAACACACTACGACCACTGTTGAGTATGAGGCTTAGATACTTGTCCATGAATGTAAATACACTGTCCTGTTTAAGGCTTTATGAAATTTGGTGGTACAGCAAGGACTTAAGTGTCTTGATTTGAGCTAAAAAAAAATAAAACTACATCGCAAAACATATCACAAACAATGAATTGGAAAAAAACAAAAGAATCATGCTGACAGTCCCAGCTGAGCCGAGATGAGCCCCACTTTACCATTCGTTATGTCTGTCATACCCTTTCGTCTCCAAATGGATCTGTTACACATCACTACGTCATTAAAACAACCAAGTGCATGTCTGTCTGTCTGTCTACGTGTGTGTGTGTGTGTGTGTGTGTGCGCTTGAGATCTAGTCACTGGGAGACACACACTTTCAGAATTAAGATCCCTTTAGGCACCTCTTCTTTAAAACAGTGAGGCTGAATAAAGTCAGAATAAGCTGCGTGTAAACTGATGCACAATGACATGTGAGTTCATTTGACAAACCTACAGTGAAAGCTCAGTAGACTGAGATACATCCTCCCTAAAAGACAAGCACAAACTACATCCCCAAAAATAACCAGAAAGCTGAATCAACTCCGTTTCAAAATATGATCAAGTTACGACCTCCATATTACAGTCTTTCCTTAATAATGCAGAATATATTTCCTTATAGTTGATTCATTTTTCAATTACATAATATTAGTTAATATTAATATAGTTAATAGTATTAGAATTAATTTTCCAGAGTACGTTTTCTATATTATGAAATAGTTTTCAGATGCCTTTGTGCTTGGAAATTGACAATGAAAGTTCATCAGTTGTGAAAGCAGTTGATCGATATCCTTTTACCGGATAAAGAAATCAACTTTAGTGTTGTTCAGTAACTCCTGTCCTCATCCTTGGCACATTCAACTTCAGGGTAATATCAGAGTACTATACTTCATTTCAATTATCAATATCAAAGAGTTGTTCCATTTGCATGTTCCAGTTTTCCGACTATCCATCACAGAGTGATATACTCTTCTACTTCACCTGTGTTACTATCTTTAGTCAGTGACTTGCTGTATTCAGTGTGGACATACCTTGACAAAGCAAACTATGTACTGACAAATTTGACATACATTTATAGTTGACATTACTTTGTAGATTTTTTTTTTTTTTTTCACTTTGATATTAAAGAGTTTTTTGTAAATTGTCCAAAAAAAAAAAGCTTAATTAAAGTGACCATGATTCCATTCTTAAAAGTGACAAAAAAGCAAATATGTGGGGTTGAAAACTTTTTATAGGTACTGTTGCTATAGAGACCCAAACTGTGTTTTGCAGCAGGCTGTAAACATGTTTATTTCTGCTGAAAAGTCGGCCTTTTTGACATGGGACTTTATGAGTCATTGTTGGAGTCAAGCTCTAGTGGAGTCCCGTTGCACTTTAATGACGCCTTCATTTTTCAGCTGCACTACTCAGTGACGCATGGCCAAACACACACACACACACACATGCACGCACACTGTGGGTCACATATTTCAACTTCACCATCCCTTCCATGTCCCTCCCTCCCTCTTTCTCTCTCTCTCGTTGACACATATTCTTGTTCACGTGCACATATAGGCACATACTTTTGCCAGCCAGGGACACAATCATTGTCTCCCCACATGGACAGGCTCAGTTAACCCGTGTTTTGTCTTAGTCAGAGAGGTAACGTGTAACAGAAACGTATACTAAGGCCTCTGGTATTTTTGTCTTTCCTCCCAACCTGCTGACTGCTGAGAGCTTGTCGTTGCAGTTCCTTTTTCACCAGACCCAGGCCACTATATTTTCAAAGCAGTCTAGGTAGAAAGCCTAGTTCATATCTCAACCACCCAAAGGTCAAATTCGGATTTTATGACATGACATCTTCCAAAAACAGCAACCGTATAAAGGAAAGACACAGGCTGTTCATTGACTTCAGCTTTATCTACAGTAAAATGATACATCAAAGAAAAAGTTAATAGACAGTTTTTCTTGTTTTCTCTCTCACACAACACACAGTCTTTTAACCTTCACTTACTCCAGAATGTAACAGGTTTTAATTGGTGACTACTCCTGTTTCATATTTAAAATTGGTCACAGCAGTATTTTGCAATGAAGCTACATATTCAGTTGCTCCCATATACTGTATTGAAATGACCACATTGTATATTAACATGTGTTAACACCATTGTGATGTTGGTTTATTTAGTACAGAGTAGATATGGAGGCGATGCTCAGTGCTCCTCCACTTCCCTGCAGTTCAACTTCCCTCATCCAATATTCAATCTTTCAGCAAAATTTATACATCACCCACAAAGCTACTAA
This sequence comes from Echeneis naucrates, assembly GCF_900963305.1. Classification (NCBI taxonomy): domain Eukaryota; kingdom Metazoa; phylum Chordata; class Actinopteri; order Carangiformes; family Echeneidae; genus Echeneis; species Echeneis naucrates. The sequence continues at coordinate 4,047,685 of NC_042523.1, forward strand.
ATGGGTCTGAGTTAGCTGTGTATTATTTGTTTTTGACTAAACATTTTTATTTGGCTCAAGTTAACTGTTTCAGCCCAAACAGTGGTTATTTGTGAGCTTATGCTACCGTAGAAGTGGGAGTATTCAGAGCTCTTTGCACCTGCCCCAAAAAATAGTACTTTTTGGTCATGGGCATTTTTGAGAAAGCATAACGTCTTCCTATCAGCATCTGTGAGCTCTGTCACTGGGTCTGGGATGTACAGCCAGGCAGCCATGTTTCTGAAAACAGAGCTAACATCAGCACTTGCACAGCAGCACTGCAACCAAATGCTTTTCTATTTAGTAGTCAAGCTATCAAAATGAAACATAGAACTAGAACATCCATTTGAGATTTACACTTAATTTAAGGTTTTTTTCTGGCGCTGTGAAATTATCATAGTGTGTACAGGACAAATTAAATGGGACTGACCTTCCAATGCCTAATAGATGGCTATGGTGGCATCTACTTTAAGAAAATAGAATTTCAAAATTTGTGTTCTTCTTTCAGATATACACTCGTTCAGTGATCGAACCCCTCCCTCCTCCTGTGACCAAAGATGCTGCAACCTCCCCCATCTCCCCACCAGCCACTGCAGCAGCTGCCATCACCCCCACCCCCACTACAGAAGCAGCTCCCAGCAGCCCTCCCAGTGCGAGCCCTGCCCCCGGACCCTCCTTGCCCCGCCCTCAGGACAAAACCAGGAAGAAGAAGATGTCAGATGAGGAGATCCTGGAGAAACTACGTAAGGCACATTCATATTATTCCAGATGCGCGCACAGAGCAAGATTAAACCAAGCCTTTAACATACTTCATTGTTTTAATTTTTCATCAAGTAATTCATTAAAATCGTTACACTTGCCCTCAGGGGCAGCACAGCGGCATAGTGGCTAGCGCTGTTGCCCGAAAACAGGTTCGATTCCTGGGCGTGGGGCCTTTCTGTGTGGCCGTTCTCTCTGTGCCAGCGTGGGTTTCCTCTGGGTACTCCGGTTTCCTCACACCGTCCACATACATCATGTTTGGGTTAATTGGTGACTCTAAATTGTCCGTAGGTCTGAGTGTGAATGGTTGTATGTCTCTGTATGTATGTCTGTGATGGACTGCTGGCCTGTCCAGTGTGTATCCTGCCGTTGCCCAGTGCGAGCTGGGATTGACCCCAGCATGCCCACGCGACCTGGAAAAGAGAAGCAGTGGAATGTGGATGTATTAATTAACTATATGAATGTTTCCACTATGATTGGTCAATAAGAGCTAAAAAAAATGACCTTACATCAATGACATCAAATAGCTCATGCTATTGTGGCTGTCTGTGTGTGTACATACCTTTGGCCATAGATGTATGATGCATTAGATTGACTATAGGCACATATTCTCCACTAAACTAAACAACAATGTATGCTCAGGAAGAGCATTATTTTCAAACACCATCGGTACCGATTTACCAGCCTGTCACCGGGAGCCACAAGCCAAACTACATATAGTATGTGGGCCCACCTGGTCAAAGATTGAACCCTCCTCTGAGGCACTGAAGTAATTTATAGTCCAATGTGTGCTGCTGATATGTCTAAAAACTTTTATTAGGACATACATCAGGGTCATGATTAAAGTGGTTTTAACGTCACGATGTATTTCGTCGCTACTGTTCTTTTTTCTAAGACTTAGCCTAACCTTCCATCAGGCAAAGTCCCCTCTCTTCAACAGAGGTGTGAGTTTTAATTAAACAGGCCCAATATTTATACAGTCCTACTGCATGACATCAGCACTGGATATTGATCTTTATCTCTGATTCTGTATTTATGTAATAGTCATTATTCCATGTCTGTATTCTGCAAAGTACAAAGTACAAACCCTGAAGCTTTTATCTGTTGCAGTTAAGTGAGGACAGGAGTGTGTCTGTGCTAATTTTAGTGTTTTATCACTTTGTCTTTATCTGCACAGACAATTTAGCGAGCTGAGTTTGACTTTATTTTAGGTTCTATTTAGGTCAGTGTTGATTTCAGCAAATATAATGTTGACTGCCACAGCTAACTGATGCTAAACGTGAGGAGGGGTTTATTCTCAGAAATGAACCACTGATCTAAAAGTAATTGCACAGCCTCTTTCTCACCAGTTACCATGTGGCAGACATGAATATTTACAAGTCAAACAGAAGTAACTCACACAGATGCTTTGGTTCTGAAGGTCTTTATTTTTTACTCTCTTCTTTCTTTGTTACTTTGAGATCAGAAGGAGAATAACTTAAATTTAAATTAATAACATGTCTTGATACAAAGATATCCAGAATAAACTGCAGATGAGAAGTATACTGACATTATACACTAAATCTAAACTAAAATTCTTTTTGATAAATGTCTTTAATGGTCCCTTACACACATAAAATGATATACCCTGTTGTTATCCATGATGATTATGTGATACCATTTTGTTAAGATTTGGCACCCCAGTTGCAGTCTTAGATTATTTGAAGCAACGATTAAAATATAACACATTTAAAATGATTAAATGATATTCACACTCTTCCTTCTAATATATATGTGACATAATATATACTTCTAATATTACTAAAAAGCTGTCGAAACTTAAATATTGCACTGTCCCCTAACATTATCTGGTTTATGTTGTTTAAAATGTCTAAAAGGCTAAAACTATTCTAGAACTGTAGGTGAGAAATTTCTCAAGTAAAAATGTTAAAAAAACTTGTAACTTGTGAATGTTTCCCTAATAATAAAATTGGTATTCTAATACTATAAAGTTTTAAAAACATTTACTAACTCCTGAAGCACCTTTTTTTTGGGGAGGGGGGCGGGGGTTATTTTGTTTTGTTTTGTTTTGTTTTGTTTTAGAAAAGTTCCCTCGTACTGTGAAACATGTTTTCTTTATTTGTGTGTGAATAAAGCCTATATATTTTTTAAACCATGCCCCACGCCTGTCCAGATGTGCTCAGGTCTCTGTCTGCTGGTAAGCCCAGGTTTTTGCCTATCTGTCCATCACTATGATTGACAGACTCGATAATCATTGTTTTCGCCTCCTCTGTTCAATCCTAACGTTTGGTTTTCCTCTTTCCGTCGTCCAGCCTCCATGTCTTTTGTCTGTTCCTCTCTGCTCTGCCTCCCAGTCAGCATGCTGCATTGATTTGAGGGTGTTTAACATAGAGTAGAATAAGGATGGATAGAAGACACCTTTCTCCTCTATCCATCCAGATTGAGTGGTACAGTAAAATGAATTCAAATACATTCAATTCTGGATTATAAGGCCAGGACGTCTTCGTGTTCTGTTGCATCTCCCCAGTTTTTGCTTTTTGTTTTGATCAATCGATGAGTGAGTTTTTGCTTCTCTCTCTGTTTCTAAGGGACAATTGTAAGTGTTGGAGACCCCAAGAAGAAATATACACGCTTTGAGAAGATTGGACAGGGGTAAGATCTCATGAGTCAAGTTTCCTGTGGTTGGTTGAGTCAGCATGATTAAGTGTTGAGTCCAGTTCACTACCTCTATTTGTCTGGGACCATCGACAAAAAGATCAAATTTAGACAAAGTCAAGGAAAAGAGTTGAATCAAATTAAGCTTTGGGCAAATTTCTATCTACACTATATCAAACTTTATCATCACATATATAGTACAGTTTGGTACCAGTTTGCCTGTAAGTAAGTTTTCAGGTCCAAGAAATGCAACTTTGTGTATTCTTCATCATAATTCCTGTCAAAGAAAAATGTTAACAATAAAACAAAGTTTAGATAACATAAATATCAAAAGATTTTTTTAAATATGTTTTACAACAGTATCATAATATTTACAATACAATTAAAGAAAATATTGTGAAAATATAATTAAAACATAGAAATGTAAAGAATGTGCAGTGAGTTACTGAATGAAATCCAATAATAGGTGTGAGAAAGTCATCTAAGATACAGCTGTTATCTTTTTGTGGACCGAGGTTTTTCTGGTGCATTTTCTTATGCTAATATATCTGGTTAGATTCACATGGCCATGTAGTAACATTAGGGTTTGACTTCTGTGGATTGTTATTACAAAGATTACTTCAAATTAGGTCTTCAATTCAACATAGTTTTTTTTTTTTATTAATCAGCCAGTTAGTTTCTGTCTTTCTTTTTTTTCTGTCAAAACAACAGTCTAAAAAGTCATGTGTAACAGAAAACAAAGGTCAAATTCGTATTTTTTGTTTTTTCTTTTAATAAATGACACAAGCAACCATATCTGTTGATTGACAAATCAGTTCAGTGACTTAGTTTCTGCTCAACTTTGAAGAGAAATTTATGTCGGATAAAATTTTTCACTCCTAATGAACATTGTGAAAACTTGAAAATATGTATGGCCCTCAGACCTTTAGTGAGTTAAAGATATTTTTGTCCAACAAATAAATACAGCTTAATGTTGACCTGGAGCTCAAGTGCCATCTCTTTGTCAGGGCGTCTGGGACGGTGTACACAGCTATTGACATCGCCACAGGACAGGAGGTAGGTATCCCTCATCCTCTGGGTTTCATTTCCTCCTTCCTACATTCCTTTATCCTCTGCCCCTCTTCACTGTGAACCCAAGCCCACCGATCAGAATAATATGGAGCACCAACAATACTAAAAAAGACAAGTTGATAAAACTGGAGGAGAGAGACATTCATGTCACTGACAGTTCACTGACGAAAATGATTGAGCTGCACTGAATCCCTCGGAAAGATTCAGTATCTGTTGAAGCTCGTATTCAAATACTGCTAATTTACAAACACAGTCAGGTATTATATGTGTACATAGAACTAGCTGATTTAACTGTGTAAGTCAGGGACAAAGCAGGTAATGTAAAATCAGAAAAGCAAAGAGAATCAAACCAGGCTGTGTAAATGATGATCCATCCATTTGACATTGTACACTCAACTTGTACCGATACTTGCCAATGTCAGTGTCATCGAACACAAAACAAGTATCAGTCACTTACGTAACACTGTTGCATCTGCTGCGTTGAAATTTCAGTTGAGTATCCTTTAATTGACGCACTCTTGACCAGTCAGTGAGTTTGTACATTTTCTGTTTTGTAGTTAATAAACTCCTGATTTCAATTTTACTTACTTACTGTCTTACTGTAAGCTTCATTCACATTCCTTACATGATTTTAAACATAACAAAAACTGCAGTCCAACAATGCTATAAAAAAGCCAATCATAATGTTTGAATTTACATGTCAGTCGAATTAATATTATAGAATTCCAGAAGTGCTGGTTAGTGTGCTCTGTGGTGTCTCAGACAGTGTGAGAAACATCACATTAATCATGTTATTTCGTCTTATTTATCTCAGTCACAGCCTTAATTACAATTATTACATTTTAACTGATGAGACGAACTAATTTCGAAATTAACTTCCAAGACAGTGTCAGCTCTGAATCAGGTCAAGCAGGAGAATTGAGAGCATTTCAGTTGGAGCTTCCACAGTGAGAACATTGTTGCAGTAACTGACTAACTTTTTTTGGTTGACTTTAAAGGACCTCTGACAGCTCATCTGTCAGTATAATCCTCCTCTGTTTCACTCTGAGGATTAGTCTATGTGCTGCCTAACTCTGCCTAACAATTTGTTACTGCCTGTCTGTTTTTTATAGAAATTCAAATGGACTGCAGCAAAAAAGTATTTCTCTTTCATTTAAGGTTGCCATCAAACAGATGAACCTCCAGCAGCAGCCGAAGAAAGAACTGATCATCAATGAGATTCTGGTGATGAGGGAAAACAAAAACCCAAACATAGTCAACTACCTGGACAGGTTAGACACCACACACACACACACACACAGGCTTTTCCTTTACATGAGAATTACCCTGACAAAGTAAGGAAATGTTCGAAAAGATTTGTCCTAAAAATTCTGACAACCAGTTTTGTTTTTTTTGCTGGATTATCCTTTGCTTGGTTAAATTGGCTGAAATCTTTTTGGATTTTAGATTGCTAAGTATTTATTTTATTACTGGTGATGGAGCATTACTTTAACACTGAAAACCACTATCAAAACAGTAAATGTGTTATGATTGGCATTATATAAATCATACATCTGATTTGATTTTGATTTAAATTCAGTCACCTCATGTCATTGAGGTATGGTTCTAATATTCTTTATATGATATATGGTCTACCCTTTCAAAAAAGTAAATATGTAAAATTAAAATCTTTGTGCAGATTTACATTTGCACATGGTTATCCAGGTATTTTGAAGTATTGAGCAAAAAGGCAAAGTTGAATTGGATGGAAAAGTTTCAATTGAGACAGAAATAATCCAGCTGATAAATGATACCGTCTTGAAATATCCTAATAGAAGCCAGTCTTCTTCTTATAGAAGTAGTGAAGTTTTCAATAATGCCTCTGGAGAATTCTGGTTCCAAACATGAATGGCTGCACAATAATTTTTTTTTTCTTTCTTTTTTTTTTTTTTTAATCTATTAAAAACTGTCTTATACTGCAGTAGGCACTTACTTTATGTTCAGTTAAATCCAGCTCAACACCCGAAATGTTACTGAGGAAACGCCATTGAACTGCAAACTATGGAGGATGAGAAGTTAGCTAGTGCAGTGTTGCTGTTACCATGGTAGTCTACTGGGCATTTTTGTGTGTGTGTGTGTGTGTGTGTGTGTGTGTGTGTGTGTGTGTGTGTGCGTGTGTGTCTGTGTGTGTGTGTGTGTGTGTGTGTGTCTGTGTGTGTGTGTGTCTGTGTGGGAGGGGTACCTGCTTATCCTCAGAGACATTGAGACACATGCAATCCTGGTGACAATCTTGTCATCCCCATGGAAACTACATTTTATGGGGGTTTTACAGGCTCGAGGAGAGACTGCATTCTTTCTTTATTTGTTCATGTTGTGTCTGTTTCCCATTTTTCTATGTGAAATTTACATTAATGTAATTCGTTCATTTACACAATAAGGGCCATTACTCACCCAAACATTCAAACAAAGATTAAAACTTAACGGACACAAACTGGCGAAGCCTGGTTGTCAAAGGAAAACTTAAAGCTTTAAAATCAGCCAAATATATTGGTTCATCTTTTTTCTGAGCCTCATCCAGTGGAGTCCGTTTAAGAGAAGCAAGGTATTTGATGCCTTTTTTTTTTCCCCCAAGGTCTATTCTAAATTTTGGCATTTCAAGAATGAGGCACTCTTAAGCTGTAGCGAAGCAAGATATGTAGATAGTTTTACTACAAGGCCAGGCCAGAACCAATGATACAGAACATCTAACAGGGAGAGGTATTGAATAAATAAATAAATAGATAAATTGAATAAAATAATAGTTGGTGATGGACTGAATGAGAGAAACAAGGGAGTCAGTCTGTGAAACAGGAGACCAGAGACAATAGAGCCAGCGGAGACTTTCTGGATTTCTCCAGTCTATTTTAACAACAGACATTCAGTGTAACTATGGACCATGTGCTCCTTTTCTCTGGGTTATATCCTTCTGGGTTCACTATTTTTGTGTTAGACAAAACAATGGATAAATCTATTAGGATAAATAACCTTTAAATAACATAAACAATAAAATGCTCATTTGCCAAACAAAATCTCACAAAATCACCAAATGTCTGTTTCATTCAAATACCATGCTAGTTTTAATGTGAAAACTCGCTTTTAATGATTTTTGCCTTAGTTACTTGGTGGGCGATGAGCTGTGGGTGGTGATGGAGTACCTGGCCGGCGGCTCACTGACCGACGTTGTCACAGAAACCTGCATGGATGAAGCACAGATAGCAGCTGTATGCAGAGAGGTAAAGACACATGAGATACCATTCTGGTAGGAAATGCACCCCCCCCCCCCCCCCCCCCCAAAAAAAAAAACAAAACTCTATTTCTCTTTTTTCTCCAGTGTCTCCAGGCATTGGAGTTCCTCCACTCAAACCAGGTCATCCATCGAGACATCAAGAGTGACAACATTTTGCTGGGCATGGATGGCTCTGTCAAACTCAGTCAGTTCACAACAATTATTCTTATTCTTACTCATGTATTTATTATTGAAGTTATTATTTGTTTATGTTTTTTGAAAATTAGGAGTAAAATCTGCAAAATAAGATTTGGCAGATTTGATTAGTTTCTCTTTTGCAAGTGGTTGTCTGAAGAGAGCTGCAAACACGAATCCCCCCCTTCTCGTCCTCTTCCAGCCGACTTTGGGTTCTGTGCCCAGATCACCCCAGAGCAGAGTAAACGCAGCACCATGGTTGGGACTCCGTACTGGATGGCTCCGGAGGTTGTGACCCGCAAAGCTTATGGTCCCAAAGTGGACATCTGGTCCCTGGGCATCATGGCCATAGAGATGGTAGAAGGGGAGCCTCCATACCTGAACGAAAACCCACTCAGGGTGAGATCATGTTTATTGTAGGTTAATGATGGGGCAGTGGCTTACATATTAAAATGAAAGAAACAGCTTGAAAGCAAATATCAGCACAAATGCTTTTTAAAAATGTTTTCAACTATTGATAAAGGTGTCTTGTGATCTGGATAGAGGACTGTTTATGCCAATACAGTATATTTTACTATAGCAGTGCATATCCGCAGTGCATTACGGTGTCATTCTCAGAAATCAGCACTGGATGGCACCAGTAGTAGGCACAAGTGGAGGATTTTCAAATCAGAGTGCACTTACTTGGATGTGTTCCCTGGATATAAATAAAATGTGCAATGCTGTTGTATGTTGCTTAGGCACTGTATCTCATAGCAACCAATGGGACACCAGAGCTGCAGAATCCAGAGAAACTGTCAACAATATTCAGAGACTTCTTGAATCGATGTCTGGAGATGGATGTGGAAAAGAGAGGATCGGCTAAAGAGTTACTGCAGGTACAGCAGCTGTGTGTGTGAGTGTGGGAGAGTCAGGATAGTCATGTCACACTTTGCACAGATATGTAGATTTCTAACACTAATAGGTGAAAGCTGCGTCTGAGTTGACTTTACAATCAGTTCTCATAATCATTCAGTCGATTTATGTTTTTTCAACAATAAAAAGAAAGAAATCTGAGCAGACCAAAAGTGGAGAAAAAACTTTACTTCTGCAAAGGTATTAATAGTTACAGTATAATTTGCAAAATGACTCCTACATTATTGCATTATTATTACAGTAACATACATTTATTAGAAGCCTTTTAATACTAGTTCTACTCTTCTATATGTTGTTGGGCAGTTTCATCTAATGGAATCATATCGTTTGTCTAATAAATCCTAATCTGTTAAGCAACTGTCAGGTAGCTAAAGCCAACAATATTCCCCTCTAAAAGGAAATATAGGTATCATAAAACTGCCAGATTTACAGTAAAAGACTGGGTTTATTCTCAGGCTCTTCTCACAGAAAAACACTTGTTTAAGTGTGGAGATGTGTGGGTGAGGTTGTTAACCTGGAACAAAGTGATTTTGTGTGTGTGTGTGTGTGTGTGCGCTTTGATTTGGGCCTCTTTGTTATTTAAGACAGCATTTATTGAAAATGACAAAGTAGCATTAGCATAATGAAAGGGCTGAGTCTCTTTCCTTTTATTGTGACGAGCTGGAGAGAAACAATACAAATAAAAATGAGTGAGAAGTAACACAAAGACAAAAACAGAGATGGACTTTCTGTTGTGTGAAATATTTTCAGATTCAGTGGAGGTGATGGTGAAATTTGGCCTCCAGTATGTATTTGTATCTCCATCATGTACAGTTAACTGAATATATATATATATTTTTTTTTTGTGTGTGTGTGTCTTTCTTCCTTCCTTTGTTGCCTTTCCTTCCACGTCTCCTTTTCCCACTCTTCCACCCTTCTAGCATCAGTTTCTGAAGATGGCCAAGCCTCTCTCCAGTCTGACGCCCCTCATTCTGGCTGCCAAGGAGGCTGCCAAGAACAACCGCTAGCTCACCTTGAACATTTTGTTTTGTCAATCACCCACTCTCTGCAGCAACCTTCCTTCCTCCCCTGTCTCATTTCATTTTATTCAGGAGATGGCCATGGCTGCTGGCTGGGTTACATGACCAGTCTTTATCTTTGTCTGTGCCCTGCCCCAACTGCTCCTTCACCCCAGGACCCCAGGACATTTGATCCCATTAATATCTTCCCCCAGCTCCTTCACCCCTCACCACACCCCTTTAACCTCACGGTGGGGAAAGATGAGTCGTTTCTTTTTCTAACTTCTTTTTCGGATCTGTTGGACTCAGACAGGAAGGCTGGGGGGTAACTCAATGCCATTTTCATTTGACATATGATCAAATGATATCACTGCTGACATCACTGCACCCTCAACCGATATGAACAACCCAATATGAGCCCAAAGACTCGTGGGAGATTTTTTTGTTTGTTTTTTTATTTTTTTAAAATCAGTGTTTGTTTGTATTTTTATTTTTCTTACATTGTCTGTAACCCTCAGCTACACCGGCCATAACAGCTGACCAGCAGCCTCTGTTTCAGACTGTTGTGCGTGTGTGTGTGTCACCGGGGAGGGCTGTTCATTAAGTTGATTGTAGCGTTACCTTCTGTCATTTTTGAGGAGGTGAAGTCTGATGTTTGGTGGTATCTGCTGTGTGATCTGCGAGCTAGAGAATATTATCACTAATTATAGAGAAGAAACACTGGCTTGCCCAGAGCCACTGATGGACTGAGTTTGGAAACTTTCACTAAAAAAAAAAAAAAACAACCATTTTGAATCAAAGTCCCCCTGTCAAATCCAGTCGTTAGTTTTTCAGCAATCACTTCTTTTGCTCTAGATCTTTAGACATTCATTAGGTTTCAATATAAAGCAAAAACTTCTAATACAGTGTAAGTGTAACCTGCTTCAAAATCCAATTGATATTTGTAATTGTACTAATAACTCATTTCATATGTTTAGATGAGAATTTAAGCGTTAAAAAAACACATGTAATATGTTTAGTCAATCTTTATTTATTTTCCATAGTCTTTAAAGTACGCTGTGTCCCATTAATCCAAGACATTTGTAGATGTGTAATAACTGCACAGAGCTGACTGAATGCTGTAGTGAAATCTTTAGAGTCCACAGAGACTTTAAATTTTAAATGCACCACAGATTGTTGGATATGTCCTTGAACCATGACACAAGTATCCTGCTGCACTTTTCTGCATCTGCACTCACCAGTTGTAGCTTCGTTTACATTGATGGCATACGTGTCAAGGGTCACAAAGACTCGTATTTCTTTTAGTGACCACTGTAGTGGAGACATTTTTGGCTTGGCATAAAGAGCTTGGTTAATTTTTACAGTGTGACAGATGAAAGAAACGGCGAATGAATTATTGCTCTGAGGTACAAAAGCAAAAGGAGCAGCAGATAATAACCCAGCCATTATGTCAGCCTTTCAGCTGCTTGTTAGAGTATCTCATCAGTTTCAGAGAAGCTGACAGATCTGGTTAAAGCACAGACTTTGAAATAAAGGCAGCTGTTATTTATTACAAATGAAGAATTTCATTTCAGGATACTCCACACATAACATTGCAAGATTATTGGACTCTTGTTCGTGCTCTTCATGTCTCCTGTCAGAACAAATTGATCACAGTGAAACAGGAAGCTATAGCTTTGTTTGGTTCAAGCCATTCTATTTGTTTGTTTCTTCAGCCTGTTCCAGTGAGTCGCCTGAAACCGATAAAATGTTATGGTGACATCCAGCTGTAGTTGAGCTTTGGCTCTAAGCACTACTAAACACTCTAAACAAGTCTGATCAAAAGGATAACAGGGATTCAAACAAATAAAAAAAAATTGCATTGGAGCAAATGACTCTCCTATTTTCTACATTCGCACATCGAAAATCAGTGTGTTTGAATTTGCTCTTCACAAATTCGAAAACAAACCACAGTCTACTGTGTGACTAAGAAAAACAGATAACCTGTTTTCTACAATCCACCCCGCCAAACTCGCTCCATCTGCAGCTCTTGGACGTCACAGTCTGGGGCATGATGCTGAAACTGTGAGGAAAGAATGTGCATGTCAACAAGCTTTTTTTTTTTTTCGTACCGTATGTTAAAGATGAAGAAAAAATTTGTTGTGATAAGACTGAAACGTACAGTGATGAAAGATGTTTGATTGTATGTTACTCCTACTCTCAGAAGAATGAGGAATGAAATCTAAAGGTACAACATTTTAGTGTCCGCCTAGAGAATTGTCCCATACCTTGAACTCTCTGAACATAAACTGTAGATGTTATGTGCAAAAAAAAAAAAAGTTATGACAAAAAGATTTAAAAAAACAAAACAAAACAAAAAACAACAGTGTCAACTTTTGCTTACAATTTTTTATTTTATTTTTTTTAAATCACTGCTCAAAGGCAGATTACGAGTTTGCCACTTGTTTGTGATTTGATAACCAACATTCTAGTTTGGTTTAGTTTCTATCTTTTGTTGTCCTGTAATGGACAGGTTTAAAGTCTCTAAGAGCCAAAGTTTCCAACCTCAGCCACGGTTATTTGCTCTGCACATGAGCATCAAATAAGAAACACAGAGAGAATGTAAATACCCAAAACCATACCTAAAGCTGTCACTTTGATTTCTGTTTTGTAGGTGTTTCCTATGTAGTGTTTATGTACCTCTGGCCTTAAACTGTTCTTTTCTTTTCTTTTTGTTTGCTTTTGTAAATTCTGTTTATTCAATTTTTAAGAGACAAATAAACAAACAATGGTACAAAAATGCTGCAAGTCCAGTACATGCAATAAAGGACACTAATTACCACTAATAATGCATCGAGGTAATGCACTGTACTTTAGTCTGTTTTCATATGGTGAAATACAACATTAAGTAATATAGGAATCATATCCACGTCCTTTGTCCACAATCCAAAAATGTAACAGTTGTCCATCCTAATTTTCATTTCCACTTGGAAAAATCATCTCAGGCCCACTTCATCAATGCACCTTTTCCTTATGCTTAAACTGGTGCAGGACTTCTTAAGTAATAGTCTGATGGAAACACTACTTTGGCACAATGTTGAGGGCACAGTAGGCTGCTGATTAATTTATGGCTCCAACTAATTATTTCCATATTGTAGTACAGATATTCGGATCATCTGCTGAATATATTTTGTCCGTTGATTCATCTTAGAGTTTATGAAATGTCCAATCATAGTGAAAATGTGTTCATCACAGTTTCACATGATGGCCTTTGTTTTGTAACTGACAGCTCAAGTTCAAATTAGTCATGGAATAATGAAAGCAGGAAGTCCTCCCAAATAAAAAAAGGATTTTTGAATTGATCATCAGAATATTTGCCGATTCATTTTCCAGACAATTAATAACTTGAGAAATTGGCAAGTTTAACAAAAAATTGAATATTCAGAAGAGCTGACCTGGACTGCAGACCTTTAAGCAATCTTTTGACAACATACACCCTTTCCCAGGCGACCCAGCCAGGGTTGATCAAGCCCCCGCCTGTGTCCCAGCAGCTGCCCACGGAGCAGCCCTCTTCTACCAAAGCCACCTAGTGGCAGATTGAATGGCCTTCTTCTTGGCTGCCCCTGTGACACACAACCAAGTGAGGACCTTACAGAAATAATGTCCTTGATAAATATGTGTTTAATTTACTCACCTCTACTGTGCCTCCTCTCCAGAGTCCCCAGGTTCCTGTGCACCTATTTTAATGTTCCAGGAAGTACCACTTAACCCACAGAAATAAATCCATACAAAAACTACTCCATGTAGATCAAATATTCACTCATACCAGATTTAACCTAACTAAACTACTGCAAGAGGATGAGATGCAGAGTTCAAGTCTTGGCTGGGAAAACATACAAAGTAACTTTAACTTGTCGTGACCAGTCAGTTTGAGCTGCTACTAAGTGCACATTAGATCTGCTTTAGACTGTAATAAGGATGAAAGGTCTGCTCAGAAAATTAAATCTCCATATTATGATAAACAGAATGAGAAGATGTTCCAACACTTAAGAATGCTGAATGTCAACAAATGGATAACAAGCATCTACCAGAGAACCAATATTGTGAGTAAATGCAGTCTGAGTGCAGCTAACATCCTGAGTTCATACGTGAGTTTGGTGCAGAAAGGAGTGTTGGGAATTGGTATAGGTGGCCTGTCCCTGAGGCAGAGACTCAGTGACATCAGCAGGTGATAATATGCAATAGTCTTCCATGACAAAAACAATCTACTAGTAGAGGAATGGCTCCTAGGAGATGTGAGCAGACTGAAGGGATCCAGAGGTGGAAGTGTAGTCGTAGTGTAGAGTTGGCTGAAGGTGCAGCATGCAGACACTGGCAGGTGGCTGAAGCACAGGTCGGGTAGCAGAGCCGGGTGCAGGGGAGATCCAGGCAGTGAACTGTGCACAGAGAGAATACCCGGATAATATGAGTGCCAGATACTAATGACTCACAATATACCACATGCCAAACACTAGAGAACCCTGCCTGGCCCCCAATTTAGAGTCCTATTATTATTAATTTTTTTTTTCTTCATTTCAAAATGGTAATTACTGTTTGGTTGCTTGCTAAGCCTCCCTTTCATCTTCAGGCTAATTGGGAGTGAGTTTTTGTTGGACCAATGGAGCTGTACTAGCATGTGGAAACCAGTGTAAATTCTCCAGTGTCTGAGCAGTGAATTCTGTCTCCGGGTTGTTACATAACATTGAACTTTTTTCTGTGTTTCCAGCCTAGTGATCTCCTGCTGGCCGTCATTGCAGCACTCAGATATGCCGACTGAAACATAAACAACATAGAAACCATGAAGGATCTGAATCTTTGACTGTCTGATACATTGTGGGAGTTTTCATGTATAACCAACTGATGTCAACTTTTTATACTCTTCACGTCATGTAAAATGACGTCTCAAGTCAACACTAGTTTCTTTGTTTTTCTGCAGGTTCCACTTTTATATTTGAATTCATCAGTCTCAATATTGAATAATGTTTATCAAAGTCTAAAATATTTCCATCAGCATCATTTTGTATCTATGTATCATTTATTATTTGTAGTAAATAAGCAAGTAAGTATATAAATAAATAACCATATGCTGCCCAAAACCAGTGCGCCAAAACTCCAAACTCACATTCAGACACTTTTAGATTAGCCAGGAATCATAATGGCAACATCACATATATTTGCATTTATTCCTAAATGGGATAATAATTTTTTCATCTAAATTTGTGAGACTTCACAATCTTTGACTTGTGTGGAGGTGAGAAAGGACCCAGGGCTTGAAATTCTCTTGGATTTTATCTTGTGTCACGTCAACAGCTGACCACGACAAACAAACATCTGTAGTGTTAATTTTTCCCACCAGACTGCAAAGCAAAGTGAGAACCTAAACTTTGGAGAGTTCAGAAGAGGACGGTACAGATTTTCAGGAAGCACCTCCTTTACGCAGTCACAGTGACGTCTGTCTCCTACATTAATATATTGGGACTTTGATTTTGACATTGATGAGCTATGTTTGTTATTGATGCATTCCAAGGAATAGGCCATCTGCTACCCCCTTTTGATAAAGCTTAC
This sequence comes from Echeneis naucrates, assembly GCF_900963305.1. NCBI lineage: Eukaryota > Metazoa > Chordata > Actinopteri > Carangiformes > Echeneidae > Echeneis > Echeneis naucrates. The sequence continues at coordinate 4,063,123 of NC_042523.1, forward strand.
TGACAGCATCTCAGGCTAGTTATAGTGACTAAGCTGTCCTCATCAAACAGCTGAACCTGTTTAGAAGCATGAACTGAACTAAACTCTGACGTTTCTGCATTGCACAATCTTTCTCTTAAACCAAAAGCTCTATACTGCAGGGAGAGACAGCGCTGTTTCTTTTTCATGGTCGAAACTCCCACTATCTCACTCCCTCACTGATTCTCTGCACCCTGAACTGACATCATTCTGTTCGTTATTCACTCATCAGTACTTCACTCACACATTCAGGGTATCTGCCAGTTCAGTGTGGAAGGTAAAAAGGTTCGTATTTGCTGAGGTGGCAAAGAGGAGTGATGCGTCAATGACAAGGAGAAAGAACCACGGAAAGGGAAACCTGAAATGAAAATAAGACTGCAGGATGAAATTAATAAATAATGACCAAACAAAGATGTAAACTTCGACAGAAAAAAAGACAAATGTTTTTAGGAGCATGACGGGAACGAAAAAGCATGGTGAAAAACACTGGACAAAAAGACTGGGCACTAATAAGGCAATGAGTAGACCAACTTTCATCACATGAACACAAGATTTTATCCTCATCCTGTTTGTGCGCTGAAAAAGCATACCCTTTTTTGAAATTATGACATCTTGTGAGCCTGTCTACAATGGTTTCGTTGTACAGTAGTTATTTTTAAATAATAGTATTTCCCAATTGTCATTGCATTTTGAACTGTAGTGTGTAATGTTGAACCCAAAACTAGGTCCTGGCACCTCCAGGGAGAGAGACAGTAAAGGTGAGTTACAACAGGCCTGGTGATTGATTCCCATGCCCTCCCCTGAGCGTGTGTGCGCGTTGATTGATGCTCCTCGGTGTTGCAGTGGAGCACCCGGCACTGGTATTTATTATTGCTCACTGTTACGTAACAGCCTCCACTGCAGAGGCTGAGCACTGCAGAACACATGTGACACGAACAGAGACACACACACACACACACACACACACACACACACACACATTTTGCTCTGTACAAACTCTCCTCAGGTTTTACACCAATTTAATCACCATTAAACCAACATTCATCTTGTACCTTATTTGACCCTCATTTGTGCACTTAAAATTAATATGTTTTGTTTCCAGATTGTCTGATCATGCAATGATCATTTACAACTGTGCAGGATTCAACTTTTAATCTGTTCTATAGTCAATGCATATGCTACTGTTGGTGCATGAAAATGCACTTATTAAGTTATAAAACACCTTTGGTCTTTAATGGCCTGTGTTATTAAGGTGGAAACAATTCAAGCTGAACTAAGCAGAGGTGCAAATAAATCTGAAGTCAGGACATACAACATTCTGTACCTTCATACATTCTGTAATAGCACCACTGTGTTATTGCATAGCAGGGTGTACCATCACTTTGTTATTATTTTTGTTTGGTTGGACAAAAATAGATCTGGGTTATGGCTCTTACATGAGCATGGAGAAACAATATTGGATTTTAGATGACGTGTTTAGTGAGTTTATGGTTCTCTGTACCGTTTTGCTTCATATTGTGCTGAACGGTCTTTTATCAAAGATCAGAGCCCATTGTTCAGCCTAATGGTTTTATTTTTAATGACAGCTGATATTTGATCAGGGGTGGACAGCAGCAAAGTACATTTTTACCTGAGTACTTTACCCAAATATATTCTCTGTCTGTCTTTTCTTGCTTTTTAGTAACTTGGCTTTTGCCTTCACTTTAAAGACAAATTTTGTTCATGTGGCTCCACTACATTCCTGAATTACAATGAAGAAGTATAAAGGACTTGGTAATTTGATGCAATACAATAGTAGTTTCTATTTTTTTTGTTCTTTTTTCATTTTTAAAGGCAGGAACTGCAGCATTTTACCTCCAATAAAATTGTGACTGAATTACTTTTTCCCTGTATTGGACTTATTTTGACAAAGACCAAAAAATATCTATTCTAGAGGTTGTGTACTTTGTTCACCTAAGGCTACTCTTTATAATGATGCTTTATCCTCAATTTTATTTCATTAGCGTATTTTTCATGGAAAATCAATTACCCTACTTAGAAAAATCAGTTATGAAACAACACTGCTCCATAGCAGGGCAGCACAACAGCACTGTGGTTAGTGCTGTTGCCTTACAACAAGAATGTTGCGGATTTGGTTCCCTGGCCTGGGACCTTCTGTGCAGGGTTTGCATGTTCTCCTCATGCTTGCGTGGGTTTCCTCCAACCGCACAAAGAGGTTTAGGTTAGGTTAATTGGTGAATCTAAATTGTCCGTAGGGCTGAGTGTGAGTTTGAGTGGTTCTTGTCTCTGTCTGTCTCTATATGTCCAGGGTGTATCCTGCCCTCACCCAATGTAAGGTAGGATTGGCTCCAGCATCGCCTGCAACCCAGAAAAGTGACAGCAGATGAATGAATCAAATGCTCCATAGTATGCAGAAAAAACATTGAAAATTGCAAATTTCGTAACATAACTAGGCTGCATGATGGAGCTTACAATACATAACTAACTATGAAAGATAATAGTGTTTAAATTGATTTTGAGCTTCATGTCCCATTCTTTTTGCTATTTTAACATAATAGCCTACAACGGATTTCCCTGCACATACATGGAATTCCTGGTTTAATGAAGCAATCATGTTCATTGCATTTGCATTAAAAAAAATCTTTTTATAAGACACAAAATAATGCCTAAACCTCTCCTTCATTCAACTGTCGGCATAAATAAAACTGCAGTCAGTTATACGTGAGCTTGATTTAATTTACCTCCCCACGAGGAAATGTATTGAGCGACAGAGCAGAGCGCTGCAGAGGGAAAATATATGTTAAATGCCCCTGAATGGGATCAGTAGTGATTCCAATGGGCCGTCTGATTACTGCATGACTTAGGGTGAGAGAGTCAGTTTGGGAAGTTTCTCTCTTTACCCCATAGCAGAGGAGGTAGTCTCAGACACCACAGACACCTTTTATCCCTTCCCAGGAGACTAAACAACCATCCACACTTGGCCTTGTTTCGCATCTGTGCTCAGGTGACTTCTGTCATTTCAAGAACAAGAGCATGAATGCATGCGGTTCCTTCAAAGGGTGGCTGGACTTAGCCTCAGAGCTTAAGAGGCCAGACATCAGGAGGGACCTTGGAATAGAGCTGCACTTCCTTCACGTTGAAGGGAGTCAATTCCATTGGTTTGGGCATCTGATAAGGATGGCTCCGGGGCGCTTCACAGGCATTTCCAACTAGAAGGAGACTTTGGGGTAGACTCAGAACTTGTTGGAGGGTCAAAATGAAAATGTTGCTGGCAACAGGAATGTATGAAATTTCCCGTTTAGCCTGCGGTAAACTGAAGAAATGGATGGAGGGATCTAGGTGAAACACTGTACCCTAAAAGCAATCCAGAAAGGTGCAAGCATATGGGGCTTTTAAAGGGAATGGGATATGACACTGACCGCTGCAAAGCCTGATGCTTGCCTCTCCGCCATTCAATTATTGAAGATGAGTAGAAGAGGACATTGCAGATTCATCTTTTTTTTTTTTTTTTTTTTTTAAAGAGGGTTTGCACAGATATCCATTTCTCTGGAGGCTTGTTTGAAAATTCCACGGTGTAAATTTGGCAACACATAAGGTTATATGCCTTCTCCTGAGAGGAACAATTTTAAACAATGACCAACGGGGAAACCAACTCATTCACATGACATTTGTCTGACCAATTGTGAAACATTGATCACTCAAGTCTGCAAGTCTTTCAAAGACATCATGACCAAGGAGAGAGCAATACCACAAGTTTACTTTTCTATGATCAGAAGGATGATGGAAAACAGGAATTCATGGAAGCCACTCTTGAACCACATAGATGAGCTAAGACAATTTGATGAGATCAATGATGATGTCACCCCCCATCACCCCATTTATTTATTTATTTTTTCCCTTAATCTTTACTGATGTATCTATTTTTTTCTTCTTTTTTTTTTTTGGATTTGTTTTTCTGATTCTTTGTTATGCATATTACACTGACCCTGGTTATTCCCTTTAAGCTGTTTGCATGTTTAGCAGAGGGGATAGGGTGGTATAACGGGGTGGGTTTGCAATACATTTACTATGTATTGCAAATACATTGGAATACATTTACTATGTATTGCAAACCCACCCCATTATACCACCCAGCGACAAATCCAACGACAGGTAGAAAACCACAGTTCAAAGGATATCAACAGGAGGAGGAGGTTATAAGAAGGGATGCAGCTGATATTGAGGTGAACAGGCCAGTCAGAGAGAGAAATATGGAGCAGAAAGCTCGAGTTAAATGGCTGAGGGCAAATAGTAGCAAGGGACTTGCTAGTACTTGCTACAACAGGGACTTGTCAATAATTCTGAGTAGACTAGGAGGAGACGCAAGTGATAGATTAGAGAAAATGGGAGGCATAATTTACTCCTATGGTGTCGAAAGATTTGGGGTGCAAGACAGAAAGAGGGTTGAAAGAGTACAGGTAACTAAGTCTAGACGGAAAAAGAAATTGAGAAATTAGTTAAAGAAAGAAGACAATTAAGAAAGCAATGGAAAAGAGCTACAGAGGAAGAGAGAGAGGGAATTAATGTGTTGCAAAAGGGGTTGAGAAGTAGGCTAACTGTACTCAGAAGGGCTGAACATCTTAGGAAAAAGAGAAAAAAGAAAGAATATGTAAGAACAGCATTTTACAGGGACCCATTCAAGTTTGTTAAAGGATTGTTTAACCAGGAAAAGGGAGGGCAGCTTAAAGCGACAAAGATAGAAGTAGAAGAGTACCTGAGAAATACATATTCAGATTCTGAGCAGAATAGAGTAGTAGGACTTCCACCTTACATGCCACCATTAGGGGAGATAGATCAAGAAATGGATGTTAGACCACCTAGGTGGAAGGAGGTAGAGGAGGTAGTCAGGTGCGAAGGCTTCTTCGACCCCAGGGCCAAATGGAGTCCCCTGCCGGGTCTATAAAAGCACACCTGATATCCTAAAGTTTTTGTGGAGGCAATTAAGAATAGTTTGGAAGAAACAGTCTATTCCCAGAGCATGGTATAGGGCAGGAGGTGTTCTTATTCCTAAGGCGAAGGAGTCTTCAGACCTGAGTCCGTTCCATATGATCTCTCTCCTGAATGTAGAGAGGAAGATTTTCTTTAGTATAGTTGCACGGAGACTAGCTAGTTATTTAGAAAGGAATAGCTTAATAGATACTTCAGTACAGAAGGCAGGAATACCAGGTTTTGCAGGGTGTTTAGAGCACACTAGCATGACTTGGCATCAAATTCAGGCAGCCGAGAGTGAGAAAAGAGATTTGCATGTGATATTCTTGGACTTAGCAAATGCATTTGGGTCAGTGCCACATAGCCTTATTTGGGAGGGTTTTGATTATTTTAAAGTGCCTGGAGCAGTTGTCAATTTAGTAAGAAGATATTTCCAAGGATGTCAGACTATGTTTAAGTACAGCAGGCTTTACAACAGGTTGGCAGTGGCTAGAAATAGGTATCATGGCAGGGTGTACGATTTCTCCATTAGCATTCACAATGGTAATGGAGATAATTATTAGAGCTTCTAGGTGGGTTGTAAGTGGAGCAAAGCGGCAGGATGGGATGCGCCTTACACCAATTAGGGCATGTATAGGCGACATGACGTTGATAACTACAACGATGCCATGTATGAAAAGAATACTTGAGAGACTTAATAAAAACTTAAAGTGGGCTAGTATGAGAATCAAGCCTAGTAAGTCTAGAAGTATCTCAATAAGGAAGATTAAGTGATCGAAAGTTTGTAATAGATGAAGAGGCAATTCCAATAATTAGGGAAAAACCAGTAAAGAGCCTAGGTAGGTGGTACAAGGGTTAGGGTTAGGCAACATAACCAGGATTTAAAAAGCTTAGCTGCAGGCATTGAAGATATACGGAGGCGGGCAATTTTAGGAGGGTCTAAGACAAAGAGAGTTGCAATACAGTTTGTTCAGGAAGGAGGGAAAGTTAATAAGACAATAAGGAAGCAAGGCATCTTAGAGGATGCTAGTGACTGGGAGATGCAGGTAGATTTAGGAGGAAAGCTTGTTGTTCTCCAGGAAATAGCCTGCGCAAAGCTAAGGCCTGATATAATTTTGTGGTCTAGGAATAGAAAGAGAGTATATTTCATAGAGCTGACTGTGCCATGGGAGGATTCAGTTGAAGAAGCATATGAAAGGAAAAAGCTCAGGTATGCAGATCTAGGTAAGGATGCTGAGCAGTGAGGATGGAAGGTTAGGATTTGTCCAGTGGAAGTAGGATGTAGAGGGTTTGTAGCAAGATCTGCTGTTGCTTTGTTGAAAGAGTGTGGAGGAAGGGGACAGAGGGTGAGAAAAACAGTGAAGGAAATGTCAGTAAGATCCAGTCACTGGATTTTGGTTAGAAGAAGTAATAGTAGCTGGGCGCCCAGCAGGGGGAGCTCTTAAGATAGACAGACTCTAGGGAGAAGCAGAGGAAGAAATCCAGGAAGGGGAAGTGTGTTTAAGTGGAGGGTGTGGCCTGTTTGAGTCTATTTGTCACCATGCGGTTAGTCCAGGTGAGTTGGCCTGTTGATTTTGTTTGAATATAGGATTGTTCAGGTGAGTTTAGTTGCTGAATCTGCTAGTGTAGCTTGTATTGCCTCCACATCCTGCACCCTCTATACTTTCATGCCCCCTACCTGAACCAGGGTCTGTATCCCATCCCTACTTTTATCTCCACCTCTTCTATTTCTCCCCCCTACCCGAACCAGGGTCTGTATCCCCACCCCGCTTTCACTGGTGCAAATGGTGAGGTTAGAGTAGTTGACAGTGGTGCTGCTTGAAATAGTTCTTTGTGTTTGTGCCTCTTTGACACCATGCGGTTAACCCAGGGGAGTTGGTCTGTGTTGGTGTGTTGGTTTTGTTTGAGTATAGGACTGTTCAGGTGAGTTTAGTTTTGTTTAGTTGCTGAATCTGCTATTGTAGCTTGTATTGCCTCCACCTCCTGCACCCTCTATACTTTCATGCCCCCTACCCGAGCCAGGGTCTGTATCCCATCCCTACTTTTATCTCCATCCATTTATCTTACAAACATGTAGTCATCATTGGTGACTCCAACCTCTCCTGTATTCCCTCCTTCACCAATCCACAAGTCCAGGTGGACAGTTTCCCTGGCGCTACTTTCCTGCATATCAAGGAGCTATTAAAGAAGAATCCTCCTATGCCAAAAGCAGAGAGAGTCTCAGATAGATAGATAGATAGTGACCGAACCGTCGTCTATCCTCGGACTGCGCAAATAAGGAAAGAAGACATCTTCTGGGTCACATGTCTACCTGGTGGCGACTCTAACTGGAAATCTCAACCAATAATATACAAATTAAAATACCTACCTTTTAATTTTCTTTCACACAATAAAGATTGTTTAAAAAAAAAAAAAATCTTCTTTTTTTCATAAGATAAAGAGGGTCCATCCATTTGAATTTCCTTTTAGCTAAGTTAATACATGGTTTTTTCTTGATTCTGATCAGTTTTATGTATTTTTGATTTTAGCTTGTTTTATGTATTTTTATATGAATTCTTACACACTAACTTAATTACAGATATTAATTTATTTACTTATTTATTTTTTTATATATAATGCTTGTCTTTTATGCATGAAAGATTTATTGTATGTATGACGGGATTCTCTTTTACCCAAATATTTATTTTTAAAAAAATTAACTGTGTTCTTGGAAATTTTAACTCTGTGTATGCTTATTTATTCTACCTATGTTTTTAAGCACTTATTGAATTATTAACTGTCATCTAATATTTATTTATATATATTTTACAAAATGTAAACATTTTTCCACCCTCTTTTACCCATGTACATCTTAGTAAAATGGAAATATTGACCCTTTATCCTAGACAATTGCAGGGACATGGTAGGGTTTGGGTTAGGGTTAGCCTAACCCTAACCCTAACCCAAAAATTTATTTGGGGAAAGGTATGAACATTTTAATCATATACATGTAAATATACATAAACATAAGTCCTTTTATTATTATTTTTTTCCCTCTCTCTCCTCAACCTAGAACTACTATTGTAAACCCTAACCTTAACCTAACTCTAACCCTCCCCAAGCCTAACCTTAACCCCCCCTTTAAAATAATTTTTTTTGTTTTGTTTTTTCCTCATATCCTACCCTGTGACCCCAAACCTAACCTTAACCCCCCCCCTTTAAATTCTTTTTTTCTTCCTCCCTCCCTCCTCTTTTCATATCCTACACTGTGACCCCAACCCTAACCACCCCCCCCCCAGTTTCCCTAACCTTAACCCCGAACCCCCACCCCAAAAATAAGGAAAAAACCCTTTTTTTTCTTTTTTTTTTTAAATTTTACAAAGTGAATATGCCACCTGTGCCAGAGCAGCTCAGAAAAACAATGAACTTCTTGTCCCCCAACCATCCCTACTTTTATCTCCACCTCTTCTAATTCTCCCCCCTACCCTAACCAGGGTCTGTATCTCCACCACGCTTTCAATGGTGCAGTTGGTGAGAGGTCAGAGTAGTCGTGCTGCTTGAGATATGTCTTTGTGTGAGGAGTGGTGATGGCTGGCACCGGGGGGTGACTCTGGGATGCCAGTGTTCATGGTCTAGCCTTCTGGAGGTGTTGTGGGCCTAACTAGACGAAACACCGGAGAAAGGAGGTTCCCACCTGATGACCCCAAAGACATGATAACGATCACCGCTCACTGGCCTAGTTGGATATTATCTGTAGGGAACGTAGAGCAGGGCAAAAGTTTGTTGCTAGGAAGGTAATCACTGTTTCTTGTGCTTTTCTTGTGCTGCTTCAGGATGCACTGGGCCAAGCGAGCCACCCAGGCACTCCATAATGTCTCCATCCAATGGGTGTTGTACTGTACAGGGCAGTGTGCTTTGACTACACACAACAGGACTACAGAAGCACGGAGTGACTATATTTATGAAATAAGTTAGAGATAGAGGGGATAAACTTATACTGTTATTAATCCGAGGATTGATCTTCAAAAAAAAGATATGGCATTGTCAATATCAAGATTGTGCTTTCTAATCAGCAACTTGATATGCTTCACCTTTGTGATCTTAGCAAACGAGAGAGGCTCACTAACACAGATTTAAACACACTTTTTGTGCTTTTTGTGATGGTAGAATAGATTTTTAGATTTTTTTTTTAATTCATTTTAAGTTCTGAAATACAAGTAAAGGTAAGCTGTTTGGGCATGTCTGCTAATGCAATGCTTTTTTTTCTCTCTGTTATTTTCTCCATGGTAGAAAGCGGCTGTCGCTGAGGGCTACTCTAACAGTACTTACCAACAATGACTTGACGTCCATGCAGCAATAATGAAACGTGTTCATCTTTACATCAGCTCTCACCATATAGCTGCAGCTCCATTACATTCCCTCATAACCAATAACAACTGCTACCTGACAGTCATGACACACCTGAAACCCAGTTACCACTTCCTGTATTTGACCCACACGCGCCGCCTAACGTGGGAGAAAGGGAACAGCAACAAACAACCGTACATTTACACACAAACGCAAACACAAACACAAAGCCATGGCTCTTACAGCAGCCTGACAGTACCAGCTGGCTCCGGTCGCCCCGCTGCCCGCAGATAACGGACCGTGATGGACGCTCAATGCGCTGACGAAGGCAACAGGTTGGCGGAGCCCCCCTCGCGACCGCCTCTCGCCTGCAGTTCTCTCCTCACCCAGCCGGTGCGCGCGCGCTGGCTTGGTGCGTCTCCGTGTCCTCAGACAGACGGAGCTGCGCAGGATCACTGCAGCAACCCGGCGGCCGCACGGTGCCACAGGAACCGGGGGGGGAAAAGGACCGAGCACACGGACAGCCGAGACGTCCTCCAAGTAAGAAATGAAACGTATAAAATGTCGCTTTGTCTCCGACGTACTGAGGTATTTTTTTTATTTATTTTTTTTTCATTGTGTGCTACTTGAACGACCTTTATATTAACACACAACGCAGCGAGCTGTGTGTCAGTTAGTGCTCAGCGGATTGAATTAAACTGTGTACTTGGTTATTCAACCACCCCGATCCTCATCCTCACCATACACCCAGCTGAGTCATATTGCACAGATTTAATTTCTTCCTCTATTTATTACTCAATTATTCCGATAAAGTTGTAGAGATGTCATCGTTATACGAGGGATGGGTTAAAAAAAAACAACTGGAGGCCTCTTATTTGGTGTACCGACAGCCAGCCGGTCAAACACCGATCCGAACGGGCTGGAGAGAGCAGATCCGTGTCGATGTGTGGCCGGCTGTCAGCGGAGTTTGTGCAGGGACCGTCTGCAAAGTGCAGCACCTAAAGGGGCGACCGCAAAGGGACTCCAAAACTTCACTCTCAGATACAGCAGTGTTGCTGACATCTGTTTGCACATCATTAGTCACAGGTCACAGCTAAAGTTCATTTGGAAAAATATACCTCCCCTCTGTTTTTGGTGAAATTGATTTTTTTTTTTTTTTTTTTTTTTTATTTCATTAATTTCACACTTACACACCTCTGGCGCCACTAGGTTGGACTAAGATTGAGCTGCCTGGCCTCCGCTTTAATGTGTCATGTCAGGGGAAAAAAGCATGTAGTATTCATCATCTGCTCAATAGTGTCTGTTAAGCAGCAGCTGCTGCAGTGGATAAGAGTGCACAAGCAATTACAGAAAAGCCAACAAATCCAAGTTTTCAAAGCTTTTCGCATCATGCTCAAGATAACTTGATGCTGTAAATCATCATTCTGGTGGGCTGCCTCATTATTAAACCACAGTCCTATACAAATCAATACTTCCATGCTGATGGAGTCACTGTCTAGATTCATAGTTTCCAGTTATCCAATAAGGACTGTAAGTGTCCAATTCACTTGTTGGGGTATTGGTAGCCTACATTTTCTTTTATCACCCTGCCAAGCACAGTTTATACACCCGCAGTTGGGCAGGAAATAGTGGCTAAAACTTGGACTGTCCTCTTTATTAAGGGGAGCACAGATCAAGATATCACTGCTGAAATTTCTGAAAGTCGCAATTTTACCAAAAATACCTTCATAAGGGCAGGTGTCCATTGTAAAGTAAATAATATGTCTATCGGTTTGCTGAACAGAAAGATAGCAGCAACTGGGGAGCTTCCAGAGCTTTTGTGCTTATGTTGTAAATACGTAAAAAAGGAAAGAAATTAGCAACCAGAGTTCATTGTGTTTTTCTAAATGTTTAGTTTTGGATTTACAAACTGGTCTGGCCAAAATTCTGACAGCTTTAAAAGTTATTTTGTGTTTGGTGCATGTTTTTTGTTGTTTTTTTTTGTTGTAATTCATATTGCTGTCCATAAACAATTTCATTCATGTTTCTCTTGTCGGCCAGTAATGAGAGATGATGAAGACGCGCGCATTGCTTGTAAATGGGTTGAGTAAAAAAATCTGTCATGAAAACATGGTTTCATGATCAAAAATCAATGGGTAATATCAGAGTGACTTCAGAAAACACTTATTTTTTATTTTTACCTTACCGTCACCCTGACAGTAAGTGACATAGAGGCCAACAGAGTAGGGGGAGAGAGAGAGAGAGGGATGGCATGCAGCAAAGGTTCCACTCTTCTGAGATGAACCTGGGAAGGTGTGAAGAAATGACTTCTTAACTCAAGACTTTATATTGTCAGGTTTACAACATTTCATAAAAATACCAGGTTTCAGTTTTGTAGTAGTTTCAATGTCAAAATGCTTTTTGAATCTACCTCTATATTTCTTGAAAAATCATCATGTGTTTAGTTGCAATTACATTCGATGCCTTTCTTTTCCATTTGGCAACAGATATGGGGTGAATGTGCATGGTTGAGTAGAGAATTTCTATCTCACTTCCAGACAGATAAATTCTAAAAGGAATGTTTTGTGATTTGCAGCATTGCGGTAACCACTCTGTCATATTATCAAACACATTTGAAAAGAGAAATATTAACCTCAGTTGAGGTTCTGCCTAATGTTTTCACCGCAGCAGCTTGAGTCAAATGCCCAAAGGCACTGCAGCCTCCCCATCATGGCTGGGGAAACAAATCAACCTCCTTCCAGATCTGTCCAACTCCTTGACCTTTCAGCTAAGCGTGTCTACAAAGTTTACTTGTATGTGTATTCTTGTGACTTGTCAAGACAAGTCAGTAACAAACAAAATCCTTAATTATCACACTAATTATAGCCAGATATTGGCTCATACAGACATAAATGTGAGCAGTATTCCCCTTTGCATTTGTTTCTGTTCATGTAAGTTAATTAGATTTGCTACTGTGAATGAATATGCCTAGAGGCAGACAGAGATCCCAGTCTAGCAGTCTCCTAATGTAGATGATTTTTGTGTCTACTCTTTATCGGGGTTGGTAATGAAAACATGACGTACATGATGATGAACAAGATGCAAGTTATATTTAAGTAAGTTAAGTAAGTTATATTTAAATAATCTGACCTGACTCATTGATTGATCGTGTTCATTCATTGAGTCATCTTCAACCGCTTATCTGTTGCCGGGGGGATGCTGGAGCCAATCCCAGCTCACACTGGGTGAGGGTGGGGTACACCCTGGACAGGTCACCACTCCATCACAGGGCCAACACACAGAGACAGACAGAAACCAACAACCACTCACGCCCACACTCAGACCTACAGGTTTTTGATGGACACTGACAAACTCATAAGAGCCAAACTGTTAATTTTTTAACACATTTGGACAAGACTGTGAAAAGAAAAGCATTATCTTCACTTAGTTTTACTTTGACAGGCAGCTGTGCACTGACATATCAAACTACACTGCCAGTATAACACCAAGTCAGCGGGCTATCAGTGAGTCAGGGATATTTATCTCTCTACTGAGGAATCCCAAATGATTATGAATCAATTCCACCTGCTTTGGTACAAATGAAAGTGGCAAGTGGGACAATGGAGAGGCTAAATGAAGACAGCTTCCAATGATTCCTCTGTAATTTAGCATTTTGTTAGTGTCTTTGTCTTTATTGGTGGCGTGAAGTGGTATCAGCAGCTTGACCAGGTTGCACAAGTAGTGCAACTCCTCCAAGATGGCACATCCTCATGTGTGAATGCAAGAAGACTTTCTGTGTCTCATAGCATTGTCTCAAGAGCATGGAGGAGAAACCAGAGGACCAGCCAATGCACAAGGAGAGCTGCACATGGCTGCAGAGGGACATCAATCCTGCAGCAGGATAGATGTGCAAGGGGTAATGATCACAGCCCAGCACCATGCAGATTGACTAGCATTCACCAGAGAGAGCTGGAATTGGCATGCCTGCCAGTGTTGGCCCATCCTCCTCACAGATGAGAGCACATTCACATTGAGCACATGAACCAAGCGTGAAATTTTGTCAAGATGTCACTGTAGACATTACACTGCCTGTAGCCTCTTCCAGTATGACATGTTCGGAGGTGGTTCAGTGAAGGTCTCAGGAGGCATATTCTTTGATAGTTGTACAGCCTATGGTACCCTGCCTGCTGTTATTTACCAGGATAAAATCCTCAATTTTTTTTTATATTATACTGTGTAGTGGGCTTTGGGTTCCTCCTGATGCAGAACACTGCATGGCCTCATGGGGCCAGAGTTTGTAGGCAGTTCCTGGGTGATGAAGACATTGATGCCACTGACTTCCTCTAACTGGGGCGCATATATATATATATATATATATATATATATATATATAAAAAAAACAACCCTAAATCAGTAACATTGTTACCAGCCAAGCAATACGAGCTGATAGTTAACCATCTAACCATTGTTCACTTCGGTTTGATGATAACTTCAGATCCAGACATCTGATGACTGAAGATTCTATCATCTATTTATCATCTATCTATTCATCTATTTATGATACATATTTGATAACACCTAAGACCCAGTGATAAATATGTGGCTTGAAAAGGAAAAAAAGATGCGTTTTGACCAACTCTAGGAGGCAACCTCAACACTGGTTAAATATGCTGACATTGACAGCTGAAAAAGCTAAAAAAAAATTGGGATCCGGTTTCTAAATAACTCGAAATGTTACACAACTGTTATGCAACGCAACGTGTAATAAAGGCCTAACATTATTTAGCAAAAAAAAAAACAAAAAAAAAAAACAAAACTGCTCTTCCTTAGTTTAATACATGAATTTGCTCTCTAAGATTGGCTGTACAATGAAACTTTTGACACTGGCACTTGTATGGTAGTTGGTGGTGTTACTGGCTTTGTTGTCACTGGTCATTCACTCACTTGGCAGTGAGTGAATGGCAGAGCTGACTGGTCTGGATACAGAGGGCTTCATTGTTACATTTGCACTGCCCCCCAGTGCTCTGTCTGTTGGTCTAATCTATCTATATTATCTTACTTTAATTGCTGTATGGCAAATTAGTATACCACATCTCTCTCCTACCATGGCTTGTGGGGGTGGTGCCCCCAATAAGCCCTCTGCCCTTCCAAGAAACAAAAGAAAAGTCCCTTGCGTTTTGCAGTTACAGTTTGTTACCTAAGGTTAAAATAAAAGCTAAGTGTTATAAATTCTTCTAAAACCTGAAATGGACAGAAAGTCAGGCCAAGGAATCAGTAATTCTCAACACAGGCAGTGATAATGATATCAGCCACTCAGCCACCGGTGACGGGGAAACAATAGTGGCAATTTAGGGCTGTAGTAGTAACAGCACTGCAGGAATTTGATGCTGCAGAGCTCATACCATCATCAGCAGAATTTTTTGTATTTCCTTTTTTTGGGGAGTTGGTTAGTGTTGTTGGTAGTGTTTTGCATGAGCTCAGTTGCTGCACACACAGCACATTCAAATTACGTACACAGAGGACCAGGGCGTCTGATTGATAAGGCTACATCACTGGCTGTTGCTCTATCAAAGCTATATTGCATGAACTTTGTTGATGACTTAATTTCTTAATGGCTAGATGGAAAAGCTGCTCTCAAGGTCAGTGTTTCTCTATACAGGCACGCTTGAATGGTTACCGTATGGCACCTGACATGAATAGGCTTTCACCCTAAATCACAGAACAGCTCTGCTCCAGTGTTGTGTATTTGGCTACATTACATACAAAAAAGAAAATATTCTATACAGGCTGTCTGTGTGTTCATCTCTGTATTTTTGCGTCATTATAGCTGCCTCGTTTTTCCCCCGATAGTCTGGAGCAAGTCGCATTCAGCCCCATGATCTGCTGCTGGGTAACACTCAGAACAGGATGCATGTTAGGGCTGCAGCAACTCACTGGGTGATTAACTTCTATCTTGTGTCATTTCAATAATGAAGCTAAAGAGCTCTATTGTGTTTATTCATCCATTGTAGTATAGCTAATATGCAAGAATTCCTCTGTCTAACTCTTGATCAACATATTTAAAATCTTTTTCAATTCACATGATTTTTTCCTTTGTCAACGCTGACCTGCTTCACATTCATGCATTTATTATTTTTTTTACTCAAGGCAATCGTTGAAGTTTGAGCTAATCTGGTACATACTTGCGCCCTGAAACCATGATCATGTAGGATCAGCGGGGATTAAGTGCCTGGTTTAAAGGGCACTGCACAAGCTGTAATTGCAAGATACTGCTGTGATTGTTGGAAATAAATCAAATTTACTGTAAACAAAGATGAACACAACATGAGCTTTTCCAAACAAATTACTTAGTTTGCTTTTTTCTAAACTGTGTTGCTCTATTTTGTTGTTATTTGTATGCAGTGATACATGAACTACTCCTAAACTGGGCAGATGAAAACAGAAGAAGTAACCTCTTCACGGACAAACTATATTGCGTTGTTCGGATGTTTCCCATCCCTGTTGTGAAGTTAATCTTGTTTTCTCAACCAACTCTTTCAAATATTACACCTCACTTAAGATTAAATTTGTACATTTTCTTTAGGCATGTGAAGCAGTGAGGTTACTACAGAACAACACAGTGGTTGGAAGTCCTCCCTGTTTAAACATAACAGAAGGTCCCAATATAAGAAACACAGCCTGGTGCAACACCATTCTGAAACATGAGCTCAAACCTAAAATAATGACACTCTAAAATATTTTTTCACAGATTATTGACAGTGCCAAAAGAAAAAAATAGACTACAGTAGGGAGATTGCACTGAATTGCAGTCTGTGCAATATAAAAGGGTTGCTGTGTGCATAGACTCATATGCAGTGGAAGTTGCAGATATAGTTACTAATTCTTAGTGTGTCTGTGTTAGGATAGTCTGGCTCTTCATTAGCCTCTCTGGATCCTGAAAAGGTCCATCTGAGTCATTTTAGAAGAAAAGTGCAACATACATTGGAGAATATCTGTAAATGTTCATCAGCGCAAACAAAAGGAACGCATGAATACCAAAGTATTTGGAACTACAATGATTTTTTTGAGAGAGGTGGAGTAGCGCCTGTTTGAAGAGTAAGGAAGCCAGTATCTTTGCAAATGACCAAATCTGGATGCCCAGTAAAGTATTTTGTAAAATTCTTACCAATGTTTCACGCAAAACACTTAAAGGTTTAATCCCTGTGCACTTAGGATGTAAAATATCTATTTGTTATGTTAGGTTAATATTTTGAGCAATAATATGCAACAAACAATTACTTTCTTGGTAACAATGCAACAATGCATGTAAGTGAATTGATTTGAATAGTGAAAGTGCAGTCAAAGACAGACACAAGACCAGAATAAAGTCTGAATGCACAAACTGTAGATACTGTAGGCAGACCTGTCATCTGAAACTAGGAACTAATTAGGAAGTCGTTTTGCTATAATTCTTCAGGGTTAATAATTTGATGGAGATCATTAGTAATGAAGGAGAAAGATAACTGATGACTGCAGCTGATATTAATCCATCCTCAAAGGGGTTTAGAGAATTTAATTTAGATTGCTACATAACGTCCCATGGACTGTGGTACACACTGTGGTTTCTGGTATTTTGTCCACACTTTTATATGAGTGAAGAGAGACTGTATAACAGACATCTCACCATATAATATAATACAGTTCCACACTACACACTCCAAAATCATACAGTTGAACACTTTGTACAAACAATTTTGATAAAAACTCAACATTACTGGAGAATCTTCCTGGAGGGGCATTTTATGACTGTTATATCAATCCAGGGCAGCATGGCGGCAAAGTGGTTAGCGCTGTTGCCCTACAAGAAGGTTGCGGGTTCAGTTCCCAGGCCTGGGGTTTGTATGTTTGCATGTTTTTCCTGTGCCTTCATGGGTTTCCGCCCACAGTCCCGGCAACATGAATGTTTAGATTGATTGGTGACTCTGGATTGCCCATGGGTCCAACTGTGAGTGTGAGTGGTTGTTCATCTCTGTCTGTCTCTGTGTGTTGGCCCTGTGATGGACTGGCGACCTGTCCAGGGTGTACCCCGCCTGAGCCCAGTGCGAGCTAGGATTGGTTCCAGCGCCTCCATGACCCGGAAGTGGAGAGGCGTTAGAAGATGATATCAGACTATATATCAGACCAGCTAGTTTAAGTTGCATGTTTCCAATAAACTGGCTACTGGAGTTTATATATGATGAGTTATATGAACGGGCTGAGGTGAATTTATTGGGCATTTTTCATTCTGTTCTAACCTGAAAATGAAATTTCAATTTGCTGAAATACAAATACCATATGATATATTTTCTTCTCTTCTCTCTTGTAAAGATGTAATGCAGTAAGACATTTATTTAGAGTACATGACAACACGCTTACTTTATACTTCTGAATACAGTTTTATGAAGTAATGAATTCAATTTTCTTTGCTGAAGAAAATGTGCTCTCATCTCCAATTAGTTTCTGTTACTGTAGCAAAAACCTCTTAACTTAGTTAATGCTGTTTTCTTTCTGTGACTAATCATCTATTGTACATTCTAACTGAAACCAGCCACTCATAGCATCTCTCCTATTTATCAGCTTTTGTATCTATTGACAAGTTATTTACACCATTCAAATCAGCAACTTACTCCAGCTTAGAAGTCTTTTGTGCTCTCTCTTGTTCGCTGCGTCTTAAACCAACAAATAAACTCGTTCATGAGATTGAGTTGTTTGTGTAACTACAGTGTAGGGGATGCCATTGATTGTGTTCATGCGGGCAGAATACATCACAATACAATACATCATAAATCCAAACCTCATAAAACCTCTGATGCTCATTTATTACTAAATAGGTTGGTTTCACACAGCTTTCTGTTTTGAATGCTTGTTTACCTGGTTAAAAGTTTTTTCAGCTGGCAATGCGACTTAATGAACCTTTCTATAGTGCCATATATTCAAGTGAATGGAAAAGTTTAAGCTGACTTTAGCTGACTTTGTCTCTCTTAAAAGAACTGCTCAAATCTAGTACAGTCCAGTCATTTAGGTTGATGTCAAGCTGTTAAGGTACTTACCAATGTCCAAGGGCTGTTCAGAGAGAAGGAGGAACACTGACAGATGGGCACATTAAGGGGGAGAGAGGATTAAAGAAAAACTAAGGCCAACACAATTACTTGAGACAGTGGAGTAAAAGAAAAGAGACAAATGGACAATGAAGGGTTAGATGCAAAGGCTCAGGGAAAAACAGGCAGGTACTTTTCATGTTTTTCTCCTCGCTCTTCTTTCCTGCCTTCTCTTTCTATTTTATGTTATCTTTGTCTGTTTCACCACTTGGGGGAAAGCAGGGATTTTGAAATCCTACATATCAGAAATGTACTGTCCTTTCATCTCTAGGGGTTCAAAGTATGTTACTGGTCTTGCCACCAGCTGTCTTACTATACATCTGGCCCACTTAAGCTGGAGACACATAGCTTGTAAGTTTGTTATACAGTGGAAGAGAAAGTAATACAAGCAAAGGGAAATGCTGTCAGCAGTCTGAAATTGTCTGGCAGGTGGCAGGTTGAGAAACATTTAAGTCTTGTGCTAAATTTAGTGGGGACAAATTATTCAGCGTCTTTTTATATTCTTTCCTTTACTATTCATCTTTATATTATTCTAAGCTACTTGCTTTGTTATTTGGCAATTGTTTTCTAATAAATTGTATTATTATTAGAAACAGCATCAACTGTCAACTGGCCTATGGGATGTAGTCATGTAGACATGGAGTCAAACACACATATATATGTTGAGGTTTTGACATTTGGAGTGTGTAGCAGACTGCCTAATTAACATGTTGACCAGTTGCTTGTTTAGAGGTCATGGCTAAACTCAGCATTTAATTTGTATTTTTCATGGACTTTGTTTTTCTCTCGTCATTCCTCCATTCACTGTCACTGATTAGATCTTACCGTTCTATTTTATTTCCCTCTGCAGTTTATGTTTCTTTCATATCACTTTATGCTGTTGTATGATCACTCCAAACTCCATTATTCACTGAGTAGATGTTGAAGGAGCTTTTACCTTGCAGAATGTGTATGGTTTTGCATACAGTGCATAACATCTCAGATAGTGTCTGACGATAATTTCTTTCTTCAGTCTCCCTCTTATATCACGCCATCTGGTTCTTTCTTTTACTCCACCTCCCTTCATTCTTTTCACAGAAGTCGTAATAACAGAACTGATGTCACAGTTGCTATGGCAGCCATGTGATGAGATGGCTGGTTTAACCGGTTGATGTGGCTGGTTGTCCCTCTGTAGCAGAGTCAAAGACAAAACAGAGCCAAAATTTACACAAGCTGGACAAAATATATCTGGATACAATAGAAAACAGTGACATTGCATTATATTGAGGGAGTTTCCTGCAACATCATTATTAGAGTTAGTGTTTCGAGGGGTTTTCACTGGGGTTTAATAATCTAAAGAGGTCCCTCTGAAGACAGAATAAAGCAGGTTAAAGCAGTTTAACCGTAAAGGGGCTCTGAGCTTCCAGGTGCATTTCATCAGCAACACCCTTGGACAAGAACTGGTTCATCCCAAGGACAAACACTACAGCAAAAGCTGAACAACAGTGTGCTGTGAAATGCAGTGAGAAGTGCTCGGACATACACATACTGTAGGAGAGACCAAACAACAGGCACAACATAGGCGAACCTGCTCATCAGGACAAGAGTCAGCTGTACTGTATCTCTGCATCTAAATTGGAAGAGAATCTCCTCAGGAGACAAATGTTCACATTTTGGAGTGATAAGACAGATGGTTTCGGTGGAGGGGTGAAGGTCTTATGTCAAACTGGAACGATCATGCTATTGACACAAAATCTAAGTAAACTGGGTGATTTAAATTACACATTACTCTAAGTTTGAAAATTGCTGCAAATACGATACACAACTTGCTCCTGATCTTAATTGCGCGTGTCATCAGTTTTTAATGAGCAGAATATTATACTCACAATTTTCTATATCAACCTGTTGCTGATTGAAGAGACAATGATCAAGTAGCAGACACCAAAATCTGTCATATAAAATAATTAATATAAAGCTCGGTTTTCTATTAATTTTTTGCTTATGGCTTTAGGTTGTTTTTTTTTTTTTTTTGAAAAATTCTTATGAGATGGCAAGTGACAAAGTGTACTCTACCAAGGAGCTACTTCCTGGGCCATTACTTAAGTAGCTATAAGTGTAATATTTCAAAGAGCAGAATTTTCTAGCTTTATTTATCTTACTGATATTGAAATATCTTTGAAATAAACTCAACTTATTTTGATCTTATTTGTGATTTGACCTGACTTGAAAATTGCACCCTGTGACTTGACACTGACTTGTGACCTGAGTGAGAAGTGCGCTGGTCCCAACCTCAAAAACCAGGTTTTTACACATTATATCCTGTTCCACAGAGACACACTGCAGATGTGTCATCGATGATGAAGTAACATCAGTGTTGCAAAATACAATACCACCACATCAGTGTCTGTATTAAACAGTCTGAACTCTGTGTTCTTTCCTCACACACGCTGTTAATAGCAGCTGTTGAACTTACATTAAGTAGATTTAGACCACTGATCTGGGTGTTAAACATATCAGAATCACCATTTGTAGTCCTAGCTAACTGGGTCGACTCTGAGTGGGGAGAAAGCACTTGGTACAGTACAGCACAGGGGCTGGCTCCCTTCAGTGTGCAATTGGCCAGTTCAGTGGTGCATAATGTGTAGTAATCTCAGTGGCACAGTGGATCAAAGATTTCAGTGCAAAAAATGATAACCAGCATCATTGGGAGGAGGTGGCGTGCATTTTCTGTCTCCTAAAGGGGCATGGTGGTGATCAGATGTACTGTAGGCGCTGTGTGTGTCAAGGTCAAGGTAAGCTTTATTGCCCACAATGGAAGTTTGACTTGGCCTTTGCCCCTGCTGAAGCCACCATAAAAACACACAAACGTACGGTGGATATATCAGGCAGTGCACAGAAGCTTCATCTAACCTTTTACATTGGGTCCCATTTCATTGCATCATTTAGCTGCTTAGTAGACTCTGGTACAAAGGACTTTTTAAATCTAACATAATTATACTTGGTTGCCCTGTACCTCCTACCAGAGGGCATCAGTTCATAGTAATCATATAAGATATGGATTTCATCTCTGACTATTTTTTTGAGCTTGTTTGAGTATAGCCTGGTCATGAATAGACTGCAGAGAGAGGAGTTGTCATACCCCTATGATCTTCTGAGCAGTCTGAATCAGTTGGGACAGTTCGGGCTTCAGTAGAACAGTTAAGTTACCAAACCAAACCGTCATACCAAATCTGACAAGGCTTTACAAGCTTGATAGAAAACTAACACAAACTTTTGCTCAGAACCCTGAGGTGTCTGAGAAAGTGCAGTCTCCGCAGTAGCTTGCTACAGAGCCTGTCCACATGTGTATTCCAAGTTTGTGAACTATCATTACAAATACCCAAGCTCTTGTATGACGAGGCCTGTGAGACGGTTAAGTTGTGAATGACCACAGGCCCGTGGCCGCTCAGTCTTCCTGACATTCAAGACAAGGTGATTATCATCACTCTACTTTACAAATCTTTTTACCTCTGATTAATGGCTAGCTTAATTACTATTCTGATCCAGTAGGGATAATACAGCAGTGTCATCTGGAAATTTTTTGATAAAGTTGTTCAGCTTGGCACTTCTACATTCATTTGTATACAAGTTAAAAAGGACAGGTTAACTAACACGAAAGTCTACCATCAGAAGGCATGCATAAGCTGTCTCATTCTCTAGGTGTTTCAAAATGAAACGTCCCGAGGCTAAGACTGTATCTTCTATTCCTCTGTTGCACCTCTATGCGAACTGAAATGGGTCTCATAAACAACTAATCACTTCATCACACACTTCTTTGAATATTTGTAACTTTCAGCTCAGTTTGAGCTGGCCATACCAAAACAATTTGAACTTTACACACACACATAGACTTACTATTTCCAGTCCTATTTAGTTTCCTCTGAAAACATTTCAGATCGACTCAATTTTTTCTTCCTTCTAGGTGAAGGAAGCGTGACCTGGAATCTTTTTTTACCCCGTTTTTTTTTTTTTTTTTTTTCGTCACCAATCTCTCTCTTCCCTTTCCTGTTTTTATCCCTCTTCTGTCCTATTGCCCCTCCTATTTTTCTTTCACTCTGTGATGCCGAGTTGTGGCTAAGAACATCCGTGACCAGACTGAAACTGGGGAAGCTAAAGGTGGTGCGGCGGCAGCTGCTGCAAAGGTATGGAACAAATCACATCATGATGCTCAGACCTTCTCCTTTTTACCTATGTGATGTTTTTGTGTCGTATCAACATCCTTCTCACAAAATACCAGTCCTATGATACTTTCACAGTGGAAGAAGTCTTAACTTTGTTGATTAATATTAATAGTAAAATATAAATAATAAAATTGGTGGGTTATGCCAAATGTTGATCCGATTGGTGTGCATGTAAACACTTATTCTGAAGTTTTGGTCTTAACCGCATGTCTTTTACATCAGCCATATATGTTCACATGACATATTCTCGCCTTTGCTACAGCTAGCAGAAGACATGGCGGGAGTTAAACAGAACTTGTTCGTATCAACCACAAATATTGTACCAGAAACATAAAAAAAAATGAAAATTGCGGAAGCAGAAGCAAAAGTATGGCCTGATGCTCACGTAGCAGTTTCTGTTTACATCTGAATTGCCTTCTTCTTCTACTACTGCTTCCTAACTGTCAGAGAATTCTGCGCATGTCATAATTTATTCCGTTCAAACGTGAGATGCATGTGCACACGTCATGTCAGATCAGTTTTTTAGGGTACAGCTCTAATCTGAACTGATTGAAGACATTTTGCGCATGTAAGCATAGCTAATGACTTTATCAGGAGAAAAGCAAAGAAGCTGGCCTATTGCCAGTCACCTAGGGCTGTCCTGCTACCTCTGATAAAAGCAGCTCCACAACAACAATGTCCTAAACGCTTCAAATGTCCGATTCAAAAATGAATAAACAAAAGATATCAGGTAATAGCTTGCTTTAAAGTGAATGTTCAGGTACCCGATGCTCAATTAATTGCTTTATTTTCAATTGACCGTACCAGATATGAACACCAGCCATTTGTCTCCTGCTTGGCGGGTCTCTACGGTTGCCAATGGAGACGATACCAAAGAGCCCGGGCACAACCAGGAGAGTGCTGCTGCAGCAAGGTACACACACACACACACACACACACACACACAGAAAACAGCAACACACAGAGGTCCAACAAAAGCAAACACCGTGAGAATGTGGTGTCATTCTGTCCACGGACCGTATCCAGGGATTGTATCATGACAAACGCACACACACACACACACACACACACACACACACACATCACTATGGGAGGACAATACACACATACAGTCAGGGCTATAAACATTTGGACACTAACAAAATTTGGAGCATTTTGCCTGTGTACACCTCCACAATGGATTTGAAATGAAACGATCAAGATGTGCTTTAAGTGCAGACTTTTATCTTTAATTTAAGGTATTCACATCCAAACAAATCAGGTTCATGGTGTAAGAATAACAACACGTTTTATATGTGCACTCCACTCGAAGTTCCCAAAAGTAATTGGACAATTGGCAGCTGAGCTGTTCCATGATGAGGCCCGTGTTATTCCCTCATGATTTCATTTTCCAGGAGCAGATAAAATTAAATATATTCATTTTGCAAGTCAGGTCAGTATTGAATTGAACTGGATTACTCCACTTTTTATACTACTCTTAATTTTCAGTTATTTATTTGCAATGCAATTATTTGTTCTTAATTACTAACCATTGTGTACTATACTTTAAGCATGTGTGTGTGTGTGTGTGTGTGTGTGTGTGTTGGGGGGTTGGTTACAGGTGGAGTGTGGGAGTTTCGGCCTCCTGATCCTCACCTTCTTTTTAAGTTTTCTTTTTCTCTATTTCTGGAGTGAGGCTCAGAATGACTACAGTGACTTTGACTGGTGGGTAACAGCACGGTTTGCACATGTTTGCAAACACACAGTCATGTTAGTTGAAATGTTTTTTGTTCTTTTTATTAAGAGTTCATGAGCAAGAACCACATGATCAACAGGGTATGTTTGTAGGATTTTTGGAAAAGTTTGATAGATTCTTTGATTGTTGCTCAATTGTTGTGGGGAGGAATCCATTGTGGCATTTTGGCAATGGCAAATAAGACAAGGAAGATTAGGAAAAGCAGAAATACTTTGGAGGCCGGGGAAAGGGATATGAGAGTGGAGGAGAGCAGAGGGCTCATTTGGTATCTACAGATTGTTGAAGGAAACTTTGCTGAAACTTTGCTATGAACTTCAATATAGTAGCAAAGATCACATCACCAAAAAGGTATTTTCTAAATATTTTATTGCAAAATGTTGATGGAGGATGCACTTGGCTTCTTCAGCTTTTGGGTGCAGTATGGGGAAGTTTTGTGGGGAATCAGTTATGGAATCTGGACATCAGATAATCCTCCCAAAATTAAATTTACTTAAGAAAATCCGGGGCTATGAGATCAGAACAAATGTTGCAATGATAAAAGTCAAATCATGAAATGTTAAATTCATTCATCGGAAGGATGGCTGTGTTAATCCAAGTCTAATAGTCTTCTTGGCAGACCCATTTTTTTTAGCATGTTAGTTCATTGGATTTGTGGTATTGCAGCAGAATATAAGAGTGAAATAAGGTTAGTTTGATGCTCATGGATTGTTGAAGAAGTGCGTTGGAGTCCAGTCCTGCTCCTGGAACCTCCCTATGAGCTTCAGTTGTAGGGTATTTAAATAAAACAAGATAATGCCTGAACTGATGACTATAACAGTTTCACAGTAAGACGCACACTTTATGAGATGGTTGATGACTCTCTTTCATATACATCTTCAGGTTTAATTTTGGGGCTCTTGGTTTCTGGTTTCCTTGGTCTCTGGTCCTGCTAGTTATTGCTGCTTTCTTCTTTACATACATCACCCTCTTATTGGTAGGTATACTGAATATATGTTTTAATACACAATGTGGCTCAGTATGATATTAAGATCAAATGTAACCAGCTCAAATTTCTGTATGTGCCTGTAATACTTGCAGAAGGTAAAATACTTAGTGGTAGTAGTGGTATTCTAGTTCTTGTGGTAGTTTGATTTCACTCAAGTGCACTTTAACCTCCCAACATTTTATATGTCATTTAATATTTAGCTTGTTTACGCTGTAAGAAATACCATATATATAATAGATATCAGTAAAGTGCAGAATATGACTGTGTTCATATAGTTTACCGTAATTTCCAGATTATAAAACGCTACTTTTTTCATACGCTTTGAACTCTGCGGCTTAAACAACTATGCAGCTTATTTATGAATTTTTACAGGTAATGAGCTTCATGCTGCCAATACATTTAGCATCACATCAGACCAACAAGTCACAGTGGACCAATGAAATTGTTCAAATTAAATTAAACGCACCCACACTAAATTCTCTAGATCAGTCATTTATTTTGCGCTTCATGCACACACCCTTATCATGAAAAACACACAAAGCAATGCATATGATGCAGCTTTCACGTTAAAGTCGTTCGATCGGGCAGAAATGTGAAATCTTTCTGTGTAACATAATTCCTGCCATATGCTATTTCCTCCCATATTTCCGACATCTACGGCTTATAAAAAGTGCAGCCTATATATGTACAAAACAGTTTTTCTCTTTAAATTTAGCAGGTGTGGCTTATATTCAGGTGTGCTCTATAGTCTGGAAATTACGGTACTTTCTATTCGGAGTGACATCAAACAAGTGACATAAAATAACAAAACAGATGTCATAACTGGTAACTATTATTTGGAAATGACTAGTTTCATGCAGGATGGCTTTCTCAAAGTAGCTTTATGCAACATTTTTTACCAAATGTGCAAATGTTGTTCAGGTGCTGGCGGTGTGTCTGCTTTGTGAAGGTCAGAGGCTTTACCTTCACTGGAGCCACAAGGTATACACCCTCACACAGCGAATCAATAAACACACATCCATAACAGGCCTATGTATTTTTGTGATGCCTTCTGTTCCACATTGTTATAAGATGCTATTTCCTGTTGTGTTTGCACCAGACTGGCGTTGTTGTGACATTGGCATTCTCCATCATAGCGACTGCCGTCCTCTCTGACCTTTGGAGCAAAGAATGGAAAACTCTTCTCCTGTCACTCCAGGTTAGTCAATCGTGGCAGTCACTAGTAGAGGGTTCATCTTTGCAATGCAATATTTGAGACTGTGCTGACGTCTTATCTCTCTGTCATTCTCCTCTTTACCTTTAGGTGACAGCACCTTTCCTCCACATGGGTGCAGTCTCACTCATGGCAGTTCTCGCCTGGCCAATAGCATTACACTTCTTTCGCATGAACAAGAAAGGTAAGTCAGCTGATGAGTGTTAATGTTTGCGCTTCTTTTGCTGTTGGAAATTAGATGGTCCTTTGTTATGCTGGTACTGATTCAGAATCATACTTCATACAAAAAACAGCCAATATCCTTTTGATTGTGGTCCTTTTGTGATGAATATCGACCGGCATGAAAGTCTTTTATTTTTATTTTATTTATCTCCTCTGGTACATGCATAGGCTTCCCTGCTAAGCCCTTAATGATGGTGATTGTTTCTCTTCATTTGACTTCTCCTCACATGCATGTATTTGGAGTGTGGAAAAAGAGCCCTGCGGAAACATGAAGAGTGTATTCAAACTCTAAAATCTCAGTTCCAGAGCTGCTGCATCACTGTTCCGACTGGTATTAGAAATAAATATTCAATAGAAATTCACTTCATTTATTTGATATAATTCATTTGAAAAAATCTGAGACGGTAGTTGCACAGTTTCAAGTGCATTTTTTTTAAATATTTAATTCAGTTTCTTGCTCATGCTAATTTTTTTTTTGGTAAGTGGGGAAAAAAAATGATCATACCTCTTAAACTTGCTGTGGCAGTAGGAAATAAAAATGTGTAAGTACATGTATATGTCAAACAAACAAATAAATAAATAAGATCTTCTCTTCCACAAGGCTTCAGCACTGGCAACAGTCTAGTAATCCAGATCTCCGCTAAGAGCATCCGTGTAAAAGGGAAACTCAGTGTAAGAAGGCTGTAGGCAGGGTGTTGTGAACTGAGTTGTGTCGGCAGCAGGTAAACCGGCAGCAGAGCAGATGCTATCAGAGGAGATGGAAGAGCAGGAATTGGTGGAACGCATCTCAGCCACAGGCAGACGAAGATCAGAAGGCAAAACTCAGAGTCAGGGGCAGAAGGCAGGAAGGTTTACCCGGGCAGAGACGAGCCAATCAAAAACCAGGCAGTCCGCAGAGGA
The DNA here is from genome assembly GCF_900963305.1 of Echeneis naucrates. Taxonomy (NCBI): domain Eukaryota; kingdom Metazoa; phylum Chordata; class Actinopteri; order Carangiformes; family Echeneidae; genus Echeneis; species Echeneis naucrates. Next base: position 4,090,784 of record NC_042523.1, read on the forward strand.
GTGCTGGTGAGTCAGGCATAATACAAGAACAAGCTGGTAATAAGTGTCTGGAGGTGGGTGCTTATATCTGGGGCAGATTGCTGATGAGGAGCAGGTGAGGAAGGCGGAGCAGACTGGTGAGTGAGGTGAGTGGCAAAAGCTGGCAGGATACTGGAATGGATCATGACAGTCTTAACCCAGAGCACTCAGCAGTTTAGCTCATCCTATGACACACTGGCTGATATAAACACACGAAAGAATTTTTGCTCAAATCCAGTGAAAATACTGAGCTGCTCTGTGGCCAGAAGTATAGCTATTCTGAACTGAAGCACATTCAGCAGTGTGACGCACTTGTACAGCCTGGATTATATACTCTTCAACCTCCCTGCCTCTCCGTGTTCACTTCCTCCAAACAAAAACAAACCAGTGTGTCGTCTTCTGTGTCTCTCTTCATTCTCTTTTCTTTTCTGCCCTGGCCAGTTTACTGCTTTCTCTTCTTTTTATTTGTCTTTTGGTTGTTTTTACTGTCTTGTATTGTGTCTTAAGTGGCTCTCTCTCCTCACCGAATGGCTTTGACCTCTGTCTCTGTGCTGTCTTTGGTCTCTCTTGGGTATTATCTCTGGTTGCTATGGTGATTTGGAGTAGAGTGATGCAGTCATATCGTGGGTCTCTCCTGGTGAGAGAGCGATTTGCTGTTGCATCCAAAGCGGTAAAACTATATGTTAAACTGCTATTTAGAAAATGGCACAGTATGCTCACAATACTTACGTTAATTCAGCCTTTAAATACTGTAACTCGGATTCAGAAATCATGAACTGTCACTCAATGCCCACTTCCCCACAAGATCAGGGGCTTTTTCAGTTTCCTCAAAGCGCCATCTCTGTGTTGTGTGTTCTTCAGTGCGCCAGGTTGGTGTCTTGGGTCTCTACCTGTCCATACTGTTCTCTCTCTACCTGGTCCCTCTGGGAATGTACTCACCCTGCATTAAAGAAGCAGGAACACTGGGACCAGCCCCAAGACTCATAGGACACAGAGGAGCTCCAATGGTGAGGCTAATTTCTGAACCACCTCTTCTCTCAACCGCTTCTCTGTTGGTTACCATAATATCTTTATCATGAATATCATTGGTTAGATATGGCGACATGGACCCTGTTTATATTTTTGGCTGTGTGTGTGCGCAATGTCAGTCTCATTCCACTTGTGCTCATGTGTGTGTTTTCAGCTTGCTCCAGAGAATACTGTAATGTCGTTTGAGAAGGCGGTGGAAGCCGGAGGAGAAGGACTGGAGACAGACGTCACCATCAGGTATCAGCTGATGGATATTTTGACTATAAGCAGTGCGCCTCTGTTTTATTAATTTTGGACAGAGCCACTGAAGATATCTGTAAACATTTACCTGACGTGACTGGCCAATTACCATAAAAGGTCATATGTCTTGAAACTTCTTTTATAATTCATAACATAACAGTACATAACATCTCTCTGATGATTAATTGAGACTACAGGCCCACTATTTCTAATATTTGTGTTTTTAGACACTTGCTTTAGTGTGTGGGTGTTTATTAAACTAGATTAAAGATGGGAAAACTGTCCATGCTGTTCTCAAATAGTATTGCTGAAGTTAATCATTCTTTCATTGCGTCCCTTGATTTGCTCTTTGACTCATTCCAGTTATGATGGTGTTCCCTTCCTGATGCATGACTCCACTCTGAGGAGAACCACAAACATTGATGAAGTTTTCCCAAATCGAACGCACCACGATGCCTCCATGTTTACCTGGTCTGAGCTACAGCAACTGAATGCCGGCGACTGGTTCTTGTTGGTTAGACTAAGCAAAACACACACAGAAACACAATTTTGCTGTTGTCTCAAGGTAGCTTGGTTTGTGGAACAAAACAGGAAAAACAAGTAGAACATGGCTCCTGACATCCTTACAGTAAGAAATAACCAGGGAGACTTGCTGACAGGAATGTCACAGATGACACCTGCCATTTTTTTTAAATCAGAGAAAATGAAAGGAATGATGGAATCTAATCTAATTCTTCTAAATGCTTGAATCTACTATGAAAAACAACCAACGGCTGTATATAAAGTCTATTGTTAATGTTGCAGATTATTCTAATGGTAGTGTTAAAAAATTAGGTGAAAGTGCCCCAATATGGGGTTTAATCTGAGAATCAACAGCGAAAGCTGTGACCTCAGTCATAATGATATACTGAGCGTTGAGATAAGAAAGTAATCCTTAAGTTGAAAATTGAAATTGAATTAATTGATCAATTGTTTTTTTTAATACATATGATAATATATTCATTTCAAATATATGCCACTTTTAACCGACATGAATAAACATCATCTGAACACAATTAGATGAAGATTTAGCTTTTTATTTTTCCTAAATTTGAATTTTGCTGATGATTACACTTGTATTTAACATCAATCTCTCTTTCAGAGGGATCCATTTGGCACTGTGTCCTCTCTGTCTGAGATGGACCGCTTGCAGGTCCAGAACCAGTCTGTTCCTTCATTGGCCCAGTTTCTGGAAGTAGCAGCCCAGGGTGGCAGACAAGTGCTGTTTGACCTACGTAGACCCCCCTATGGACATCCTTATAGTCAGTCATACATCAACACTACCCTGCAGGTGGTCCGGGCCCACATCAACTCCTCACAGGTAACTCCCCAGGAGTTTGCAATTTGAACAAGTTGAAATGTCACAGAATTCAATTCATCTGGATGTGTGTATAGTTTCATTGTGTGCATGTATGTGTAGGTGCTGTGGCTTCCGTCAGAGGACAGGGAGTTGGTGCAGGCTGTGGATCCAGATCTGCAACAGACCTCTGGACAAAAGGCTTCGATTCAGGAATTAACAGAAAGCCACATCACCAGACTTAATCTGCACTATAGCACCATGTCTGAACAACAGATCAGGTACACATCGATCACGCACACACCATGATTTTATAACTAAAATATTCTCACTGCAGGAGGCACTCGATCAGAGATTGTCAGTAGGCCAGAATCTTTGCACTGTGGAAAGAAATCAAGAATACCACATAGCTACTGGGAGGACACGTGGCCTCCACATAAATATGCCATATTTGGACCCAGGGCCTTGTTGCTAGCAAAAGGCAGCAGTGCTGGTGCTACAAGACTGCATTGGTTCTGAATTCATATATTTTGAAACAGATCACACCATTTTATTGTTGTGAGGAGACCCTCACCAATAAGGAGATAGGAGGAGTTAGATCTTATTTCTGGTGTCTCGTTGTGTTTAACGCTTTGTTTTCCTGTGCATGATGATCATTATACTTCAAAGGATGCAGTCTAGTCAGAGATACTGCTGTGTGTGCACACACATGCTGCTCAACGTTGGGATGAAGTTCACCTCTTTCTTCCTCTTTCCCATTTTGCACAGTAAGTACCAGTCAGTGAACATCAGTACCAATCTGTACGTGATAAGTCAGCCCTGGCTCTACACTCTGGCCTGGTGTGCTGGAGCTAAGTCTGTAACCACCAACTCCATCCACATCCTGTCCAATATCAACAAGCCACTCTTCCTCATGGTAAGAGCATTCTAATCTTCATCTTAATTCTCAAAAATGTGTCAAATTCATATCCTAAGCTTTCAAGGTGAGGCTAGTGGAACCACAGGTAGCTGTATATGCAATTTTAGCAGCACTCTTGCACTTTACTGACAATGTTAGATGTCTGTACAGTTATTGTGTTAAAGTGTTTGTTTTTTTGCCTTTCAAATTGCAGTTTTTGGATAAGAGAGGAAATAAAGCCAAAGATCAGTTGAACAAAGTGAAAATAGATAATAATTTGATGGGTTACTCCAATAATTTGGGATTGGATTATTAGCATTAAGTTGTGGCCCCACATGACACTGAATAAAAGAAAAGGCCTTGTTCAGACCTGGCAACACCTAATAATTGACTGATCAAACTTGAAAAAGAGAAAACCTGACTGTGTTTGAAAAAAAGAGAGTTAATCACTCAGTGTACACAAAGTCCACACACACCTGGCTGTGTTCAGTTCACTGCAATTTATTTTGGAGTGGTTGAATAACTCTGTACATTCAAATGAATCTGATTGAGGCTTTAATACTCATGTTTAACACTTAGAGCAATGCTTTGTGGTCATGATGTGGAAAAGTTCCATTCACGTTCACACTTTCTCTTCCAACACTGTGATCAACTTTCTCTCTGGCTCTCCTCAGACTCCAGAGGAATACAATCTGATGTGGATTCTGACTGATTCTGTGTCTGCCTTCCTCATCATTGTTATTTTCACATTCCATTGGTGCGAAGACACACACACACACACGCTCACACGCACACACACACACACAGTATTGCTACTCTCCTAATTAGATTTGCTGCTAAGGGGAAGGTAATTCTGAAAATTATGGGTGACATCCTGGCTGTTGAAGTTTTATCCATAATGTATGGTCAGTAAATGAGATTTTGATCAGTCAAGAGCTTTCTACACATTTTTCTCATATCTTGTCACCAGTATCTGTCACTCACTCACTCGCATGTTGAGCTCAGTGTACACATAAAAGCTGTTACAAAGTGCTTGTAAACACCATGTGTTATTTGTGTCTGTCTGTGTGTCACAGGTGGAGAGAGAGAGGCCTGTCCTTCTGGTCCAGCAGCCGTCAGACTCATGAGAATGGACTGTACAGCAAGTTCAGGACTGGTATGGCCATATTTCACTCTGTTGAGGCTGGTGGTTTGCTCTGTCATCAAAACATAGAATCCCTTTTCTCCTTCCTAGCTGATCAGCTGTGTTTCCTGATGAGCAATTTAGCCAGAGATGACGAGTGAGATAAAATTCCCTTAAATTTAAGAGAAAAAACTAATCACAAACAAAAATTAATTTTTTAAAGATGGATTTTTTTTCTTAATAACCAGAAGGTAAGCAAAATCAAAAGTCCAGATCGGAGCCTGGATATTTTTACATTTTTATTGAGCACATGTCTGTATTAAATATATATTTTCTATATTTATATTTCTATTTTCTTGTTTTCTATACGTTTTGACTATGAGAAAAAATGTTTTTATCATCCATGTCAAGTTATCAGATTATTCCTCTGTAAAGGGGAAGACAGCTAACTTGACAGTTGTCAAGGAGAGTTAGCCACGGAGGGTCATTGCTGAGAGGGCTGGCCGAATTAAAACATATTCACACCGATATTCATGGAAGGCATGGAGAGAAAAAGGCTGGCTTTTGTTATATTTTTCTAACACAGAGCACTGCCTCATCCACGATCATTAAATCTTTATTAACTACATTACTTGTTTATGAACTCCTGTAAACATTTCAAATCCACGCCCTCAAAAACCTCTTTGCATTTTCAATATTCAGTCAAGAATGACCATTTGTAAATTTGCTAGGAGGGTAACCTTGTGTTACAGTGTAACTTTGTGTTTTATATACAACATAAAATACTGTGACATTTTGGGAAAAACACTTCAATAGTCTTGATTTTGAATCTTGTCACTAATATATTGTAGCGTTAGTGCTGTGTAAAGTTGGAAAAAGGATGGTAAAATACTGCAAGCTCACCCTAACTCAATGTATGGAAAACAAAAACATGCCATTTCTATCGATCCGAGCAAATAATCATTTTCAGACTTACATCAGATTGTAAGACTATTTTAAATGTAGCTTTGCTGAAATCTCTTATCGCCATCTTTGCATGCAGTGATTTCCTGTTGTGTGCATATGTGTGTTGTGTGTGTGTGTGTGTATGTATGTGTATCAGACTCTTCTGAGGTCATCTGTGTTCGCTGGAGCCCCATCCACTCTGACCCCCCAGCTGGAGCCCTCGTCTCCCTCCCCTTGGTCTTCAACCCATGACACCCTGCATGTCCGCCCTCCAGTAACCTCGTATGAACCCTGAACCCTGTTTGAGCTGTACAACGTCTCTGTTGAGTGTGGAAAACTAGAACCCTCTGTGATGCTCACATAAACCTCTGCCCTTTACTACACCCAACCCAAACGAGACCTCTAAAATTATCCCACTGTTCAATCAGCATCTTCTTAGTCAAGAAGATTTAACACACATTTATGAAGAAAATACAACAGACAGAAGCCTCACGTATTCTCAGAAAACACTTTATTTACAATAATACAATATTTTGTAAGAGCTGGGGAGCAAAAAAGAAAAAAGTTGCGCAAATTTTTGTTCAGTGTGTGATCCTCTTGTGCCCTGTCTCCTCCAGTACTTTCTTTGATTTACAGATGGTGTTCCATGAGATGCGAAGATATAAACTCTGACTTTTTGCTTCCCCTCGCAGAGTTGAGTGACGTGTGGTCTATCTCCAGTGTCAACATCCGGACAGATATGAGCATACCCAGTCACCTGCCCACCATCACAGAAGAGTAACCGGAGAAGAGAAAGAGAGAGAGGAAAGAAAAAAAAGGCACAGCTAGTGAGAGACTGGAGGAGAACATGCTTAGAAAGAACAAAATTCTTATCCATTTTTGTTAAGAAATGAAACATTCATGGTTATTAAGCCATCCTCAAATCTGATCAAGAAATTGACAAAAATTACATTAAATTCAAGTATTAATTTAGAAACCAATATGTCGTTTCTGAACATGAAGCAAAACCAAATCTGTCCCATCTGGGCACAAAATGGTGTTAGCACTTCATCAGATCACTGATTAAATGAGTTTCAAGGATTTTAAATAAATGTGAAAAGAAAATTGGAAAAAGGAACAGAAATGCATAAAGCGATAGCTATCAACTATCAGCTCGTTTTTCTCTGTGGGCTGAATTAAACTATGGAACTTAACTTGATCTGCCCTCAGTGGCAGAGAAGGGAGAGTGTAGACATGAGCCCAGGAGCATTAGTGTCCATCTGTGATCTCATAGATGCCATTGAATTGTCTTGGCAGTAAGGACAGTTAAACACTATCCCTTTCATGTCTATATACAATATTTCGGACTTTGAGTATCCTCTCTATGTGTTCTACTTTTCAAGTTCTGCTGAACTGATTTATCATGTGGATTAGACAGAACCTCAAACCAGGTCTGAAGTCTTCTCTGTGTGTCTTGAGTTGTTGTGTATGGACTGAATGCTGCTTGACAGAATGAATGTAAACCTGAGATGATTTGCTACTAAAGTGAATGTATAATCAAGCAGGGCCACGTTTCTCAAAAGCATTTCACTTTGGATATAGATTTGTGCCAAATGTCAGTTAGACTCTATAGTCCCTCTTCATTCAGGCTTAATCTCATCTTTGTGAAAGATGGTGTCACGTCTAACGCTCTCAGGTGTGAAGTGCATGATGTTAGGATTCAGATTTTTGAGGGGTGTTGCCAGTTTTCTGCGCAGTGTTGGAGATGAAGCAGTAAGTCCCATTTAAAAAAAAAAAAAAAAGTTCAGAATCAGATCCATATTTTTCGTGCACTGCAGAAAATGTACAGGGCAGTTTGTGGCAGTTCTTGGATGGAGATGATCATAGGGTGTTAATGGCACACAGAGAGCTGCCCATTGCATTTAACCCACAGTCCAAATCCAGGTCCGCGTGATGGTCCCATCTGGCAAAACTGTCTTTCTGAAACTTCTGGGACTGAGAAAATAAGAAGATAAAAAAAGTTCGGTGGCGCTTGGATGAGCTTAAACAAAACATAACGAATGCAACTGCAAAATGCAACAAAGGAATTTACTGTACTGTATTGTATTGTAATATAAGTTAGTGGTAGCATTTAGTTTCACTGTTTTGTGTTCTTGTTGAGAAAATAGTAGCTGATGTAGACAAAGCATTTTAGCTACAGATATCAATCACCATAGTTACACAGCCATATTTATTCTATTGAATATTTTTGCTTCCTCAATGCTCTCTTGAAATGAAACCTCGGCCAAACACTTTTTGGTTTGAAACATGGGTCTATGGAAAGAGATTTCTGCTGCTTGTTCTCCTGGTTTGATAGAAATGCCTAGACTCAGTCAGGCGGAAGGCAGCGCTCCACAGGAGACAAATGGCTCTATTGTAATTGTCTTTGCACACAGGCAAACCTTGCTTGCTGCTCTGCATGTTTTATTCAGTAAACATATCAATCACACATCCAACATAAGCAAAGCTAGATTGGTGCAGTCCAAAAAAAAAAAAAAAAAAAAAAAACGGCCATGGCACCAGATTCACATCGCCAGGTAACTGACTGGACTGGAGCTAAACCTGTTCTCATCTCAGACCCCTTCACTGCAGGCTGCAGGCGACAACATTAATTGATGCATGAAAATATCTTCTCATTCCTTAGCACAGTTTAAGCGTAAGGCTCGGTTCAGGGTCTTTGTCATGTTCTGGCCTCCCATCATTATAACATATATTTTATAACTTATAGTACTTGCTTGACTGTCTTGCAACAATGCTCTTATTGAAAAAGTTAGGTTTTCATTGTGATGGAAGAATTAAATTTCATGACTCTCCATAGCTCTGCATATTAGAGCTGTGTATATGGAGGTCGCTTCCTGTTAAACAACTGTGCACCGTGTGGCCGACCTGTACTCTGAGACTTTGGCTGTCCGCCTGTGGAAGCATACAATACCTACATGTGTGTGCCTAAAATAGTTGGACTTGAACATTGCATATTCTAAGCGTCAGCATAAGTGTCAACTTCTGTACCATCTGAAATAATATAGAGGACACCAATCCACAGAGGCTTATATTACCTCCATAGTATCTTTGTGCAGTACTTGGTCCTAAGGAAAAATAACAGTACAATACAGTATAACATGGATACAATAGTCCAGATTCTTTCTCTTGGTTAGCTCTTGTGCCGTTTGAATTTTATAGAGGTGTTTCTTTTTTTAATATTCTTTTTTTACTGTAACTTTTCTCAAGTTGTAAAAGCTATTGATTATTAAAACATTAGAAAAAAGTTTGGCTTGTTGGGGACTGTTTTTTATGTGTAAGAACATTTTTAAAGCTGTATGTGAGGATGACTTTATGAACAGTTTTCCCATGATACCAATCAGTTGACTAAATGCACTAGGCTATACCCGAAGCAAATCACAAAGTCGTAAAATGGCTGCACTCCACTTTGTAATGGTATTGCCCTTTGAGATGGATACTAATTCTAAATTTATACTAATGGGGCTGATTGGATGTCTCTCCCAGCCACACCAGGTGAGGCAAAACGCCTGTCACACAGCATGTTCTTATAGAACTTCTAAAAACGTGAATTTGTAGCCAACATCAAACATATTGCATTACTGCGTTACATTTAATTTCAACCTTACTGCTTCAAGCACTCTCGTGCATACCAACCAAGTCACCTGTGACCCCTGATGACCCCGGTTATCTTCCGGTGACATCTCGCTTCGCAGGTAGACTACACAGAGCTAGCTAGAACTAAGGACCAATTATTGCCGTTCGTTGCTGGTAGTCTTGTGACTTCTTGTCCGACCTATGTGCCGCTCCTCCTCCAGAGGCTGCGAAGAGCCACGACGGTGAGGAGTTCACTTCGGTTTCCCGCAGACACTCCTGTTTCATTGTCCTCGGATGGCTAACCAACGTAGTGAGTGAGTACCAAACGTAGTGATAAGTAATACTCTAATTATAAATTACAGTGCTTTTCTGGATCAGGACCTTTGACTTTTCATTTGGTTTCTTTTTGGGTTGAGGGTGATGTTTTCATTCCTGTTTGTTCACAGTCCACGATTATATGAAGATGTATCTCTTATATCCACAGTACATACAAATATGACTGGAGGCTTTCTGCACTGAGACTTGACATTTGAGTTAAATTTGAGAACAATGATGGACTTTTTAAAAATGTATTCTCATTATATTCAGAAATTGTGTTAAAACATGATTGGATGAGTTTTGATTGTAGAAAATCCAACAATCCAATCAGCTCCACTTGGACCTGTATAATAATAACTTTAATTGGTAACACATCTCTCCACCAAGGCCAATCCTATGTTAACGTTAAAGAAAATGTCTTTATATTTAGCACAGTCTTAAGGATGAACCAGTTTCACTTTGGTCAAAGGCCACTGTAACTCAAGAATAATAAAAAGAACTATGGCAACCAAATTCGAATCCTCTTAAATGTCTAAAAGATGAGGTGATGATATTATTATTATGGCCCGACCGATTTATCAGCGAGCCGATTATAGCCCGTTTTAGAATAATCGGCAATCGGCCAAAATTCGCCGATTTTCTCCGATATTTTGAGAAATAAAATGCAGGGAATATAACTTGGTTTTACTTTGAAAAGATTCTCCCCCGACATTAGGCTATTTATCCTGTAGAGGGCGCACCAACCTCATAACAAACGCCATCCACTATCTGCTGACCACCTCACAGCACAGCAGAGTGTCTGATCTGGAGGAGAGTGGTCCTCAACAGTAAATAAACAAGTTTGTGAAATAAACAATAAGTCAACAAGTTTCAATTCAGCCCACTTCACGATGTCCCCCACTGTGTTGGTCTCTGTCGCGCTGAGTTAACGTGTAAGCACCATGTAATGTGCAAGCTAAAGTTAGAATTAGCCATCTGCTATTAGCCTTGCTACACATATTAGCCGTGCCAGTGACGGTAGAATAAACATAACAGTACACATTACGTAATCGACTAGCTACTTCTCTCACTGAGGCAGCTGCATGTTTGCAGATAAGACTGGAGCAAAATCGACCGATTAATCGGTTATCGGATTTCCCCCCCCTAATAATCGGTATCGGCATCGGCCCTAAAAAAATCCATATCGATCGGGCCTTAATTATTATATATATTATATACATATTCAAAATATCAAAGGGGATGTTAAGTCTTCATGATGCTGGCTAACAATGTAACAAAACCAGAAGAGCAGACTCGGACTATTTCTTGAAACTTGATCTTTGATTGATTGCAATAAAAATGACTGATGGTTTTGGATACAATCTAATATCTAATACAGTCTAATATCTGTAATATAACAGCAGCACACAAAGGTGACAAGTGTCCAACATTGGTTATTAATTTGTTTATGTCAGTTAAGACAAAACAAATATTTATATTACTTATATATTTAATATTTTATACAAAAGTGGCCGCAAACAAAACACACTGGTAAATTACTAGAGGCCAAGACAATGACTTAAAGACTTTACAGATGAAAACTTAATAAAACTCACACAACAGGCACAAAACACACATTAGTCCAGAAAGAGACAACAATCTGAATAACAAAGTTATCAAAGGGACTGATTGGCACCAGTGTCTTTGTTAATAACACAAAACCTGCAATGCAGCTTCATGTAGAAAGATTTCATCACAATGACACAAATTTCCCATGCTTTTTTTTTTTTTTTTTTTTTGCTGAAGGTGAGTTCAGACTGCTGCTAGATTAAGTAGATGTTTGTAATACAGGAAAGACCACTGGCTGAGATTATTTCAGTTTTTCTATGTATTCATCTGGCTTTGCAGCAGATTATCTATCTTTCAAGAAAAACAATTTACCTGGTCAGTAAGTGTATCTTATTTAATCTATTTCATTAAAATGGAAAGTGTCAGAATCCTTACAGCCATGTAAACACTTATTTTTTTTTTTCTCAAACTAGAAACTAAAACCGTCTGACTTTGAAGTGCAGTAGATACACTGCTTACAAACTTGAAAACAAAAAGGCATTTCAACAAAAACAATAAAACTCCTGGATAATGAAAGGTTTTAGTGTAGTAACTTTTCAGATGCAATTTGTGGTTTTCATCAGCATATAGACTATTCTTGTTGAATGTGGATGCCGTATTATGACCAGTTTTACACTTATGCCACCAAATCCATGTAAAGAGAGCAAACTCCACCCTGAGAAATGTAACTTAAAGCCCCAGAAAAAGCTGGTAATGGCCCCTGCAGTTAGAGTTAAACTACAGATGCTTAGTAGTCTAATAGCAGTCTGCTAATGTAGTCCAAACAGAAAAACAACTGCAGCACTAAATGTGAAGAAACATCTGATGATAATCATAAGTAAACAAACATAAATGAGTATGGGTATTTCAACAACTATAAACAAAAATAATTAAACCATCCCACACAGAATATGCCATAAAGAGCAAACTGGTGTATTTCTAGTGTGTCCCTTCACACCTACGAATTTAAAATAAATAAGCTTAGTAAAGTGACACAAAGATCAACTTAGTATTTCTATGAGAGAATGTAAACTCGTAGTTTATTTCAAAATAAGGCTCCTCACTCACACACAAACTTTTACATTTTTGTCTGTGGAAATATGTAGAGCCAGAGAATGGAGAGGGTTATTATGTCACCGAAAGCAAACTCACTTCCTGTCAGTCGACGCCCTGGTTTGGGCTGAATGCTAAAGTAACATTTGAACATGGAGGTGTAGCAGGGTATCTGCAGTGTTAAGGTCTTATTGATACATCATAGAATTTAATTTCATCTACAGTTAGAATCCAATTTCAAGATCATAATGGCACTGATGGAAAACCATTAGTGAGATTGATGAAGTCCATTGGGTAAATCCTGTCAGTAATTAAAGGCTATATGAAAACAGGAATTTCTAGCTCTATAATGAAGTAATAAATGTGGCCAACACACATAAGTACAGAATGTATAACTCGATCAACAGAAAGAAGAGAAGTAGGCAATTTATCCAGATAACACTTTCTTCAGGCAAATAAATTGAGTTGCTTTCAAAATCTGCAGATTAAAAATTGACATTCAGTACAATATCCCATACAGCATTTAGCGTAACATGGAGGAACTAACTCAGTCAGGAAGTGGAAGAGCCATCAATTATTACTGCGACAAATCTAGATTGCACTTACAGACTAGAACCATTGACAGTAAAATCATCAGTGCAAAATCTGTGGACAGGAAGTGTGGACGCTTCCATTCACAGAATAATTAGAGAAGCTGGTCACTCTCCGAAACTGTTCTTTCACAAACACTTTCACAAGTGTTTTTAGAAAACAGTTTTTACCACCTGCGGTTACTGCAACATTTACTGAGACAGATAGACTGAGATTTTCCTACAAGAATATAGTTTATCCAGTTCAAATCGACAGCAGCACTGACTCTGCGGGTCTGACAGTAGAATCCTGAACTGAAGTTGGAAGTTCAACTTGTTGGCCATTTGTAGGTGTTAGAGGTAGTCATCCTCGCTGGATGGCTCATCCTCATCGTAGCGATTATAGTTGCTAGGGCCTTCACCAGGGTCATCACTGCTGGCAGCTGAACTCTCTGCAGTGAGCTTTGACCATTCTGAGCTTGCAGAAGGACTGCGGCTCATCCTCCACAGTTGATGGGCAAAGGTTCGCCCCCAGCTGCAGTACTGACCAACAGGGCGCAACAGCCGGATGAGCTCAGCAGCCTCCTGCCAATAAGAAGTTCACTTGCTGTGGCCCCGCCCGGAGCGCTGCTTGTTCATAGTGGTCAGCATCTGGCTGATGTAAGAGGTCAGAAGGTCATCCATCTTGTAGCCCTGAAGGTGTGGTGGAGAAACACAGGCAATTAAAATAAAAAAAAATAAAAAGTACCAGCCAACAACAATTCTGCATTCAAAATCCTGTGTACCTCAAAGTAAAAATGGCATCTCAGTATAAATGTTTGGTTTGACACCATCTTAATATTGTTTATCCTGTTTTCTCATTCTTTAATAAAACAATTAACTAGTTTTGACTCATGGTTCCTGACAAATAAATATTGTGTGATACCTGGTAAAAAGAGCTGCTTAAAGATATTCTCTCTGAATCAACATGTAATGAAGTAGAAGTATATTTTGCTTCATTGAGGAAAATGATGGTGCAACCTCAACTCTTCCTCCTCATGTTGTGTAGATACATTTGGTTTTGAGTTTAAACAGGCAAATCGTCACTCTGCTTCCCTGGTTTCTTACCACAAATTAAACTCCACTTCCTTGACATTTTTTATTTTTTTTTTATTAATCTAAAGGGCAGTAAAAATCTTTGAAAAGGAACTGTTGTGCTAATGGTTGTCATGTGACCTCAGTCAAAAAAAACAAAGCTGTGGATAAGTTAAAATTAAATGTAATAAGAACAAGTATTTCTATTAAAAAGTTCAGTCTGACTGTTGTAAATGCACTGATGGAATAATTAGTGCTGTGTATATTGTGCTGAACGTGTGTGAGGTATTAATAGTTGGGCAATCACTTATTTGAACATCTGAGAGGATACAGTGGTAACTCGGGCTGTTTTCTTTTATTTACCAGACGTGTGCGTGCGTGCATGTGTGTGTAACCCACCAGTGAAGTCTCACACAGCAGTTTGCTTCCTTTGACCAGGTTGCCAATAGTTATGTGGAAGTAGGTGTTCCCACTGCTCCAGTTGGAGATCTTGGTGAAGGGGTGGGTGGTCAGGATGTCCTGCACACAGGCACATTAGGCCTTTGAATATACCTTCGATAGCAGTTAAATTCTGTAGCAGCAGTGAAACATTTGAGATGATGCAACAAGAAATCCCTCAAATATTTAAGTCTGGCATCGGTCAAGCAAATTCAATGCAAACCTTAGTCTTTGGGTCGATCAGACTAACGCCATGCTTGTTTATGGCGATTAGCAGGATCTCTGGATAGTTTGGTTCAGTGGTTTGCTTAATACAAAGGAAAGACATTTATATTGTTATAAAGTGTAAACAGTCATGGATCATCTTTGATATCTTATATTTTTACATATAAAGCATGTTTTATATCCAATACAATACAATAGTGAAACTTCACAGAAAGCAATCATGTAATAAAATCTAATAATAATAATATGAGGGATGCAAACAGGAAGTGGTGGGGTCAGTTTACCTTGACCTCAAAGAAGGCGGAGCCAAAAGTCGGCCATTTGTAGATGAGCTTTAGGAACATCAGTTTGGCCTCTTGTCTTGATTTACCAGCCTGCTTGTTGAAGTATGCCACCACAGACTGTATTCATCACACACACACACACACACACACACACACACACACACACATAGTTAAACGCAGTCCAGTCTTAATTACTTAATGCAAAATTTTGATTTTGATTTTAGATGCAAATAATGCAAATGGGTATACTATCTTCGAGATAACTTAAAGACTGCAACTGGAAGTTTGTCCATCTAAACCCAAAAAAAAAGATATTAAATATCATGACTATCTTAAATTTGGATCATGACCGTCAAGCTATGGTATTTTCAACAAATATATCTAAATGTAACATCTAATTTTTGAACATCTGAAGACAAATTTTCGTGTAGAACCTTAGAAAATGATACAAAATTCACATACTTTCAAGCACCAATGTGCCTGACAATATGCTCCTCTTTAACAAAAGTATGAAATCAGTGACATATCTTAGCCAAAAAATACTCATTGGAGTTTTGTGGGTTTACCCTTTTCCAATCATCTGGTGACATCTGACGAATGAGGTCCTGGGGAACTAGCTCCCGAAGCATCTTGGGAATTGTAGGAAAATGGGATTTATCATCCTCAAATTTGACACGGTAGATGAGTGCTGCAAGTTGGAAAACTTCTTCTCGTGAACACTTATGGTATCCACGCAAATATTTAGGCAGCTCCTGATTAAAAGAAGATTTACGCATTATGCAATTATCAACATGAACAGTTATTATTTAAACTGAATATCAAAAAATAAGGATCCAAGAGTCTTGGATGGCACTTTGTGTTAGCTGGAACAAAGATGGCATGTAGTTTCTACCTGAAACCCTTTATTCTGTTTAGCAGTATAAATTCCCTACCACTGACCTGGTAATAATGGAAGATGGAGTCTGCAAATGAGTCCTTCCCTGGTACTGTGTTGGTCCACAACTTCTTCATGAAGAACACCTGATAGGTCAAAGAGGGAATGATACCTACAAGGTAGAAGCACAAATGTGATCAAACTTAAACAGACACATTTTAAAGTTTAGTTGAAGCTGATCACTGGTGTTTGAATCACTATGAGAAACATAGTAACCCCTGATCTCAACAGGCCAATGTTGACCTGAATATGCAAATATCTTCACTGCCACTGAGCTATAACAGATGTTGGTACAAACCTTCTTTAGCTGGCCGAGACTTCTTGATCCAGTCGGTCAAATGTCTGACAAAATCAAAGAAGAAATCTCCCTCTGGCACACTGATCACCTTGAGAACACATATACACGCTTTAATATAATTGTATTACAAGCTAAACAATCCATCAGACAAAACAGAAGGCCAGTAGAGTGAAATAATTCAAACACTCTTTCCAAAAAAGTTGGGACTGTGTAAAATGTGGCAGAAAAAAAAAAAACAGACTACACTCTGATCATTTTAAAGCAACGAAATACAACACCATTATATTCTCCAGGCAAGAACACTGATTGGTAACAGGTGACTACGTCAGTCAGGTTCAGTCATTCATAAGCAACAGTGAATTAATTAATTTATTTATTTATGGTGAGAGTCCAACAGGTTATGGGTATTTCTGAACGTGCAAATGTAAGGAATTTCCAGATTTCCCAATCTCCAGCCCAACCAGATAGATACAGATACAGCCCACAGACGTCATTGAAGGCACATGAGAGCTAGCTGCAGGTTTTGGAGCAACATCTGTTTCCATCCAGACAATTTCTTTCAACAGATGTCCCTGCATATTTCAGTACAACAAATATCAGCATGGCTTTCCAGCGAAAGAGTACAAGCACTAGACGTATGTGCCAGCAGCCCAGGCCTCTCTCCCATTTAAAATGTATGTTGCATTATACGGCACAAAACGCAAGAACAGAATCTGGACAAAACAATTGGTGGCTTGAGTTCTTAGATGCTTGCCCGGTGCTGTTAGAAAAAAAGGTGACTTTTTTGGAATGTATTGCAGGCATGAAATTCAAGGGGAAATTTTCCAAAATACAATAAAGTTTATCAGTTTGAAAATAAAATATCTCGGCTTTGTTCTGTATTCAATCAAATTAAGGTTAAAAACAGTTTGCAATCCACTGTATTTTGTTTGTATTCACAATTACACAGCACTGGGGTTTGCTATGGTTTAACCAACACTTCCCAGAGCTAGGTAATATCCAACATGACAGCTCTTCCTATCAGTCGCATATCACAACCTGGATAAGCTGATTATCTAGTGACTGGTTTTGAGCATTGAGTGTTATGAGCTGAGTGACCTTGTCTGAGATCTTCACGAAGAGACTGAAACCCTCAGGAGATTTGAGCAGGAGCCTTGTGGAAATGTTCTGGCAGAAATCCTTTGCTTTGGTGCTGGACTCCACCTCGAATGCCTGCAGTTTTGAGACATGCTTATTACAACCAATTTCACTTTAAGAACATGAGACATTTTCATATGTCTATTTTATACCTCATCTGTATCATCAGGGAAGTAGACTTTGTGGAAGATCTGGGTTGTCTTATGTTGGATGGCCTCTACTTCCACCAAATGAGGGGGATACTTCCTGGAGCCGTTACTTTTAGAAGGACAACAATGACAAAACATCACAACTGTGCATCAAAGACATTTGAAGCTCCAAACGTCTGCTTTGGTTTCAATGTAGGGGAGGTTTTTGTGTGTTCTAGTTATGCTGTATTGGCAAGAGCTCCTGCTTGGGTCTGCCAAGGGAAAGCAATTCATGTAGCTCTCAAAGATGTGGATGGATTTTTTTGTCATCTCAGCTGGTCCAGGGAAACCGGGGCCTGGGGCCAGACAAATGGTATGGTGCCCGAGTGTTGAGGCCTGGTCAAGCACAACTCAATATGGGCTCATAGAATTAATCCAAAAATGAGGATTTGCAGATTTTTGATGCCATGTTGGTAAATGAGGCGATCGTGTTTCCAACTACTACTCACTCGCTCGCTTATACCAAACTGGAATCTCGTCATTTTTAGACTTTCCCTAGGTGAGAGGCAGGTGAGTGTGGGATATCCAGTCTGAGCTGAGCACTGCTGTGTTTGGTTCCCCTCAAAAAAACAAAGTGGGTCAGCTAAATGCAACTGCTAGTGTAGACTGGCATGGAAAGCTGACATTCTTCTCGGGACTTTTGGAGACTTAAACGCTTCAAAACGATAATAATTTGTCACACAAGTTTCTTGTGTTTTCTAAAAAACAAAAATAGCATCTCGAAATAATGACCTTCTGTGGTCATCAAACTCCAATGTGGATCTGTATCTTGAGTTTGCTTACTCTTCTGTACTATGTAATGGGTTGGATTGATTGATTAATCTTCTACACCATTCCATTCCATTACAAGGATTACCTTGGCCTTTCTTTGCAAATGTCTACAGTACCATGTGCAGTTATAAATCATTACAAATTAACTACAGGTTAAGCACATGAATCTTTCAAAACAACGGTGTTAAGAGCTTTACCGTAGTGCTTTGTGCAGCCTCTGCATGCAGTCTCCAGACAGCGGGTGATGTTTTTTGGACTGAAGAAAACGCTGAATGTGTGGCAAGAGCACATTACTGGGTGGGAACAGACCTGTACACAGCCACAGCAGCTCCCAGCCTTTCTCCTCACTGTACCTGCAGCAGCACAATACCAAGGTTCAGATGCTGCATAGAAATACTGGGTTAATATAATTGTATCATTCCAAAATAGTTTGCGTGTATTTGTTTGTATGTTCACAGTGTATTTTAGCAAAATGTGTTACAGTGTTATTATATTTCCAGTGAGTAAATTTGAAACTTTAAAAGTTATTCTAACTGATCAATGATTAGTGGCGATATGGATGTTTTATAGGACTATTTTAGTGTCAGTCACACACTTCACATGGTTGTCAGTGAGCTGTTTGATGATTTGACAGTAGATCTCGTCTTTCAGCGGTTCAGCCTTGAGTGCTCCTTCAAAGATCTGGTCTGTCAACTCGTTCACGGAGCGCATCCGCTTGGATGGATAATCACCCATGTACTTCATCATAGGTGGGAAAAGATCAAGGAATAAAACAACCATGTTTGAAATACAAATTCTAGAATGTACACCAGGATGAAGGTTCCATGTTTAGCGAGATGCATTGACATTACTGCTGCTATCTTGCTACTTATATAGATGGAGCATGTTTGACTCCTTCCATCAACTCAGTGTTGAGCAAGGAAATTAGAACATTTACAAAATTTTTAAAACCTTGTAAACACGTGACAATGAATAACTACTTTCATTTTCTATGATCATGGTCCCTGAATGAATGTGTAAATGTGACTTGTAAGTGTAAAACAATATGAGCACTTACAGCAAGATACCGCAAGTGACTGACTGACAGAAGTGCTGTCAGGAAATAAGTGGTTTTGGAGAATCACTCATAAATGAGCGAAAAAACTATATTATCATAGAATTATAGAATTATATATTTAAAAAATTACACATATATATATATATATATATATATATATATATATATATATATATATATATATATATATATATATATATATATAAAAACAGCAACAGAAGTTGCTTTAAGGATATCTATGAAGGACATGCAGGCGTCCTGAGCCAGGTCCTCATGGTTGATGACCTTCTTCAGAAGTGGCTGCTTGAGAGGTTCTCTGGTGGAGCTCCACAACTTGTCCTTTCCACGATTCTTAGTGACCATCACTCTGCTTAGAGTGTGTTTGGGAGGGGGCCTGGAAAAAGAAGTTCACCAAAATACTGCCAAGAGGATCAGAAAAATGGAAATTTCTCAGTGGAGTGCAGCAAGTCAGCACTAGTCAGAGGTCAAACTAATGTAGCAGACCCGGGATGGCAGAGATGAGATAAAGAAGTCATGGTAAGGGCATGGGAGGGCTCTGGCACTAAGGAGAGCCTCCTGAGCCCACACCACCTCATAAAACTATCACTTGGACCTAAAACAGAAACCAAAGGAATGCCCAACACCAACAAAGTCCTTAGTATTGAGCCTTGAAGCTGTAAATGTGCCAGGGTAATTTACAGTTGGCTCAAGAAATCTGCATCAAAACCCCTCTCCCACAGGAAACAAATGATATGCATGAAACCCCCATAAAGTGACACTGGATGAACGTGGCAACAATGACTATGACTGGGATTGATAGTTGGCTGTCACCTCTCAACAAACAGTGTAATAGGATCTCTTGAGCTCCATCAAGGTTCTACCCTGTGATGCTCACACCAGGAGATCATTCCACTCAGATCATCAAGGAGAACATTGTCTTCAGTTGCAACACTGAATCCCCTAAGGATTAAAACTACCTCATAACCTCTGCTATACCATGCTATTGATTTTATCTCGTTATCAAATTTTTATGTGTGTTTAGAATAAGTGTTTTCTCCATCAATTGAAATGTATTATGTAAACAAATAGATAAGTTCAATGCCACTGTATTAACTACTTCTATTGACAACTATATAGGTAGTGTATGTTGTAAAATGCGTATGGGCCATGGTGGGAGAAGGTAAGATACATGCATTAAAGTCAAATCCACATTAGAATGTTCTAGAGTCAGTTCCTTTCTGTCACGCAAACAACCCTTTGGAAGTGAAAGTGAGCTCCACGGAGAGGCGACCACCACAAAGCCCCCCCCCTACATATGGCCGAGGATAAAAACAGCTGTTTCCTCTGGCATGCTCTCTTACTCTTGCTCCTTATACTTTTTGAAACTTTTACTCTTTTACTCTACATTTTTCCTTTTTGCACGTCTCTATTTTATCTCTTAGCTTCCCCAGCTTCTTGTTCATTTGTGAACGATCAATTCAAATTAAGTCTCACGCAAGTGAGTCTTTAAGAATTTTCTCCCTTTTTCCAAATGAAGTTGTTTTTTTTTTTTGTTGTTTTTTTTAATTCAGAAGGTTTCGCGTCGTTTGGCAAGCGCCAATCCCTTCCCAAGTTCTGGATAATATTTCTTTGGACGTGAAAGCATATTCCGACGTCAACCTCAGGCCTGGCTATCCATCCATCCAGGAACAGCTGACCAGACATAGAGTGCCTACAGAAGGAGGTCCGCTGGTGGACTATGTCGAATCTGATCCCGGTAGAGCCCGATAACCCTGGCAATGGTGGTTTCCGAGAGAAATGCCCGGTTTCCTGGCAATCTCAACTCCTTTGGCTCAACAGCGCAACGTGATTCAAAGTAGGCTACTTTGTTCCAACTGGGTTGATGTCGAAATAGTCTTTAGTTCATGAATGAACCATCTAAAATTCTCCATTCAAAATAACTGTACTACACATAACGAACTTACCTTCTTTCTCCATCGCCCAACAATAACCTAACCATTAGAAATAGTACTGTTTAGCCTAGTCTTCTGTTTATTATCATTCATTCAATTTTCCTTATTAGTGTTTAGTGAATAAACTTATAAATCTGACCCAGTCGTTGTTTTGTGTTTCATTGAAGAAACCATCTGAAACCATCACACATGCGTGCATGGACAGGTCCAATATTTACTATTTGAACAGGAAAAGGACAATTGTGTTGGTCTAAAAAAGTTCATCAAAGCTTGATTACAACTGAAATGGCCTGTGGAGAGTGAGAGGTGTGAAAAGAGCTATGAACTAACCCCATTCTGAATCTGTATGAAAGTAACTGAATTGCAATTACATTACTGTGCTTTTGCAGATGTGGATAGTTTTGTGTTTTGCTTGCAAGTATGTGTACATACTTGAGTATATTGTTTAGCTTGATTAGTTTTTTTTTTTTCAACAAGTGTGTGTGTGTGTACCTGAAATAGTCATATGAGAACTCCTCCAGTGTGTACGGTTTCATTCTGCCGTCAGTCTCTGGAAGCACAACCTGCGAAACACGAACTGAATCCTGTCGCTGATCCGGTGTCATGGTTACCAGTGCCTGATGGGTTGGGTAGCACAGGATTACTTGACATTACATGCAACTGACATTTGACAAAAGCCAAGGTTGCCTTGTTAAATGAGATGAAGCTTATGTGATGTCCATGTGTGTACTGTACATGTACACATACAAACATTGACTATTTAGCCGAGATGTACAATAAAAAAAAAGTACCTATATATATATATGTGTGTGCGTGTGTGTGTGTGGGTAAAAATTAATAACTAAACTTATTACTAAAAATGATTCTATGTTAGTGCAGAGGTATTGTGCAAAGGCAGGAACACTAATTCTTTTATTATTAATATTTCTGTCTGAGCCCAAACCTCATAAGCCCATCCCCAGCCCATCATGTCATCTGAAGATTGTATTTCCCTGAACTCAACTGTCGTTATCACAGTGACAGTTTATCTGTTTAACCTAATTGCACATGGATGAGTTTCTTAAATGACCAAGGAAACACACAGTTTTACAGTGAGGGAAACAAGTATTGAACATATTTTATCGGTAAACATATTTCTAATCAGGCTATTCACATTGACACTTGCCATTGTGGTACACACTATTACGATACTTGCTGAATTAAAGAAACTGAGACAAATGCCCAGTGTCCTGCAGCGTGAAGTGTATAGACAGTGCTACAGTTTCCCTCTCAAGTTAACCATTTTTAATTGAGAAAATGTGATGTATGTCTGAGTGCTTTTTTTTTTTTTTTTTTCTCACCACAATTTCTTGCTGAGGTCGGGCCATGGCGGGCAGGACATAGACGCAGTCGGCTGGGAAATCTCCTTTCTGACTGGTCCTTTCGTTGACTCCATGTGCCCAACCAGAGTTGAGAACCTGCTCACCAGAATCTTGTTCCAATAGGATCAGGTCTCCCTTCAAGAAGCTTAGGAATGTTGACTCCTCTCCAGCTGTGGGGAGAAAATGTCTAAAATGCAGCCTATGAAAGTTCGCCAGTTCCCAACCCTTGCCTCCCACCACCTTGCAGCATCTCTCGGTGAGACTCTAGGGGCAAAGCATCTTCTTACATTGTATAAGGAATTACAGAATTCCTGGTTTTGGCAAGAGATGAATGTGTCCGTTACATGTTGTGCTTCTGTAACTTTGACATGCTCTGTAAAGTTAACACAATGAATATATGATTTACAGTATAAACTGGATATTTTATGACCTCGGTGCATGCGATTGCACCTTCTGTCTATTTGCTCAAATTCCAATCAAAGGATTTCTGAGAAAATTTGAAGCCACCATTGCTTATCTGACTTCAGTTCTCCTTTCCTACTTGCTACAAACATCATCACAGGATAAAACTATGCCGTCAGGGCTTACTGGAGTTAGGGTTGTCCTGCAGTGCAACAACAAACTTGGATCTCTTCCTAAGTCCTTCAAGGAAGGTCACCACCAGGTCACGGATATCTTCTGCATTATTGGAGGTGAAGGTGTACTCATCTCCTTTAAGGGTTGCCAGTGTGAAACTCTGACCCTGCAACTTTCCTCCCCTGAAATAGAAAATTAACCAACTGAATGTGATTGTCCCTAACCCGGACACAGAAAAGCAGTGGAAGATGGATGGATGGATGAATATGGTTGTTTTAGACATTTCTATCAACAGTCTCCTGATCTGAAATGCTTGGTGAATTCAGGCAGAAAATTATGGTTAAAACGAGATCATGATTAAGGTTAAAATGACCACTTGGCTAACTTTAGGTTTACATTTTTAACCAAGTGTCTTGTAAAAAGAAACCAATGCCGAGTGTCAGCAGGAGACAAGAAGTGAACACTGAACCTTAGCATCAATCTGCATGGCGACAGATCCAGCTTGTCTTACCTGCTACTAGAAACTGCAGTGATTTCTGGGAAGGAAAGTTCCAAGAGAACCTGTTCCTGCTCATCTACAAAATAAACTCCCGTCCAGTTGACGGCTACAATCAGGTCATTTTTAGGCAGACTGGGACCTAAGAGGCAGAAAAAACTGAATAAGTCACTGTTAAAGAACCAAGATATTATTATGTTATTTGACACAGCAGATATCGTCCTGTATTTTACATACATTTTTACTCCAAATGTGCAACAGTAACAGGAACTGTGTAATATGATAATGACTAATTAAATGGCTCTTGATGACCAAATACCATATCAGTGAAGACTTAAATCTGTTAGCTTCTTTCTCAAAGAAAGAAACAACCCAGAACTCACATGTCGCTGAGCCCTTTTAACCTGACACTGTTTAGACACCCTCCCCTCCCCAAATGCCACGTGGGCTCTGCAGCCATCTATGAGTCTGCTATCTTGTGGACCTCGTCGTCAGGCCATGTGGTCCAAGCAACCATTTTGAATCAGCCATTTTTCCTTGTCTCCCAACTGACACACTCCAACTTAATGTACATTCTTTATATATATCGTCTTATCATCTGTGCAACTGAATACCTTTCAGTATATTAATACAAATTATTAGTAACACTGTGAGTGTAATAATGCACAAAGAAGAATACAACCAAATCAACAGCAAAAGCTTTGAAACTGAATCAATATTAGTTATCTGATTCTTGGTAGGATTATATCAGTAATGTTACAAATTACATTTTTAGTATGACTGTTTCAGTGATTACTGAAAATAAATCTAATAACTGATGATCTAGCTATGCTCAAACAGTTCGGTTCAGATAAATATCTTCAGTGCGACTTCAGTGTATCTCCCTCCATTTGTCTTGTTTAGATGATGGTCATCTGTAAGTAAAAGAGGAGTCACCTGAGAACCTGAAGGCTTCATAGAAGCGAGAGAAGAGCAGAGGCCACTTGTGGCGAGCAAAGTCCACCACTTCCTCCTTTACCTTCTGAGGGTCAAACCTTTTCTGGGTGTAAATGCCCTGATGAGACCATTGAAGACATGTTTTAGTGATCTATAATAACAAAAGGAATCTATGACGAAGAAATGCAAAATAAAAGGCAGAGAAATTTCAGGGGTGTCATGTTTTGACTCCGGCGTCGCCGCCTCCTGAGTCCTGGCCTCCTCCTACCCCCTCCGCCTTC
Organism: Echeneis naucrates; assembly: GCF_900963305.1. Lineage (NCBI taxonomy): Eukaryota > Metazoa > Chordata > Actinopteri > Carangiformes > Echeneidae > Echeneis > Echeneis naucrates. The sequence continues at coordinate 4,115,520 of NC_042523.1, forward strand.
CATCCTGTGTTCTGTGTTTTTGGGGGTTTTGGGACGTCTGGAAATTGAACTGAGAGCTGCATTGATTGGAGTGTTAATACAGGACTCTAGTGAGATGTAGCTGCTGCCATGCCGTGGGTTTTTCTTTTTGCCAGCTGTGATGCATCTTTGCTGACAGATTATCATTTTTTGTTCTGATTCCTGTAACCCATGTTCCCTTTTAGATTAATTCAACATTGATACAGGCAGCACAACAGCATAGTGGTTAGCACAGTTGCTCCACAAGGTCACAGGTTCCGTATCCTTGCCTCTGGGCCTTTGTGTGTGGAGTTTGCATGTTCTCCTGCCTGTGCCTGTGTGGGTTTCCTCTAAACACATGCATGTTTAGGTTAACTGGTGACTCCAAATTGTCTGTAGGTCTGAGTGTGAGTGGTTGTTTGTCTCTGTCTCTTTGTGCGATGGCCCTGTGAGAGACTGCTGGCCTGTCCAGGGTGTACCCGGATGAGCTGGGATCGGCTCCAGCCCCCCTGCTGATAGAAGATGAATAAACATTGATGCAATGAAAAGTACCTTTTTGTGGGCAGCCATGATGAAATGTGCCCATTTCTCCACTGTCCTGGAAGTACTAATCTCCCTGTCAGGGATGTAGGAGGGAATGAGGCTCAGCAGGCGCTCCAGTAGGATCTCTGAACCGTAGTCAATGTAATATTGCTGGGAGGCCAACTCTGCCAGGTCATCCTGGGGATACCGACAGCCAAAAAATGGCAAGTTAGTTTGCTGCCATTGTCATGATGCAAAAAATGTAGATGCAAGAGAAGAGGAGGTAGCAAGGAGTTTATTTTTTAATGAGAAAGATATTTTTGAAAACGCTTTACTGAACAATTTCATGGTTTTCTTGCCTATTTTCCTTCCTACTTTTCTTTACTCAGTATTATACTGGGACTTTGAATTAAATGTGAACTAGTGAAGGTATAAACACACTAGTCGTTTCCTATCCTTATACTAAGGCACGTACACGAGCTGTAGGCTCCAGTTTCATACTTAGCATACAGACATGAATTTCCAAACTTAAAGAATTCCTAAAATGTTAAACTATGGGCATAGCAAATAAAAATACCTTATCACAACGATATTCTCCAAATTTGACACCCCTAATGGTTTGTTGGTAGATGAGGTTGGTGGCGACCAGGTCGTCAGAGGGACAGTGCCATGGTGTGAAGATCTCCTTTCTGAAGAACAGCCTCCAGGGAGCATTCCTCTCCTGGGCTCCCTGCTCCTTTGCGTATTGTTCACACTGTGACACAGCATCCATCACATGGTCGTTCCCGCTGCCTAATGAGGAGACCTGTGGAAGTAGAAGATACATTTAATGCTATTGCTGCCACCACAAACAGCTGTGACTGGTTTCAGATTTCGGCTTTAAAAGGTTGTGGGACAGTGTCTGGATATGCATGAATTCATAAGAAAATGAGAACTAATAATAAATAAGACACAGCTATGATTTTGGGGATGTGGCTGGGGGTTTGGGGTTTGTGAAGCCCCAGCAATGTTACCTGTGTGTGTTGCTCTATTACAGTATGTATGTGTGCTCACCTTGTCAAAGAGGGCGATGTAGAGTGAGAACCCGAAGCGGTCTTGCAGGTTGACTTTGTCTGACAGGGCGTTGCAGAGCTCCTTGGCTGTTGTTGCAGAATCAGTCAGCAGTGTTTTGGTTGTGCCGTCCATGAACGTTACTGGCAGCATGATTGGCTTCTTCGACTTGGTGGCCTGGATATAGAGTTTATGGCTTGTGAATTAATGTTAATGTTTCTTTTGTGTAAAATGAACAGTGACCTCTGCATTTATCATGCAGTTCTTCACGCTGTTTCGTTATCTCTTCCTCAGACCAGGATTAGAAGCTAATGCGATGCTGCTTTCAATTTATATTCTGTCTGCCATGACTTCCATTGATGGTCACGCTATGCTAGATTGTTTTGGACAATTAATATTTAATTGATGGTGCAGCGGTTAGCAAAACCATCTTACAGCCAGAAAGTTCTGCTTTCAGGACAATATTTAAATGTATTTTTTTACAATATTATATAAAAAAAAAAAACAGTTTTAAATGTTACATGCTTTTTGTGAGTTTGTAATAATGAAGAATGAAAATGTTTTACATTGTGAGTTTGTACCTGAAGCTCCAACCAAGATGGAGGTTGTGTTCTCGTCCCGTTAACAAATGTTCGTCTCAATCTCTCTTCACAGTAAGGAGCATAGCCCGGAGGGCCACTGTTGATGAAGTTTCTCAGATACTGTCCGTTACAGTTAAAAAAAGAAATATAATTAAAATTAAAAAAGTAGGCTAAAGTTGCTCATTTCCAAAAATCAAACAAGAAATGAAAAAAAGAAACATCAAGAAAATGTAATGAACACAAATGTGACAATCCTGCTTTCACACACTGTTATAACTCTAAATGTGAATCATTTCAGGAAACAAATGAACCAACTGTGGATATATGTGGATGTTTATGTCAGTCAAGTTATGTGAACATGTCTTATCTTGAATGATGAGTATTTTAGTATGAGACCTATATTTTCTGTGTATTTAAATACAAAAAATTACAAAATAATAAAAATCATATGGCAAAACCTTGACAAACTTATCAGATGGCGCGAAGCAACCAACACAGAGAGAGATGAGGATCCAGCCACGAGCGTGAGAACTCTTAGACGGATTCTGACTCAGCTGCTTACAGATTTGACAGTAGATCTCATCCCTAAAGCGCACAGAGAGACACACACAAACACTGGTGATGACAGATGTACAGACGAGTGCAACAATTTATTTTTCCATTATTATTTTGGATCATTAATATTACCTGCTGTTCAACAGTTAACTGTTCAAATATGTCGCAGTTTTCCAGGCCAGATATTTGAGACTTCTACGAAGCATTAAATTTTTTAAATATTTATTTATTTAATTAAACCCAAGAATCTCTTCAGATACAGTGTGCTCAAATACCCATTCCTGAGTCCTTGAACTAAGAATGTACATGCACCTTCGAGTGTTATGAAAATATGGTTAAGATACAATACAATGTGCCACTTCAGAGTCAATTTATCATTTCAGTACTTGGTGGTAACTCGCCCATAACCGACCTTCAACATCATCAACATGAATTAATACTTAACACAAACTCTTGGATAAAGCTGACAGTTTCATTGACATTCCAAAGAATGAAATATAAAGAGATGGTATATCCTTTTGGACACGAAAATGGTGAGAATAATAAGATTATAAGTAATCATTGTTCACAATTCACAATTACGATTGTGGAAATCATAATTTCCAATGTGTTGTCCTGAAATGTTCTGTGAATCCCAAACATAAAGATATCACCTTGAATAGAAACTACATTTTACTTTTTGCTTGAAATTGAACTAAAATTAAAATGATCCATTCTCAAAATAGTTACTGATACATTTTTTGTTGATCAAGTAATCTGTTACTTGACCAATGGCTTCACAAAATAATGTTACACCACTTATGTACAGCATACCTTACCTGCTTCTGAAAAAATTGATTGCATCACTTTTACTTTGGAACCATTTTATTGTTTATTTAAATTTTTTGATGTTTTAACCAGGAAAACATACATGCAAATATATGTACTGAATGAAAATCTGAAAAATACATGTACCTTAATGTTGGTCTCAGGATCCCGTTGCCAATGATGAAGTGAAGTTTCTCCAAGTTGGATGTTGGCCGGTCCTCCAACATGCTGTTGCCATGGAGTCCATACTCACCATCGTTAAGTCGCTTGGTGACCTGTGAAACACATTGGGAATTGTTTACATGCCACCTAATCTTCTTTTATTAGCTTTATCTCTCAGTTTTTCACCTCCTCCGTGATTTTTGATTTCTTCTTCAGCGTGAGGGAGACCAATTTGTGTCGCACACTGTTCTTCTTGTGGCTGTCCGAGTGAGGCACCTGGTGGCATAGCGAGACAAGACACAGCTCATAGACTCAAAGATGAATCAGAAATGATACCCGATGGCTGTAATGCTGATGCTGATGCTTAAAACCAATCAGAGGTAAAAATACTGGTAAAACAATCCACACAGTTTTTAGGGTCATCTGAAAAATCGCTTACTCAAGTAACATTTAATATGACCTTGACAGAGAGTGGTGTTCCTGAGGAAGTCTGCGTGAAACAACAAAAAAATATTATTAGAGGTGGTTATATTTGGCCTGACCTCGGCACGATCAGCTTGGAATGTCACAGCATGACTGACCAACAATAGTCAGCTGAGGGTCATGTCACCAAGTTGGAGCTCCTGTTGTAAACAAATTCTCTTAGATTGTTTACAATCTGCAGTGTTGCTAACAAGCTCGTTGTCTTTAGTTTTAGAGACAAACAAGCTGTGTATAAACCTGCTCAATGGCAAACCATTCGATGCAGATGCAGGGCCAGCCTCTTTGGTTGTGGATGGTTGTCTATCTCACTGTGTTAACTGGGTGCCTGGGAATCATTTCTACTACACGTATAATGAAAGGAAAAGTGTTGTTGGTAACAAGGCTTTGAATCAACTTTCTCCAATTCTCCAAATAAAATACAGGGAATTAGACCTGCCTCCAATAAAAGTCTTTACATTATGGAGCTGAAGTTAATAATAGCTCAATTATTGTGGACCCAGATGGACTCTGTACTCTGTGAGACAAGTTTAGATTTAAAAGATAGTCCTCTTTTTAACGCTAGAGTGATCATTTTATAATAAAGGAAGCCAAAATGACAGAACAGTCTGTCTCTTTAACTTGTTGGTCATTTTTGCCTGGTGGCAGTGTGAATCAGGATTTGAACTTCAGAAGTCTAGAAATGCATTGTCTCATTTCTTATCAACATCAAAATTAAGAATCTAGATTTCTGCTCTGAATTGTAAAAGTAAATTGTGATTACAAAACTGATTTCCATGCATCCATTACTACCAAGAAATATCAAATATCAAATATCAAAATTCTGCCTTCATTTAGGTTGAGATAAAATTTTATCTGAATTTACAGCAAATAAATGTTCAGTAATACAAAAGAAACCAGAATGCCAAGTGGTATACCTGTTCCAAACCCAATGAAAAAAAATGTACATCATAATATGGCAGAAAGTGATTGGCAGTGATCTCAAATTGTTGGACCTCTTTCACTAAATCTGACCAATAATATTTTCCCCAAGTTTGGTGGAAATCCTGCTGATAAATGAACAATCTCTAAGGCAAAGCTAAGTAAAGTTGGATTGAATCTACTGTTGTCTTCTCTTGGGTTGGCTTAGGAATTTTAAATAAAGGGACTCATAGTTTGGTAAAAACCTCTAAACCTGGAAAGTTTAATTTACCTCTACAATAAAATACAATGAGGTCAGATCCTCTGGGGATCACAGACCAGGTTGTTTCATGTGAGGTTTAGTCCATTTGGTTGCAGAAGAAAACCAAGGCATTTGTCATTACAGGAAATAAAGTTACTATTAAAGTAAGACAACTCAAAATCATGTTACAGCGCAGCAGTGAAATGTTTATTCAGTTAAACCTAAACTGTATAGTCTTATTTCAACCATCTCTCCTTCCTTACCTCACCCTCCCCCTGAAGCGCCTGCAGCTCTCTCTTATAAGTCTTCTTTCCCAGTGTCTCATAAATTTTGGTCATGACGGGGATCTTCTCACTTCCATCACTGATGGCTGTGTGATACTTGGGCTCCGGCAAATCTCCCATGAACCTCAGCACTGTGATCCAAACTGCTAGAGCAGCCTGGGCCAGGACATTGAAAATCTATTAATTCATAAGATTTATCTGTGAAAAGTTGCAGAAATAACTAAGACATGCTTTAAACAAAGAATATAATATTCTCAGTTTCATACCGATGAAGGCACAATCATTGTGTGATTCATTTCACAATAAGGAGAAACTAAATAATAGTTCAAGATGGTCAGTTCAATGTGAATGTTTGTAAGAAAAAAAAGAAACAAAACTCTGCAGCTGAATTGTTAATGATGAAATATCAAAGCTGACAAACCAGCTGGTCTCCCTCATCATCATGGAAGAGAAGCGGCTGCTTGAGAGGACGTCGGACATATGTATGTGTGGTGGTGCCCTGGAAGTAGGTGGCAGCAAATTTGGCAAACTTGTACTCTAATAAATCCTCTTCTTCATCTTCCTCTGGTAAAGGAGGAGCCTCATCTAGATCCTCCTCCTCCAGTTCCTGATGGGTGTGTTCCAGGTCCTGCAGAGGAGACCAATCTTTAGATAGTCACTGTCAGGTGAAAACCTCCAAAAAGAAATTTTGATGTTTGGACTTTGGAGAAGTGGTGAAACAATTCTGATGTTATCATGATTACAAAATGTACCAAGATGCAATATACTGACAGTTCTTTAATAATTGACAATTATTTTTAGAATTATCTTTCACATAAAATTCCTATAGGACATCATATATTTCACTTGAAAGTAAATAAAAATTCAATAGAAAGTATCTGTAGGTTAAATAAAAACTAAATGCACATTAGAATATACACTATATATCTATATATAAACAAGGCTAAAACGGAATAATTCCAGTAAATCTGTAGCATTTCTTGTTATATTTTTTAGTCCAGTATAACTATAATTGTGCTGGTTATATAATTTGCAGGTTTAATGAACTGTGAAATCCATGAGAATTAATTTTAATTTATGTATTATTAGTGAGAGGAACCTGTGAGAGGAAAGCTGACCTCAAAGCCAGCAGGGGCTTGTCCTTCCTGCCCTGGGAAAGAGTTCGTTGTCCCCAGGAAGCCAAACATCTTGTCCACCATGTCTGAGTCATTGACGGGTTCCATACGAGCCTTTTCCATCTGCTCCACCATCTCCTTCTTTCTTCGGGCCTCCTCCTTCTCCTTCTTCTCCCGCTCCGCATCCTCTTTTGCCAACTGGGCCAGACGTTCCTAGAAATGAAACATATTTCACATGTTTTGAGTTAAATAAAACAATTCTAGGTGACATAGCGGTGTTGCCTCCCAGCAATAAAGTTCTTGGTTCAATTCTCTGTGAGGAGTTTGTATGTTTTCCTTTCCTTTTCCTATGTGAATGTATGTTTGTCTCTGAATTTCACTCAAGATGTCAGCTGGGATTGACAGCCTGCGACCCTGACAGACCAGTGGCCACCAATTACTCAAGGATGAAATGAACATGGAAACCAGCTTCATGTCTGGAAGGGGAGGTTAAGTCTGTTTTTTTTTTTTAGGCAGTTGGAAACACTTGGAAGTGATGCTGTGACAATGGTAACGTTAGGAAGAACTCACATATCAATGTGTGGAATTAAACCATGCACAAAAGAGGATTATGAAGAATGGCAGAAAATGAAATCATGAATATTTGCTGTTTATTCATTTATTACGTGTCCCATGATGGTGACTTTCCTAGAGCAGTGTTGAATCGGGTCTTGCTCTGGAGAGGGACAGAGTGACGAGCTGACTCTTCAACTTTGTACAATGTAGTCAATTTACAACATGAGCCAGTTTCCCTGATGGGAGCAATCAACTTCACAAAAACACCCTTAAAGAATAAATCTGCTGATGTCAATAAATAACCTACAAATGTTCAACCAGCATCATGGTAATGATGCAGGTCACCTGCGTCATTCCACAATTAATTTCTCCCAACATCATGGTCAGGACCAGACTATGGGTCAATATGACTTTTTCTGAATAAGTCCTCTATAGAATTTAGAAACTAATGTGTAACTTTGGAAATACTTGGAAAGGCTAATCTTTTGCCCAGAGCATTGCTTCATTCCCCCTGCATGTATAATGAAAAACATTAATGCTGTGTGAAATAACTAATATTTCTGTAAATGACTTACCCAATACAGTCAACCTAAAAAGGCAATAATAAAGAAGAACAATCCCATTTCACTGCAAGGTCTGTCAAGGACACAGTTGTGTTAAGAATGTGTTAATACTGCAGAAAAAAAAAATTTTTTTGACTCTCATTTTGACTTGTTGTGTTGCCACTTTTCCTGTAATCCAGAAATAAATATTCATAAGCACACTGTATTAAGGGAGGATAAGGGGTGTAGTGTGGAGACGTTTAAAGCGCTGTGGTCATACCCTCTAAAATAACCAAGTTGTTTCTCTCCAGTATTCTGATGTCTGAAACTTCATATGAACTATAAAATCAGTTTCCATTAGTTTACCAGCAAGAATTCTATTAGAGGACACAAATTTGTAAAATCTTTCTTCAGTGAAGAATATCACCCAGAAAAATAAGCAAGAATTTATGAAAAGAAAATCTATGTATAGATAAGAAGAAACAGATATGGAAAAACTTCAGCTGGCTCAGGTGAAACCTGAGGCATGTACTATGATACAAGTTCAATGTATCCAGAACACATTTTCATTATCTGGGATGACTGAGGCAGATTGTTCACCCAAACAATGAAGCTGGTCTGCTCGCGATGGGTCACTGATCGTTGATCATCAATGGGTAGAGTGAATATAACATGAAAAGGAATCCTTATGTCTGGAGATAAATTTGCTTTTAGTAAAAAAAAATAATAAGAATAATAATTTGATCACACTACATGGTAAAAGCTGATTCCCCCACCTGGTGTTTGCGTTCAGCCTCAACCTTTGCCCGTTTTGCCGACATCTGGTTCCTTAATTTGGCCTCTTCAGCCAAACGCATCTTCTCTGCCTCTAGTCTCCTGTGGTACTGAAGGGAGATGGAAAAGAACTAACCATTATTGTTAATGGAGCAACAAAGACTCAGTTCCAGTTTTCAGTTCAAGTAATAGCTTTGCTATTTACACATACGAAACGATGGAAAGAATAATATTTATGACAGATAAAGAAGAAAGAAAACTAAGAATTCCAGGCAGGCAGGGCTGAGCAGGGACCTCCATCCCCAAGCAGCATGTTGGATTAACTTCCAGGACTTACTGTACTTACCAAATATAGTATTTCAGAGAATGAAAACACAGTAAAAATGTTCAATCACAATATTTGGCAGAATTTCTTTACTCTATGTTTCTACCTCTCCCTTCAGCCTCTTGTACAACCGACGAGCAATCATGCCCCTGGTGTAGGCCTGGATGATGATGATGGCCCACAGCCGGTGTCTAAAAGCCCGGCGCACCAGGAAGCCCCGACAGTGACCCTGGAAGCGTGTGATCCTCTGACGCGCCACGTGATATGACGCACAAAGCTTTCGGGAACGAACCAAAGCCTGCAAGCGAGAAAAACCTGCTCGCATCTGGAAGCACACAGAAGAGACAGACATAGTAAGACAAAAGGCAAAGACGGTTAGAATCAAGAGATTCTGGGATCAATCAATGAAACCGAGCAAAAATTAGCAGCATCATGGATCTGATCAGGATCTGACCTGAATGCACTTTTGTTTACTTTTCTAAACTTCTAAAATCTGTTTGCTGCCTGTGTGCGATGTGAGTGTGACACACACTGATGTTCCTTACAGCTCCATAGTTTTTCCTGCAGTAGTACCCTCTCCATGTCTTCTGGATCAATACAGTTGATTTTCTCATCTTGAGGAAATTAGATCTGAGGGTGAAAAAAAAAAACACTCTTCCTGAAAACTTATAAAGCAAAAAAAAAAAAAAAAAAATCACTTTTCAGCCCTACCTGTCCTTGTAACCTCGAACCACCTTTTGGATGAGGATAACCTTGTCAGTGATGGCCTTGTCTCTCTCAATCTCCAGCAGCATATCATGGTGATCCTACACAAGAGCAGAAGAGGTAATTATCAGCAGACACATAGTGCTAATGTTGTCTATTTATTTTAGATTTTAATAACCATATTCTTCACTTAATCTTAACCAAGTAGTTCCCTGACCAGATCTCTGATGGGTTGTTGTAGTCACACTGTGTCAAAATAGCTATCTGACACACGTGTTTTGGTGTTACTACACAATCAAACAATCAATGACAGTAATTTTTCTCCCTCATGAGATACCTTGGTATGACCTTGGTAACACTTATTGTTTTGGATAGTACTAAACTTTAAAACCTAGTCACATGATTCCATCCACACAAAACACTTGAGGAGGCACATATCACTGCAACAGAAGTTGTCAATGATTTAAATAGTAGCACAAAAAAAGGGCCGACTGCAGTCATTGTATTCCCTTTTTAGTCAAAGAATGTGTTTGCTTTCTAGCTTTTGTAAAAAATTTGACTGTTTCAACAGGATCAAAATATGTGGCATAAATGGATAACTTGCAATGCTAGCAGCTCTCTGAAGCTGTACTGTGCAGCCCACGTGTGTTAACGTACAATCAATGTCAATACAAATGCTGATGTTTATAAGCCAGTGCTTTTAGATCACATTGATAGCATTTTAACTGTCTTTTCAGCACTAAACACCTATACAACAGAGGACCACAGATATGAGTTTCATTTTGAGTTTAATTAGACAAAGCAAATTATGACATGAGGGGATTTTTAACTTAAAGTAAGTTGCTGGAGGAAAATTTAGCAGATGAGAATTTTCCTGAGAGGACAATCCATCCAGTCATTTCGGCCACATTTACCCAAAACCACAAAAGTATACTCAGTGGCAGCACTGATGTAAGTCATCAGTGTTCACCCTCTGGAAAATATTAATACTTGAATTATGCCAACAGTAACTGAGATATTCCACAAAGTTACACTGACAGCATTTTTTCCACTACAACATGTAAAACTCCATCCATCTCTTCTTCCTTTGCCATCTGACCCCCAGTTAATCTTACCATGTCCTGTTGGGGAAGGGTGGCTATTTGCCTACTTTAACAGGCCTGCACTTTCCTATTTCCTGTCCTGCTTCCTGTCACGCTGAGGAGTAAGGCTTGACAGAGACAAGTCTTAAAACAGGAAGAGCCACAAGGTTTGGGGGAAAATAATGCAAATCAATTTAAAGACAAAGTGGGGGTAGGATTGAAAAAAAACAAAAAAAACAATCTATCTCCACTAATTCAGATTCTTGGTCATCTGTGTGTCATTTGGTGGTGGAACACAGGAAGTAAAGGAAGTGTTGAGAGAAGGATCTTTCTCCTAGTACCAAACCTCAACTCAACGGGTTTGGCTACTGCTTTTAAAATTTGTTATCAGTGAATGCTATTTCAGATTGCAGATTTTATCATTCAGTTGACCTGAGAAATACAAACTTGACAATGGAACAATATTCCATAACTATGTTTCCAGTCATTGGCAGGTTTTACTTCTAATATAATAGCCTTGTCTCAGTACAGCCTACCAAAGCTTCAATATTCTTTTATATTTTAATATACATTAATTGTGCAACAAAATTTTGTGTTATGAGAGCAAAGAATGCACAAGTACATCACCTGCAGCTTTAGCCACAGTGCTCAGATTATCACTTAGATCATGTGGGCAGCAGGTTATTTTGGCTTCAAGTGAGTTCCCAACCCAGTCACAGGTACAGCAAGGAACAACTTATTTCGTTGTACAGGTTTAAAAACAAACAACAGCTTGTATATTGTGTGTCACAGATAATTCTTAGATTACTTTTTGTCATTTTTGCTTTAAAAGGCTAGTAGTGCTAAGGGTGACAAGAAATGAGGGGGGACAGAGAGGAATATACTGTACTAGGACACACAAAATCCAGTTTTCAACAAGCCGCAGCATGAGATATCATAAACTGCTTTGTAACAAGCCACTATAAAGAGATATGAATAAAATATTAATTCATTAAAACATAAATTATGTAAAATAAAGTTTAAGATAACATATCACCAGTCCATCGAACTAACACACTGTAAAAACAAACTGCTGAGCCTCACAGCTGATGTTTTCATTTAGGGAACTGAGATGACAGCGGCAACCAGCTAACGGATGTGCCTTACCAGTGACCTCTGACCTAAGGACATCTGTCCTCACATGGCAGAAAACCAAAACAAAAAAAAAAAAAAACAGAACAAAAATAAAACACTGTATATGTGTGAGGAAACGTGCAGGGCAATGTTACCACCCACAGACACACCCGATGGAAACTAAACTTTGAATATTTTCTCTCAACATCAAATTCTCTCTTCTCTCACACACAGACACAAGGACACAGTTTTTCCCATCAACAAATGTAAGAACTGGAAACAATTATGGCTGTGCCCATCATATTTTGCAGAAAGTGTTGAATGCTCAAGGTAACATTTATAATTATATAATCCTTAACTTTATTCTCTTAAGCAAATGTTCCCAAATGCAAACATTCATCAGCCAATAATTTGTGCGTAACAACATTGTCTGACAATTCAAGGACAAAATCTGTGTTAATATTAGCTGTATTCAGACCTTTCTCATCACATTGATGAGAAAACTCCACCCCTAATTCTCATGCTCATTGCACAGTAATGGCCACCCTGCTCTGAAGGAAGCAGCTACAATTTGTACAAAATTGTCTCAGGTTTGGCAGTACGTTGACGTTAGTAGTTAGCACTGTTAGCCCCACAGCAAGAAGGTTGTGACCTTTCTATGTGGAGTTATTATGTTCTCCCTTTCCCTAGTACAGTTTAAGTGCTGCATGACAACACAAATGCATCTATGTTTAGCTCTGTATGATTGACTGGGTATATTATGTTAGTCTTCATCTAATCAATATAGTTAAGTTGGATTGCCTTTTGTTGCAAAAGTACCTTGAGGAAGATTTTAGTCTTTCCCATCTGCCAATCATCATCTCTGCCAAGCACTGCCTCAGCAATCCTCTGACAGGTCCCCCTTAGGTCCTCCTGTAGGAAGGTAGACACACCAGCAGAATTAACTCCACTGATGTCCAAAGAGAGGAACATAAACATGCTTCCCTCCTACTGCTGAATGCACATTATACTTTCCTGAGTTTAGCTGTCACTGGAAGCATTTTTATTCACCGTTGTATCAGCCAAAAAAAAAAAAAAACACAGCTGACCAGCCACACACATAAACGCAGACACACAGGAAACACTCCAACAAAAACATACACTATTACACTCTGGTGTGATTCATTCCGACCATCAGAAAACACTGTATTAGGACAAATACACATACAGACACACATACACACACCTGTTTGTACGCTGGTTTGACTCCGGGCATGAGCACCCGGTAACGGTCAACAAACTCCACAAAGGTGTAGCGAATGGGATATCCTGCGCGCCGGATACGAATCGTCTCCATCATACCTGAGTACCTCAGCTGACGCACACACAGCTCCCTGTCAAATAACTACAGACACAAACACAAGGCTTAAGTTGAAGGGATTGTTACAGATTGGTGTTTACTGACTAAAATCAGGTGATGCAAACAAGCAGTGTGGCTGGGAATATCTGCACTTGGCCTAATAAAATAAAACAGTGTGATCAACAGATAGTATTGTTGGTTTTCCTGTTCGTATTGAAATTGCATTTTGACCGTTAAATGTAGTGCAATTTAAAAAAAATAAATAAATCTGCAAAATTTATTTGATCATGGAAATGTCTTCTTTACAGCATCCACATTAGTGATAATGAACAACTGCATGAAAACAAATATCATATTAAACTTTATATGAACTTGTGTCATTTTTAGAGAGTTTCAATTAGCTAAACCACTCCAAAGTTAAAATCCCAGACTCATTAGATTTTTTTGGCATGTTGTCTTTTCCCTCGACAGACAAGGTGAACCCCAAACTGAGATGGAATAAAATAAATTGGCTAAAGAAACATGACATATTTCACACATTTCCATTAATTAATCTACTTGACCTTTTTTATCTTATCTTTGGCTTAAGTGCAACTACTGACCTTTGACTGCTGTAAGTTGGCATTCAACCTATTATTCATTCAACCTTCTCTGCCCTGAAGTTAACACCATGTGTGAGGTTAGTTGTAGATGAGACTCTGTTAAGGTACCTTTGACCTTAAATTACACATTACAGACACACAATAAATGAATACTTTCATGTTTGACATATTTGGAAAATTTTGCTGACAAAAGTATTACCTTTCTTTGCTGAATTTTCACAGTACGACACTATAATAACACACTGTTCTCCACTTCTACCAAGTGAATGGTTTTAACTGCAATCACTAAAAGTTAAATTATTCCATTTAGTTTCTACGGAGCCTGCAGATACTCACCATAGGTTTCTTGTATTCATTGGGTTTGATGCAGCGAACAAAGAAAGGCTGGCAGACACTCAGAGTCCTCATGAGCAGCTCCAGAGATCTCTTAAACTGACTGCTCAAAGTGGGCGAGCGCTTCCTGGTTTCTGCCCCCTAACACACACACACAGACAGAGGGAGTCCAACAGTGCAGAAAGTGTCAGGGTCAGAAACAAGAATCTCTATTCTTCTCCTGACCATTGACACTAATCTTTTTCCTCCTTATCTCTAAATTTAAAAGCCTGTGTCCAGCTGATCATGGAGCCAGTTATACCCAGAAAATACCAACATGATTGACTTTACAAGAGAGTTGACTCAACTGGAGGGATGACATTTTTCCTCTTTTTTTTTTTCACCTTCCTTTGGAGGTTTTCTGGGCACTTTCCAGCAGAGATGTTCACAAGTCTTGTAAGTCCAAGTCAAGTCCAAGTCTTTGGTCACGAGTCCAAGTCAAGTCTCGAGTCTCTAAAAAATAAAAGTTTCATGTCTCTTCTGGTCGTAATGAGTACCTCCTGCTATCCGGTCTGATGAATACTACACAGCTATATCTAAGAAATTCAAAGCATTTACTGTATTATTGTCACTCCAAACTAACTATATCTGATGCTAAGCTAAACATGTTTACTAACTATCCATATACGCTAATGTGACTTAATGCAGGTTACTGATCTGAGTGAGTTTTCAGGTGCCTGATAAAATCTGAAGTAGAGATTGCAGTCTGTGCTTCTTTTATTGATGCCATCTTTTTTGAAGATTTTATAAGTTTTTATAAGCAAACTGAATTTCAAAGGGTAACGTTACAGAAGCACCTGCAGGTGTGCGGGTCACTATAGTCACTATAGTATAGTATAGTTAATAATCATTATGGTTATTACTGTGACAAAAAGGAGGTTGTGACATTACGATCGTCAGATGTTTCAAACTTTCCTCAATTTTAGTACTCCAGAAAAAGAAAATATTATGATTGTTCACAAATCTGATCCAAGTCTGAAGTCTCTGAAGCGTGCAACTCGAGGCCCCATTTCTGCTTCCCAGTGATAGGAGACCTTTAACTTTCTGCACAGAGTCCCATGTCCCATCTCGGCTGGGAATTCTTTCTTCTTACAAAGTTATAAGGACTTAGAAGGTGTTGCTGGAGAGAGGGACATCTGGACGACTGTAATGAGACTGCTGCCACCATGACCCATTCTAACACAGCATGATAAAAACTGAAGTCAAATTATTACAACTGCTATTCCACATAAATGGAGATGGTCTTTTAGTAGTTTTGGTGGAGGAAATGGGATACAATTTACATTTACCTATACTGATATGGAAATTCCAGTTTTCTGCCCATTGTAATTAATATACTGTGTCCGTCTTTGTTTGTGTGTGTGTGGGGCTGTGTGTAAGTTCCCAGTACCATAGCAACATCAGCTTGGAAGATTTGTTTGATGAACTTGTTTTTAGAGGAATGAACCAGCTGGATAATGTCACCGTATAAAGTGTCTCTGTTCTTCTCCAGGAAGCCTGCAGGACAAAAGCACAACAACAACAACAACAAAACAGCTTAATACAAAACTATTTGGATGGTGTGCAGCCTCAACACTTCCCTCCTCCTGTAGTTCCTCTAATACTGAAGACCTCAATTGTGTCTTCTGTATTCAGTTGCAATTTAACTGGTCATTTGGTAATTATGCCATGACCAAAAACTTGTCTCAGGGTTAACTATTTTAAATATTGAATTTTATGTTATTCTATAGCTATTATTGAAACTGTTCAGCTCATTGTGACTGCTGTTTTGCTGACAGTATTCTTAAAGTCTTGAAAAACGTGTTAAAATAATATCTTTAGTCTGATATGAACATGTGGGAAAAGAATTCTTGATAAGAATGACATGACTCTGACCTCTTGTTTCGTAGTAAACAACTCCAGCAAAGTGCTGGATGCCAAACTGGGTCTCGTAGTTGTTCTTTGGAGGGATGTAGTTTGTGTTGAGCTTGTGCTGAAAGTTCAGCTTGTTGAGCATGGTGGTGTCAGTGCCCTGCAAGTGACACAGAGAGAAAAGGGGAAAAATGTTTTTGTTTGTATTAACATCAGAATTCATTTCAAATGTTAAATCCTACATTCTGAAGTCAGACAATCCAGCATGTATGTACCTTGGGAAACTTGCTCTCTTCATCAATGAGTGAGATGATGTTCATGGGTTTGATGGCAATCATGTCCAGTGCATCCTGGTTGTCAGTGAACTCGATGTGTTGCCAATTGATGTGCTCCAGGTTGTACTCCTCCTGTTCCAGCTTGAAGACGTGACGGACGAAGAACTGCTGCAGGTTTTCGTTTGCAAAGTTGATGCACAGCTGCTCAAAGCTACAGGGGGGAAGGCAAGAAAAGTGGCACATGTTTCAGTTTAAACTGACGTAATAAACTGAGGCAAAGGAATAAAGTTGATATATGCCATTCTTAATTGCAGTGTTTTCAATACATCCATTCACTATGTATTTAACAAAACACCAGGGCTATCAAGTAAAGCCTGTGTGGAATCTTCAAATTTCATTCTCTCTAATTACCTTTAGACATCGCTTAAGAAAACCAACACGACAATAGCCAATTTTTAAACTCAAAGCGACATAACAGCAGTTGACCATCCAATGGGTGATGTGATGGGAGGCTGCCACTGGATCACAGGTTCTGTCTGACTCTTAAGAGACCATACCCAACAACTGCTACCATCTTTAGCTAGCAACTGTTAGCTAGAATGACACTATCAAAGGCTGTGTCCGAAACCACCCCTAATCACTATATAGTGAGCTTGTCGTTTTGTGGGGGGACCACTCCTTGTGAGTGCACCGGTTCTGGATACTGATTTCACTAAACCCTTCGTTCTTGAAATAGATGCCAGCCATGCTGGACTTGGGGGTGTGTTATCCCAGGACCATGATGGAACGCAACAACCCATTGCTTTTGCAAGCAGGAGCCTCAGACCCACTGAAAAGAACCTGTCCAACTACATTTCTCGAAAACTGGAATTCCTGGCTTTTAAATGGGCTGCGACTCAGAAGTTTAGAGAGTATCAGCTGGGAAATATATTTGTGGTGTTCACTGATAACAACTCCCTCAGCTATTTGCAGTTGGCTAAATTGGGGGCTGTGGAACAACGGTAGGCATCAGAGTTGGCAGTGTTTGATTTTGAAAGTGAGTTCTGACCAGGACCAACCAATCGTAATGTGGATGCCCTGTCCCATCAGTCACATTCCCAGAGTATATATTCTCCCTTTCCTGGCTTAGAAGTGCCAGATGAAGTCCATGAACGAACCTACGACATGCCCCAAAAAGCCCCTGCTGTTGCTGCCACTTGCCAAGCTATAGCTGCTTTTCCATCATGGCCGAAAGCTGACCTTCTGACCAGTGATTGGTGCATTTTTGCTGTACTGGAGAAGAAAAAAAAAATCCTCCTACCAACCAAGACATGGTCAATGCTTGCAAAGGAGTAAAAAAGCTAGTGCAGCAGTGGACCAGAATAAAATCACAGGATGGTGTACTGTATCGCCAAATACAAGCACCAGGGGACAGACGAGTTATACTCCAATTACTGTTGCCCCAGTGCTTGCAGGCAGAGTGTTTTAAAAGCCTCCATGACAACCATGGCCATCAAGGCATTGAACACACCACAAGTCTTGTGAGGCAAAGGTGCTTCTGGCCCTTTATGCAAAGTGACATTGTGAGATACTGTCAAGACTGTAATCGCTGCACGCTCGCAAAAGCAGTACAACCAAAAGTCTGTACATTTAGAAGGGGCTTGACTGCCTCTAAACTACTGGAAGTCATTGCCATTGACGTTACCCTGTTGGAAAAGGCTAGTGATGGCAGGGAGAATGTTCTGGTGGTAACGGATGTGTTTTCCAAATTCGCTCAGGCATACCCAACACCAGATCAGCGGGCCAGTACAGTGTCCAGGGTGCTGACAGAGAAGTGGTTCTATACCTATGGTGTACCAAAGGGCATCCACAATGATCAAGGAAAGAGTTCTGAAGGGGACCTCTTGAAATTACTATGCCACTTGTATGGCATTGAAAAGAGCTGAACCACACAGTACGACCCAGAGGGAAATGGACAATGTGAAAGATTTAATCGAACATTGCATGACCTGTTGCATACACTCCCCCAACAGAAGAAAAACAGATGGCCACAACACCTACCCCAAGTGCTTTATGCTTACAAAACAACGACCACCAATCAACAGGTTATTCACCATAAGAACTCATTTTTGGGCAAAAGACCCAACTTCCTGTGGATTTTCTGTTGGGCAGGTCACAGGAGGAGCTCATGTCCATGTCAGCAAAGGATTGGGTGGATGAACACCAAAAGCATTTGAATTCAGTTTATCTTCATGTGTAGGCCCAACCCAGCAGGCAGCAGAGTGGCAAAACAGACACTGCCAACCAACAGAAACTCCCATCCTTACTCGTGGAACTCTTGTCTACAGGACACTTGGGACTCAATTGTGTACGTGGTTGTGAAAAACATGGATAAAGGGAGAGTTTATAAAATACATCCCAGTGACAGTCCTGGGAAAGCATCTCAACAGGTTGGCGCGCAGAGTGTTCCCGCATGCTGGCATCAGTATGCTCATGATACAAAACCAACCTTTACCTTACCCTGGCCTGACAGATGACCTACCGCAACAGTTAAACTCCAACACTGTGGACGACGAGAACAGTGACTTTGAGGAAATCATACTCACTATGGAGCCAGAGCAGTGGCGAGTTTGGCCCCCCCTCCCACACTGCACTTGAGCCAGGTAGTAATATAGGGGGTGGAGACCCAAATAGCCCTAGTTCCCCACCATCAGCCATAGATCCTGACCAGGAGATCAGACCCAGCAACAATGAACAGGCCGGACAAGCAGCAGAGACTAATATAGTACAGGGACGGCCTAAAAGAGTCACAGCTGGCCAGCACACTAATCCTTTTCACCTCAGTAAATCACACCCTCGCTACCTCAGTTAGGAGCTTTTCAAAATGGGGGCAAATGTAAAAGTAGAAAGCAGTACCAAACCAATTACACGACCATCTGGATGGGAACGGTTTACTTTAATCCTACCTGAAGAGTTTCAGGTAGGATTTAGAGCCCATCACAGCACCAAAACAGCACTGGTTAAAGTCTCCAATGATATTCTAATGACTTTAGACAATGGATCAGCCTCAATACTTCTCTTAGATCTTAGTGCTGTATTCGACACCATGGATCATAATATTTTACTACAGCAACTGGAGCATGAAATTGGGATTAAAGGAACTGTACTAAGGTGGTTCAAATCCTATTTAACAGATAGACTTCAGTTTGTTCATGCTACCAATAGCTCCTCCTCATGCCATGTAGTCAGCTATGGAGTCCCACAGGATTCGGTACTTGGACCAATCCTCTTTAAGCTTTATCTGCTTCCTCTAGGTAAAATCAGGAAAATCAGGAAACACAGCATCAACTTTCACTGCTAAGCAGACCATACTCAGTTGTACTTATCAATGAAGCCAAATGAAGTCAGCCAGATAGTCAAACTGCAGACATCTCTTGAAGGCATAAAAGTCTGGATGACCCAAATTTTTTTACTTCTCAACTCAACAAAACTGAAGTTATTGTACTTGGCCTTAAGCACCTCAGAGAAAAGCTATCTAACCATCTACTCAGTCTGGACGGCATCACTTTGGCTTCCAGCGCCACTGTAAGAAACCTTGGAGTAAATTTTGACCAGGACATGTCATTTGTCCCTCACATAAAACAAGTCAGTAGGGCAGCTTTCTTCCACCTGAGAAATATTAGTAAAATCAGAGACATCCTCTCTCAGGATGATGCAGAAAAACTAACCCATGCATTCGTATCTTCTAGGCTGGACTACTGTAATTCATTACTATCTGGATGTCCAAACAAATCTCTAAAAGGCCTTCAGTTGATTGCTGCACGAATATTAACAGGAACTAGGAAAAGAGATCACATCTCTCCTGTGTTAGCTGCTCTTCATTGGCTGCTGGTAAAATATAGAGTAGAATTTAAAATCATTCTGTCAACGTATAAAGCTCTTAATGGCCAAGCTCCATCATATCTCAGAGAGCTCACAGTTCCTTCCTCTCCTAGTAGGCCACTCCGCTCTCTAGATCGAAGTTTACCAGTGGTTCCTAGATTCTCCAAGAGTAAATCTGGGGGCAGATCTTTCAGTTATCAGGCTCCTCTTCTATAGAACCAACGTCCAGTATCGATCCAGGGGGCGGACTCTTTAGCAATTTTTAAGACCAGGCTTAAAACTTTTCTGTATGACAGAGCTTATAGTTAAAAAGTTAAAGTTCATTGACTCTTTAGCTATGCCAATTGTAGCAATTGGGGCAGGTTGGGCGCTGTAAAGGCACAGGATGTTTCTACATTAGCATCCAGCCATCTGCATGCTGAGCAGGAGTGTGTGCACATTGAGTTGGGATGATGATTGTAAGTCATGCATTTACATGAATTTAACAGTGAATTCATCTAAATTTGTGGTGTTAAATGTATTTTGTGTTTTTTTAGTATCTGTCACTGTGATACAAGGTGACTGCTGGTCGGGGTGCTAGTTAAAACTATCTGAAGGTACAGCATATTTTATGATTTATTTGATTTACAAACATTGCACTGAAACATGCTGAACAAAACTTGACATCCATGCCTGTTTTTATAGTACTGTCAGTGGGTGCAGTGACTGTCACTGGTTTTTTTCCCCTCCTAATAATTAGTTTTGGGTTTGGGCCTTTTTGTTTCAGATGTGTTTTGTTTTCTTTGTTTTCATTCTTTTTGGTTATTTAGTGTAACTGGGCTTAGTGCAATATTTACCAGGCATTGTGCAATTCTTCAGTGGCAACTAGTTTGGGGAATTATAGTCCTAACTTTCAGTGACACAATTTTGTGTGCTCATAGCATGGTTGCAGTGTAAATCCCCCAGTTCTGTTAACCATGAAAAGGTGTGAGCGATTCTTCACTGAGTGTAGTGGCATTTCATCCTATGGGATCGTTCCTCTTTTTAGGAGTTTATTGGGTACTAAATGCGTTGGTTGATTCTTTCTACCCCCTCTTATGGTCCTTTTCATCCCATTTTCTATTTTGTAATAAAATTTGTATTTTCTGAGCCGTCAGTCTCCTGTTCTGGTTATTCTAGGACACATATCTGTCTGTAGTGAACTAGAGGGTGAAATCTAAGCATATTAACAGTTAGAATCATCACTACATGGAGAAATTTTTAAGATGAAAGTGACGCCAAACCCCCCCATTAAAGGCAAAATTTGTGTGCAAATACAACCCTGAATTTATTAAGTTTGGCTTTGATTTGTTTTAACTGCTAAACAGTTTATGTAAACCTGCACGTACGACAACACTGAACAGTTGTCGTATGTGCAGGTTTACATAAACTATATAAATAAATGTCTTTGAGATGATCATAGTGTATCAGATATAATTTATTTCAAAAGGTTTTAACTTGTTAAACTGGAAATGGACTTGATTTAGTAAGTGAATACAAATCAAACCAAGACTGATAAATTAAAATAAAAAAAGTGTTAATATTTGAGTGGGCACGGGGCCACTTTGTACTTATAAGATTGGGTCAACCAGGTTAAGAAACCCTGGTCTTAAACCATCTTAGGTTAACTGGTGACTCTAAATCGTCCATAGGTCTGAGTGTGAGTGTGAGTGGTTGTTCGTCTCTGTACGTCTCTGTGTGTTGGCCCTGTGATGGACTGGCAACCTGTCCAGGGTGTACCCCGCTTTCACACAGTGCGAGCTGGGATTGGCTCCAGCACCCCCCCACGACCCAGAAATGGATAAGCAGTAGGAGATGAAGGAATGAATGAACTTGAGGCTGCTGCTGTAAAACACAGAGCTCATCATGACCTATACTCTCAGGACAGATTCTTGTAGAGAGCGATGGAAACTGGAAGTTTAGAAATAAAAGAGGGAGTGGGCTGGATACAGCAAATGTGTGTGTGTATGTGTTGTACCTGTTAACAGTGAAGTTCTCGAAGCCGAAGATGTCCAGCAGTCCGATGGAGCGCCTGAGAGCTTTGGGCTCGGAGGGTGGAGGCTTGTAAATGGCTGCATTGATCTTCTCCACGATCCACACAAACAAACGGCCATATATACCCTGCACACACAGACAAACCAAGTCATTATTTACCAACTCCAGAAAAATGCCCTGTGACCTGTTTTGCGTTTTATTTTACTGATCTTCATTTGAGGCAATGTAAGGCAGGAAAAGAAAACTTACGCAAAGAAGGATTTAAAAACTGAATAAAAACTACTCTTATGCTCTCCAAAGGACATTCATTAATCAATGTCATTATATTATCTCTCATATTGATGATGGATGATAATGAACTGAGTTCCTCTAACAAGGACACTTCAGGTTTCCAATTCACCAACTTACTATCAAACACCAATAAAAGACGGTTTTAATATTTATTGTTGTACCTTCACGAAAGCGTCTCGTACATCCAGAGCTTGTTCCATGCTCAGTGGTGTGGACACCGTTTCTCCTCTTGTGATTAGAGTTCTGCTGGTCAGACAGTTCATCAGATCCTTACTGTCCACCTGAACACAATGCATAAACAATACAGCCGTTCTCTTTATGTTCAAAAGACTTGACATTATCATTCAGTGCAATTCATTTTCAAAATACAGGAACCTAATGCTTCCTGAAGTCAGTACTAAACAGTGATTCTCACTGACAGAGTAATGAATGGATTATCACATTTTCTTAGTTCTTTTGACTCTTTTTGGTAGAGCTGGAGAGGAGATGGCAGTAAAGATTGGTTTTCTGTTTGACAGAAATAGCTTTTATTTTATTCCACCGTGAAAAAAATATTGGATATCAGGCATTACAATTTATTTATTTATTTATTTACGCTTATGTGCATTAGCCTGCCATTACATTATAGCATGGAAAAGTGTGTTTGTGCATGGGTGTGTGTGTGTGTGTCAGTGTGTCAGAGTGTTTCACCTCCAGCATTGTTGCAGAAGTGGTGAGGTGAGGACTGCGGACAACTTCACAAGCATCCAGGTTGTCATAGGTTCGAGCTGCGGGATCAACACACAAAGGTAAAAAAAGGTAAAATGTCTCCTAACCTTGAAAAAACATTAGGCCAACATCACAAGTAATGGCATAGGTTTAGTTTTGCAGCAGCAAGGAAGCAGGCTCTGGCAGACATCTTCCACTTAAGTGCAAAGAACAGGGAATAGGCCAAACACACGAATCCTCTTCTGTTCTTCTATATGCTGCACAGGTTTGGTTTTGGAAGCGTGTAGAACCAGCATGCAGTAAAACCAAAAAACATCAGTCGCAAAACATTTAAATTGATAAAGTAATCAGTTACTTAAACCTGTATGTTGTAGCCCCCACTCTGATCTTTACTAGGATTTTTATATACAAAAACACAATTACAATGGAAAACCAGCAGTGAACCACTGGGAACCAATGAAATCATTCACCATTAAATAAACAGAACACAAATCCAAAAGCACAAGGGCCATCTTTCTGCACCACATGGCCAACTTCCCCTACAATGTAATGGCTTTTTTACAAGTTGAAACAGAATCTCATACAGAAGTCTGTCCTTCGCTGTTACTTGAACACCTTTAAAGGGACAATGCACATCATGGCCATTCACCAACTCAGCTGGGCTGAAGCCGAGCAACTCCTGTTTTGCGCCACAGATGGTGAAAAGAGCAAAAGACACACCCTCATCCCGATCCTCTACTATGTTAGTTCAGGACTGAGCATCGACTTACTCAGCATCAACATTAAACACCCCTTTACATATAAAACCGCTGCTTTACTCAACATATAATTAGATTCAATCCTTGTTTTTATTTCTTTATTTAAATTTTATCAGGCCAGGGTTAGTGGGCAGGGGGCAGACCGGAGAGGACCCACTGCCTGTAACCGTTTTCCTTACTGTCAATTTTAATGACATTGTGAATGTATCTCAACACGTGAACACAAACACGTCCTGCATAGCTCAGCGATATGATCGGTTAACTTTATGGACCATCAGTTTTAATAATTTCTTCTCCGATTCGAAGATATCGATGGTGGTTTTGGATGTTAGAGGAAGGCTATATTAGCCTACCCGGAAGTGTGTTGTAATTGAGCCATTTCTGCAAATAGGGGGAGCTACAATAACAATATAACAAGACATTTCTCGAAACCAGAATATGATCAGGGTGACTTTTTCATTCATTCATCTTCATCTACTTTATCTGTTTCCGGATCATCATACAATGAAATTCTTTTTGCTGTCCACAATGAATGCACACATATAACGAAAAAAGATAGATAGAATTTAAAAAAAGACAGACAATGCCTTTTTCCTTTACTTTACCTTCGTATCTGAGGTTTCCCATGTGTAAAATCGCTGCTAGCAGTTTAGAAATCTCCCAGTTCTCTTTGTCTGTGAACATTAGTACCTGCAGAACAGACAAAGTAAATGTGTAAATCTGCTTGGAAAAGAAAAAAATACGACTTTGCACATTTGAAAAAGCTAGTTTAACTTAATAAGATCCACAAACTGTCCAAGAATTAGTGTGTGATATCAGCACCTTCATTGCAGAGCGGATGTTGGAGTACTCTTTCATGTCATCTCGGCCATCACACAACGTACAATTACCCTGCAAAAACAGAAACGTGTTAAAAGCCTGTACTTCATTTAAAGTGTTCAGATGTTTCCCTGTAGGACTGTGACATGGTAAAAGAAGCCCTAAAGGGCAGATAGTGGAAAGAGCAATTCATAAAAAATTTACAAATAACCGCAAATGTCAACGTTTCAGTTACTGCGGCAGTCAACAGTTTGATTTGATAACGGGATGTTCTGACAAGGCTGAGTACATGAATTTGAAACTTTACTCACTATGGTCAGGTAGGTGTAGTCTGTGGCCTTGCTGAGTCCCAGTTTCTTCTTTTCTTCTGCAGTCATTCCCTTCAGCATGCAGTAGAAGATATGATAGTTCCTTTCATCATAGGCCTAGGGAGAGGACAGTATGGAAAACCAAAGAAGAAACTTTACGATCCAATAAAATTTTAGTGAAACTCAGGTTATAACAGCGTAGAGACTGAATGAAAAGTGAAGTCCATTGTATTTTGTGCCCATGCAGTATATATGAGAGGAATGTCCAATGCCCTGAAATATATATGGAACATGGAAGAAAAGCCATGAAAGGGAATATGATCCATGGTCCATGGATGTAAATGAAAAGGTAATAGAGGCATAAAGTCCCACAGTACCGTCAGTAATACAATGAAATATAAATGAAAGTTAAGATTTAAGTTGTGAATTCTAAGATATGTATTAATATTCTGATGATCATTTCCATTTTTATATAAGAAAAAAAATCTTAAATTGGAAACACTAAAACTGCCTCTTTAACAACTACAGAGGGAGTACAGATTATAGTACAGTATGCTATTATATAATATTGAAATACAAAACAGCAAACTCTTTATAGCCTCAGTGAATGACTGAAAAAAATCTAAGTAGTGTAAACTTTGGACAGCTGCTGTACCTGCCGACAGACTCTGGATTTCTCCAGCAGGTATTGCTCTATCTTGGCTCCCTCAATGGCTCCTCTCTTGTTGAAATGAATGTCGATGTATTTCCCAAAACGTGAGGAGTTGTCATTGCGAATTGTTTTAGCATTGCCAAAGGCTGAAAGAGAAACAATGGAAACGTGTGATAATGATGACATGAATGCATGGCTAAACTTATATGTACCAGCAGCTAAAGCTGTATGTGTGAACTTTCAAGCGAGGACATTTTCAAGGAATCCTTCTGTAGTTTTGCTTTATTTTTACCAGATCAAGACCTCCCTACGAAAAAGAAATTTGGACACCCTTTGTTTAAGTTTCAGTTTCAAGGCTCTGGATGCTGACTTCTGAGTGAAACTGTCTATTGTTACTTACATCCTTGCCAATATGTATACTGTGTACTGTAGATGAATGAAGGGGGTGTTTAACGTGGCTTGTCTATTATAAAAAACCTTTGGAAACTGTTTGGATGAATCGTGGTTGAAGTTAGAGCTCCTAATTATCAATATTATCTTCCAAGAAATCTGAGCTGAAGGTCCTGTAAAACATATTACATGCTGCAAATGTCATTAAAATCATTAAATGTCATTAAAAAAAATTAGCCAGTAAGTTGTTTGCCCATGTTAAAAGGTATTGTGTCAAACAATTTCAGGCAAGAGGTTGGAGACTGAAAAATTTTCCCACTCACACATAACGCATCATCTGCTACGTTTTTGTGGGATTGTGAGTTTTCTACATGGAGGATCTGGAGGCTCATGAGGACCGCATAGATGGAGAGAGACAAAGACACCCTTTGTCTTCCTTTCTAAGATAAAAGATCCAGAGCAAGTTGGTCACACCAGCCTGTAGCAGTATTCCTACTCTGAAACTGACTGATTGCGCCATTGGGCCTCAGAAAACTATGACTCCTTCGATGGGTGTGTGTGTTCCCACCTTCCAGTATAGGGTTGGCCTCCAGGACCTGCTGCTCTATCCAGGAGTGCTGCCCGCTAATGGCAGCCAGGAACTGAAGGATCAGTTTGGTGCTCTCAGTCTTCCCTGCTCCAGACTCACCACTATCAACAGTCACACACAAGCATGCAGCCCATGACATTTGCAGGAAGCCGATCATATGACACATTATGGTACAACTGGAAAAGCTAAGGGAGATTGTGAATGCCTGTGCCAAAATTGCACAATAATTCATCCAATACTTTCTAAGATGGTTCACTCCGGACTGAAGTTTTGAATCAGCCTGTGTGGCTAAAACTAATCATATTTAACCTTTCTTCTACCTGATGATGCAGCACTGGTCACGGTGGTTCCTCTGCATGTTGAAATAACAGTTGTCAGCAATGGCGAAAATGTGGGGTGGCATTTCACCAATCTTCTTGTTGGTGTAGAGGCGAATCTGGTCAGCTGTGTAGATGGGCAGCAGCTGATAAGGGTTGACTGCCACCAAGATGGAGCCAGTGTATGTCTGTGAGAGGAGGACGGTAATTAACAGATAAAGGGATCATTTATTGTATTGTCTGTAACTTATTGCTTAGTACTAACTAGGCCCCAAAGAAAATTTGCAGCTAGTTTACTTTAATTTCATGCAAATGATTTTTCGGACATACGGGACAGCAGGGGGACGGGAAACACAGGTGTGTCACATGTAAAAATCCTCTTCAACGCAGTCTGAAAAATTAACTCCAAGTAGCAAAAATGATCTGAGTGAAATATTTGCTCTAAGCCTTCGCCTGCTTTTTTTTTTTTTTTTTTTTTGATATTTTATTTTTTGCTAAATAAATTTAACAATGTTGTTAATTTTTCCAGTATCTCTCCAATTTTGTTTATATTGGAACAGGCTGAAATAGAGTGCATTTGCACTATATATGACAAATTAAATTCAAAGGGGGAAAAGACGTTTCAGAGAATGCACCATTTTACATTTCTTCCATCCACTGGGGGTAGGGCCGGGGTCCAACTCTTTATCAGATAGTTGCAGCTATCAGTGTTACATCTGTGTTATGGAAACATCAGTGCAAAATGCATGCATTTTCGAATCATAGCTGAAGATGCTGTTTTTTGAGGTCATGCAAGTGTTGCCTTAATTATGTCTACCTAATACATTCAGTTTGCTATTTTATAGCTTGGGTTGGATCTCTGTCCAGCCATGGTTTTCTGTTTGGGAGCTGACTTACCCTGCCACCACAGTTTGTCTTCAGATCAAACAGGGAAGGGGAAGGAGCAAGGGGGTGAGCGAGTGAGGAGAAAGAGACAATATGGAGGCAAGAAATTGAGAAGATGAGAGCAGAGAAGCAATCAACAGCAGAATTTTGAGATTAGATCCAGGAGATGCTACTTGGAAGTAGAAAAGAACATAGCTGTGTTGGGTTTCATTTGTACTTTTAGTTCGTTGTGAGAGAAATAGCAAAGGTATAGGGTACAGATAAATAAGTCAGAAAAGTGCTAAATGAAACTTGTGATTTCATGTTGAGTAGTGGTATCTCTTCTACTAATATATACCACAGCACTTCATTGGGGCCACCTGCACATGTCCTTATTCATTATTCATTCGGCCAATCTTGTGTCAGAAGTGCAATACATAAACTTGGATAAATAAAGATAGGAGTCAGTGTGTCACTGTGAGACATTGGTGTGTGTGTCTCTGGAGCTTTTTCTCAGTATGGTAGCAAAGCCAAAATCATCCAGTGAGCAGCATCTTTGTGTAAATGCATCGTGAATGGGTCAGAGGAGAGTAGAGAGACTGGTTGGAGTTATCGCTCAGATAACGACATTTCTACTCTGCTATGCAGAAAAGTTTCAGAATGAACAACATGCCCAACTTTGAGATGCTGGCCTGGGCCTCCTTTTATGGCCACAGTTTACTTTTAATGGGTACTTCAAGTCACAAAGCAGAAGTTGTCTCAAACTGGTTAAAACTAGAGAAATGCTGTACTGTTATCTGAATGAGAAGCCTGTTGATGCAGGTATGAATACAGCCTTACTCACATATATGAGTTTTTCCCTATATCTGATTAGCAGGTTGCGAAGAATTCCAGCTTCATTGAGGTCTCCAAGGCGGATCATGTCCTCCACGCCGTGGATTGAGGTGGGATGCATTGGCTTAATGTTGGTGGCATTCTGAGGGGAGATCCAGTGCTCCTGCAGTGGGAGTTGTTGTGGTTTATAGAGGAAGACAGAAGCATCATTTAACCTCTTTAGTCTCAGGACACCAAAAAAAAAAAAAAAAAAGACAGTTTCATTTGCACCTAAAACAAAAGCTCCAAGTGTTTGAGGACAGGTGGACTTTCACAATTTACAGTAGTTAAGCCGTTTAAAACCTTACAATTTAACCTGTAAGTTGGCAACATAATTCCTATAAACCAACAACCAAATCAGTTTTCTTATTGTGAAAACTGGGTCATATAGCTCCCTCATAACTGTTTCTGAATTGTGAATTTGTTTAATTATTCATAAAACATCATACCTTGCTATAAAATTGGAAGATTTAAGTAATATCAGCTACCCCCCCTGAAAAAAAAAAAAAAAAACTGAAGTGGGGATTCAAATGATTTAATTGAGGGTAGTCCCAGTTGACATAAAGAACGCTTAAACAGAACCCATGATGTTTCAGCACTTACGTTTCCCTCATCATCCATCACCTGGATCTGTCCAGAGTCACAGAGTTTGACCACAGCACCAATCGGCACCTCAAACTCCCGACCAGTCTTCAAATCCAACCAGACATAGTCGCCCTGAGAAGAAATTGAGAATTAAAACTTGATCCAGGATTATGACTGGGATCAGATACGATAATACATCTTAAATCGAGGTTAGGAAAAAAAAAACAAAAAAACATTGAGCACCATCACATGAGAAATCAGAAAGACTTCATTCTGAAAAACAGATTGAGTTTCCTATTCAAAGTTTATATTTGTTGGTATAGATCATAATAAGAATCCAAGTTTCTTTGTTTAACTCATAATTTTAACTCTGGATCTTGGCCAGGATAAAACAATCTGAAGACCTCATTGATATAATTCAGTGTGTCGAATAAAGTCATCTTATTCTGCAGTAAGATGACCTTTATTCCCTTTCCCGTCTGATTTGAAGCTGCAACATCCACAAAATAGTGCAGTGTGATATTCTGTTCAGAAAATCTTATAAATCTTCTGACTGGTAGATTTTAGTCTTGTGCACTTGTTTCTATTTCTACAAACCACCTCCACAGATACCACTATATTGTGCCAGTAGTCACACACGTGATAAATAAATATAAAAAGTCCACAGTTGACCACACACCAATGGAGAACTATAGACCTGTGTCACCACTTTCAGGTCTCAGAATTTTCCTTGATCCAAAACAGTCATACTTTAAGTTGAAGAGAAAGGTTTCCCCTAATAGTTGATTTCTGATGCATGAAAAACATAAAAAAAAAAAAAAAACCCCATGACATACATATATACAAACAAACAAACACTTTCAGCATACCGGCAACAGTGTGCTGTGTTTCATCGCAGTGTTGACGTTGTGTATCAGCGCCCATTTCGCCTGATCTTTCTCATAGAGTTCCGTGTAGTTGCGTCGCGTGTACATCCTCTCATGCACAGTTTAACTTAAGTGCACAGTGATGTCCAATGTTAGCAGTCTTCACACAAATATTATCAACTACAGGCAGAAAGGTGCATAAACTGAACTAACGCTTTTACAAATTCTGTTTCTGCTGTTTGGTCCTAACAGGCATGTGTGGACATTTTCCAAAAATATCCATTTAAAAAAAAGAGTGAAGTATTCCAAATCTTTATGGTTCAACAGGTTGAATTCTTTAAAGGATCTAATCCACTGGATCAGTCACATGTCATCTCTGTTTCTCATCCCTGGGTTCAATTTAAAATGGCTGAATGCCATGTAACTGAAGTCAAAAAAGGAAGTCAAGGAAAGCTGATCTCACATCAGTTGCAGTTCAACAGCGCCACAAAAAACAGCATCCCAGTTTGTGAGCTTCTATCCCATTCATCATAAGCTCACTGAAAGAAACTGATTTAAGATATCCAAGAAAATCCAGCCACTATCAGTTTAAAGCTCCCACTGTGGTAACTTTTCTGGACTAGCCTGCTGCTCTCTGCCTGTCACACTTTGTTATCCCACAACCTCCCTTGTTACCCATGGCAACAAGATGTCACTCCCCTTTCAGATGTGTTTGATGGTGTTGGATTTCTGTGTAGATATCTCTTTCTTACTACCCACAAAAAAAACAACAAAAAAAATGTAAAAAGTAATGAGAGTAATAAAAACAAAACAACCTAATAATATTAAAAGTCAGTGTCCTTGTGTTCCCTTCAGAATCAAATACTGCTAACCGTTCAGACTAAATATCAGGATATACTCACACACCAAATACAACCCACATAATGGCTTTTCATTATTGGCAGGAAAGGATTATTTAGGTGCTTTAAAGAGCCGTTGTTTCCACAGTTTTTATTTTTTAATTTTTATGATGGAATCATTGAGGAAGTAACTAGGGGGAAAATACTGGCTGTTCAATATCAGATGTAAGCAGGATATTCTGCATATGCGTGTGTGTTATAGATTAATGGCTGTCTGAGTGTGTGTTACACACCATGTCAGTTTAATTAAATAAATAGTCTGGCAAACTGAATCATCTGAACATTACACCACCAAGCACCTGTCACACACACGGCATTGTGTCAGAGCGAACATGAGTGAGCAGGGCCAATGGCAAACTATCAGAAACCACATGCTGAATTATTCAACACAGAGGTTCACTTTGGTGTCTTACTTTTTCTCTGCCCCTCATTCTTTTTCTTTATCCCTTTCTCCATTTATATTTATACATCAGAGCACAAAGGTCTCATACCAGCTTCCTAATGGAAGGGAATAATACACTGGTAATGTTAAATGTTATTAACAAAGAGCTTTAAGCTTTCCAGTGACCTGAATTTAAACGGGTTCTAAACCGTCTAGTCTCTTTCTTGACAGCATTGGCTCTTTACATCCATTTCTGCAGGCATTAAGAGTCTTTTTACTGAGGTCATTAAAAGATCAATAAACCCCCCTAGGCCAACTAACCAGACATTGAAAGCTACTGTAATGGGGACAGCCATGCAGTGTTTCATGACCCACTCATGCAGTCAGCGCAGCAGAGTAGCACGTGAGCTCATGAGTTCATATGAAAAAGCCCCAAATCTTCACCTATGTCAAATCAGCTTTTTAAATATTAAAAACATTGTTCAAGGAAACTTTTCAGTTCAGTTATTCTAAAAGTTGTCTCTACATATTGAAAAAGCCATTGTCTATAAAATGGGATATTATAAGCAAAGGCCGCCATCTTTTTGGGAAGAATCGGTCCTAAACCACTTCTACCTCTACTTTAAACTTGTGGCTTTATGTTATTGAACCTGTGATCATACAGGCCGCAGTTATAAACAGGACAGATTCACAGAGTTCAGTAAAACATAGCTGTGTAAGATCACCCAGACTGAGTCAGAGTGTTGCTATCAGTGATGTAATACCCACGCTGCCTTGGGTGGATTAGGTGTGTGTTTTCATCATTTCTTTCTTCAGGTAAATAATTCAGGCAAGGCATTATCCAGGTATTCACTTACACCTGAGAGTGTCACTCCTGTGAGCTGTGAGGTAAGGAAACCACACAGAGGATCTGAACCAGATCCAGGTCCAGAAGGCCCTGTTTAGTGTTCAAACGGCAACCATGACGAAAGATGCGACTGTTTGGATTCTGGGAATTTTACAACTTAGCCTCTGTGTAGCATTTGGTCTTTATCTTCCACTTTAGTCCCCTGTGATCTGTTCCTCATTAAGACGTATAGACGGATGGATGGATGGATGGATGGATGGATGGATGCATAGATAGATAGATAGATAGATAGATAGATAGATAGTGATCTGTTGTTCATGAATGACGCTCACTCCTTACTCGTTACTCAGGAGTAATGAGTCAGCTCAGTGAGTGATTTGTTCTTTTTTTCCTGATTTCTGCCCTTTCTGCTGCATATTCTCTGTGGCTGGCTGATGGCTGATTCGTTCATGACTCATAACTTTGGGTCTTCGGGCCTTTCGTTCATTATTCACGTGGTTACAGCAGTAACATGACCAATACTGGTGAGGAGTGCTATCTGACATTAGCATGAAAGTCAACCTTAGCTATGTAGCTATGGCATGGATGTTAAATTTGCCTTCCCAATGGAACAAATGCATACATTCCGGGCCTTCAGTGACCAGGTAGGCTAAAGTGAACAGCCATCATAGAATGAGAATTTTTGACGAGACAGGCGGAGCGCTCTCCTACCAGTAAATGAAGTAATCAGTAGTTTCAACTTCAGTAGGCTATGGCCCAAAAGGGTGCTTAATAGTTTAACAAATGCAAACTTGTGTATTATATACCAACTGAAGCAAACTGTTTTGCTCTTCAGCGTTTGAAAGCCTGCTTTTTCAGTCATTACTCAAATGACAGCTATAGCTCCACACTGGTTCCAATGAACGAAATGAACAAATTACTTGAAAAAAAAAAAAAAAAATGTGTTCATTTTACTGAACAAGATTAAAAGACCTGAGTCTGTAAAAAGATCCAAACTTCCCACCACTAGAGGAGGACACTGAAAATAACCTTGAACTTCCCTTTGTCATCTCTCTTATCTTGTTAAGTGTGAAAAATTCACACTTAACAAGAGAACATGTGTTTTCAAGAAAAGAGCCTAAAGATAAATGAAAATAGCACCAATGTGACAATGATGCTCACAGTAACAATAATGTTTTCAGCTGAGGCTAAAGACTTGCTCCAAGCCAGAACTCCAGCTCTGTGTGTCTTGTTACCTTCAATGTGTAATAGGTTTTCCTCAAGTAACACCAACTCCTTCCAGGGGAGGATACAGTAAGTATATACTGATCACTTCTTCAGGTACAGGTCTGCCCTCTGCTGGTATTAAGGAAGCTGTCTTGTTGGAAAAATGCAGGGGGGTGGCCTTGGAGTTGGAGTGTGTAAAAGTCAGCTTTTCAACTAAAACTGTGTTCTGTGTACTGTGTGATACTATTAGTGGCTAGTGTATTTCACAATATTTTGTTAATATGTACAGGGTTAGGGTTTGTGTGTGTGTGCAGACTGTGACATCAATCCAAACATAAAAAGCATGCGGAGGCAGACTGACAAGAGAAAGCCTTTAAACCGCCATATGTTTAATAAAGGGGCCTCCAGCTCATCTCATTTGCATTTATATGGATAATTTAGGCAAGTTAAAAGGTCAGTGGGGGGAATGTAGTGACATAAAAATTGTGTTGGTATTTGACAGTGAAAAAACTAGCTCATCAAAACCTAGACAGAGCAGCTCTTCTGCTCAAATGAACAAATTACATTGACATTTTGCTGCTATTCTGCCTACATAAAGACTAAGCTAAACTAAGCAAGCAGACTGAGAATGTATTCATGAAATTATTTTATTGCTGAATATTGATAATAAAGAGGACAAATTCTAATCTTATAGTCTGTATTCTGACAGTAAAATGATCTGAAATGAAATGAGCATTGTACATACAGTACAACAATATTCATCACATTCTTTTGGATTGGTGTGATTTTCCCCTTAGCTAATCCAAGGCCAATATTCGCTCTTTATCTCTGTCTTCAGGTCTGAGGTAAATATCTGGCATGCTCACTCTTAAATGCTCCACTCTGTTCATTTCACGCTGAGTCTGTCTGCTGAACAAAATTCATGGAGCGTTTTTCGCTAAACAATGGAAAAGACACCAATGATAGTGAAGTATGAGCAGAAGATGCATGACTGAGCAAATCAAAACAGTGAACACACACGTGTGTGTGTATGTGCATTGAAAACTGGCATCACTGTTCAAAATTTGCTTAACTCCTGACTGGTGCCTTGGTTACCTTGATGAGGGTAGTGTATCTGAAGCTGAGACGGTGTACATTCGTGCCCCTGCCCTCCAGTGGCAAATCAGATCCCTTCCTGTTCATTGTAGTTGTCCTGGTTAAGATTTGTAGTCAGGATCGCCTCATCATGCTGAGCATGAAGAGGATAAATAACTAAACGGTGAACACTTCCTGGGTTTGATTCGTTGAATCAAGAGTGAACATGTTAGTAAAAAAAACGACTTGCTGCTAAGGTTTTTCACAAAAACCAAAAAAAAAAAAAAAATTAATCCAAAGGTTTTTTTTTTCTGTAAACTCAATAACAATTGTACCATCAATGTCTTCTTCCAACTTTCTGTTAAAATGGCTACAAAAGTATTCTGCAGGCCAAATATTATCCGTTGTGGGAATGTTAGTCCTGTGTGATCCAGTGGCACACGTGCAAACTTCCTGTTTCGTACACTCTGTACAGTCTTGATAGAGGAGAGACAGAGTGTGACGAGACAAAAACGCACAGCAAAAAGGCTGATCTCTTTGTGTTAGTGTGTGTGTATGTGTGTGTTAGCTCTTTTTGTTTTGTTGGCTCCACTCATTTGGGCCTCCTAAGTGGGGGACGCTGTCAGAATTGATTAGTCAATCAGAAAGACCGACAAGATCAACAACGCATTAACAAAGTATCAAAGAAGCCGCAGGCATGGAGACACACACACACACAAACATGTATTTTCCCTGTCCTACAATTCTTCACTTGCATGTGCGTGTCTGTGTTTGTGTATGTGTGCGTTTGTTTAACAGGATTACGTAGAGACTATCCACACTGTAGTGAATAGCTGTTTTAAATTTAATCTTGTATTTTCACAACAAACTAAAGACAAGACTATTCACACGAACTTCTCTCTCTCCCTATTTATTTGTTACAGTGCACACGTGTGTGTTTACCTGTTGTAAAATGACCATAATTCTGGTTTCTGTTCCTGTGACTGGACATCAGCAGTCACCCTCGGACCCTGAGAAAAACAGAGAGAAGAAGATGAGTATGTATTTGAAGGGGGAGATCTGAAATTGATTTATTTATTAAAAAACAAAAAAGCCACAAGTCATGAAATTTTGTGCGCTCATTTTGCTCTGTTAAAGTTTTGGATATATATGGAGGGATAGCCACTTGCTCCTTGGACTTTTTGCCATGAAAGCCAAACCATTGGACAAAAAGTCAGAGATTTACACAAAGCATTGAGAAGTCTTAAGTATTTGTTTGATTTGTTATCACCAAGTGATGCTATAAGTGCAACTTAATATTGAGCACATAGATGTGCTCAGGTCAAGGCTTTCATCATACACGATTTGGTGCAGTTTGGACAATGCATGCCTAATGTAGAGTGAGTTTTCATGACAAAGGGACACACGACCTCTTGAAGGCGCGGACTCCAACTGACTAAAATCCTTCCCGTTTTGTCTGGCTCCATCTACTGGATACAGTTATAGATGCACATAAAATGCAATCCCTTGAATTGCTGAACAGTCACCTTTTGAATTACATGACATTTTCATTCTGTGGTGGAATGTAGCAACAGCAAAGTCTGGAGATCTTCCTCCACAAGTACAATGCAAGTGTGAAATTGAGAGCATTACAGCTGGGACCAACCCAGACAAGTTCCCTGTGTGATCCCAGAGGTTCTTAGTGCTCCCTGTGGTGTCCCTGTGTCTTCTCCCCTTGGTCCGTCTGTCTCTGTGTGCTCCCTGAAGGAATCAGGTTTAGGCATACCGCACTGGTGGTCACACTCTAAGATGCTAAAATTACTTATGAGTCTTCTCTTGTTTAGTTTTTTTTTTTTTTTTCATTATTAGTACTATTTTTTTTATTCATCAATAATCAATATTTTCTTCCCCAGTCTGCTCCTAACTGCTCACTTCTGCTACATCGCTGTCTCCTACTGCATAAGCCACCTGTGAAGGAGCGCCGGTCTCCATTGGTGGTTCACCTATTCTCCACTGTTTGTTTCCATTTATTGGCTTCCTGCACTCCCAATCCACTCTCCTCCTTCTCAGCCGCCCACCCCAGAGTCATTCCCCCCTCTGCTTCCATTACCAGTAAACCACTGCTCATCTACTGCTGGTATCCTGCTAAGGGTCCCAGATTCTCAGTGTGTTAATCAAAATATAATGGTATCTCTCAAAAGAATAAATTTATTGTTTTAAATCCTTGCATAGATCAATAATGAGCAAATGTTGAAGCAAAAGAAAAACGTGGGCTTCAAAATTTATTACAACACAATTGTCAAAAACAGCAATAGTAAAAGGGGCAGCACAGCATAGTGGTAGCGCTGTTGCTCCACAATAAGAAGGTCGCCGGTTCCCGGCCTGGGTCCTTTCTGTGCGAAGTTTGCATGTTCTCCCCGTGTCTGCGTGGGTTTCCTCCCACCATCCAAAGACATGCATGAAAAGTTAACTGGAGACTCTAAATTGACCGTAGGTGTGAACGCGAGTGTGAGTGGTTGCTTGTCTGTTTGTCCTTGTGTGTTGGCCCTGCGATGAATTGGCAACCTGTACAGGGTGTACCCCGCCCCTCACCCAATGTGTGCTGGGATTGGCTCCAGCGGGTTGCGGGTTGAAGATGAGTGAGCAATAGTAAAGTACATTGCTGTGTGACTGTGTAATAAGCCCAATTACTTTCTGTGTGTTTGCGTATGTGTGTGTTCTGTCATTGAAATTGCTGAATGTAGAGGACTTGTTGGCTTGGACTTGAGGTTGCCATATTTGATATATTGCCATACAGCTGTGGGAAGTGAATGGCTTGTACAGTTAGACTCATTTCGCGAGGCCATTCCTATTACAATCATAATCACAGTGAGACTACAGTACTTCATTATTCTCTGGAAATCCCTGCTAAAATTAATGTGAGAGATAAACTCTCATTTTGGAGGAAGACCTGGCTAAGACTCACACAGTACAATACAAGAGAGCAAACAAAATAAAACGTACACACTTATAATAGCTTATAATAGCATAGCTCATCTTCTTAAGGTTTCAATGCTGAAATAAGAGTGAAACGTCTTAGTCCATACTAAAGTGAGCAGTGCTCAGTTGGTCTCCAGGGATCCCCTTTCCCTCCACATCATCCACTTTGCTGCAACAAGGCCTCCTACAGCCACAGCTCTCTCGCTATTCTGTTGCACTATTTAGAGGTTAGGAGAATTTGAGCAGAGGCAGAACACATAGTTACTTAAAATGTGCATACGTCCATTTGTCTGAAAACTCTTTGATGTTGGTTTGCTGCCATCAGTTCTCTCTCTCTCTTTTTGACTTTGTGTCTCTCCCTTTCTGAGCTTTTCTATGAAACACATCTAATAATAAAACCTGAAATAGTATCACATAAACACACACACACACACACACACAAAAACGCACGCATGCATGCACAACCTTTGTCACGGGCCCCTGCTGGGGTAATTAGATGCTAAAATATTGATAGAGAGTCAATGTGTGTGTGTGTGTGTGTGAACATATCAAATTTTATTGCAAACCAAATGCGAGTAACACAGCTAAAGTAAAACATCCTGCAAAGGATACTGAATGCTTAAAGAGAGAGAAACCGAAACAAAAAAAGAAATGAAAACAGATAGGGATGCTTTAAAGGAAGAGAAGAATGGAAGATGAAGTTCAATGAGGAAAATTGATGGAAAGATGAAGTGGAGTCGAACCCAAACTGGCAAACAAGACACACAAAATAAATAAATTATAAAACAGAGAAAGGCATAAAGAGACTCTCACTCTGACTTAAAAATTATCAAGCAAAGTAAATTTCCAGTCTCGTACTGTAAGACCCAGTTTCACACAAACACACACAGACACACACACACATATATATATATATATATATTTACATATATACATATATGAATCTGTTTAGTATTGGATGACAATGCTAAACCAAACGGCAACCAAAACAAAACAACCATTCACACTTAAGCTGAGCTTCACCAGTTATTCTAATATGCTTGTCATTGTGGGAGGAAGCCAGGGTGGAAGAAGGGAACGTACATGCTGCACAGAAAGACCCCATCCCATCACTTAGTCAGTTCAAATAATGCTCACCAACATTCTTTTCACCGAATGTGTTCCAGCTTCTAACGTGTGTTTGCTGTATTTTTTTTTTTTATTTTTTTTTTTTAAGTGAGCAGTATCTCTCTCCACACCAGTGTGTGGACTGCATCTGTGTTAAAACATTTCACAAACACAAACAACATACCAATTGCTATTTGAGTGCAGCAACATGTCTCCAAAAGGTTTGGGTAACAAAAGGTGGGTTTAAAAATAAACAACTGGAGGAATATTTTCTGACTAATTAAGTGCAATTGCAGCAAGTCTGAGGCAGAGCTTCACCAATCAGTGAAAAACTGCATCTGCAGATTGTGATACACCTTCAGAATAATGTTTGTAAAATTGCAAAGACATTGAATATTTTATCATCGACAGTTCAAAATATCATCAAAAGCTCTACAAAATCTGGAGATATCTTGATGCTCAAAGGCCAAGACCAAAAATGTTTGTGAACACACTTCATGTGCCATCCACAAATGCAGGTTCAAGTTTTATGTAAAAGAGGCCATGTGTGAACATGATCCACAAATGTCATCGCCGGGCCGAAACTCATTTAATACGGACTGAGGCAAAGTGGAAAACTGTTCTGTGGTCAGCTCAACTCAACTTTATTTATATAGCACTTTAAAAACAACCACAGCTGAAGCAAAGTGCTGTACAACAATAAAGTAAGTACCTCAGACGAATTGAAATTTGAGGAAACCATGGATGCTGCATCCTCTGGAGTAAAAAGGTGAGGGCCCATACAGCTTCTTATCAGTGCTCAGCTCAAAAGCCTGCATCTCTGACGGGATGGGCGTGCATTAGTGCCTATGGCATGGGCAGCTCACGTCTCTAAAAAGGCGCCATCAGTGCTGAAATGTATTTATAGGTTTTAGAGCAACATATGCTTCCATCTGGTTTCTGGGAAGGCCTTGCAAGACAATGCTAAACCGCAAACTGCATTTATTACAACAATAGGAACTATTCAGCAGCTAAAAATCTTACATCAGGCTAGAATGGGACAACATTCTTCTTCCAAAACTCCAGCAAGTGGTCCTTTCAGCTTCATCATGAATTCATCAATATTTTATTAAAAACTACCTCACTGCATCTGCCTGTTTCAGTGTTTGTCTTCCTCCTATGATCCTAGTTCCAGCTATGACACCCTCATGTCCAAAACTGCTGTCTGATAAAACAAGATTACTCATGTTGCACCTAATTATTATAACACAGCAGTAGCAGTTGAGTCACGCATTATTAAATTAAATTAAATTAAATGATTGTGTTTTCTATGATATTCTTATTTTTCAACACATTTTTCAAGACTTATATTTACTTTTGATATTTTAAGAA
This sequence comes from Echeneis naucrates, assembly GCF_900963305.1. NCBI lineage: Eukaryota > Metazoa > Chordata > Actinopteri > Carangiformes > Echeneidae > Echeneis > Echeneis naucrates. The sequence goes on from NC_042523.1 coordinate 4,155,508, forward strand.
AGAAAAATACATGTCAGGAGCACTATAACAGTCACACACAGAGAATAAGAAGATTATGCATAAAGCAACATGCCTCTGTCCTCTGCTGTTTGTCCTTACCCTGCTGCGTGATCTGATCACTTCTCCTTCCTCTGCTTTTTCTCAGGGTCTTGTTGGTGGATGCTGGTGCTTTAAACGCTGAATGATCGCCTCTCCTCTCCCTCACTCTATCCTGTCGGGATTAACAGTGTCAAGGCAAGCTGCTCGTTCACTGCCACCGATCCCAGAGAGAGGGAGGGAGGGGTAGCAAGAAAGAGAGAGGGGGGGCAGAAAAGAGGGGGAGAGGGTGGGGGGTGGTTGTTAACATCACAACATCAAGCGGGTTCACACACAAGCAAGAGTTTTAGGAGTTCACAGTCAAACAACAGTAATAATTAACTTCAAATTAATTATTTGACTGAAAACAAGATGTGAACATAAAATTGGCAATTGCTCATTATTTCAGTTGGAGTGGTGAATGTGTAACCAAACGCCTGTTTTCGCATCCAAGATGAGTCTGATCAAATTGGTTTCTCATATTCACCAACTTCTGGGTAAAACTCTGGTTTTCCTCTGCAGGATGCTCCATGATGATCAGCGGCTGATCTATATCTGTGCTCTGCTTGTTACTTGAAAAGCATTGCAGGTGTGTGGACAGAGCACTGGGAGCTCCACACCCTGGAGCTGGAGAGCTGGTTTGGGAGGCATTCATTTGCTGATGAGAGCAGGAAGTAGCCCCTCAGTGAGAGGGGTTCAGATTTCCAGCTGTGTGCCCCACATGGCTACCCACAGTTCCTAAGAGGAACGAGTCCTTGATGCTTTTCTTCGGTTCTTTCAAAGCAGCCCTGCCAGCAAATGGCCCTCAAACTCCCCAAGCACACACCACAACAACCAGCTATAATTAGGAGGGGACTGAAGTGGTCTGCAGCAACATTCTTCATGTAGGTGATGTGGAGCCTGCTGTGGTGAGCCTGTCAACCTCATCCGCAACTTCCCTAGTAGTTGGTCGCCAAGGTCACACCAAAGGACTGTATCTGAACTTCCAGTCTGATAGTGAAGCTTGGGTAGACACGGGGTCTGCCATTTCCTGCTACAGCCCAGCATCCTCTATGAGCCCGCGTACAGCAACAGGGAAATAAACCCATTTAAGAGCAGGAGTCTGTGCTGCTGAATTCTGGCTTTCCAACAAATAAGGGATACGTGCAACATGTAGCTGGGAGCTGCTGACCAGCCGAGGTACCATCAGTGAACCGCTGCAGCCCCTCCTTGTATGTTGTTGCAGCTGCAATGGCCTTAGGGCCGTATAGTGAGTGGAGGGTGTTGTCACTTTGACTTCAAGCATTATCATCCATGTGTCTGTAGGTTTCATGCTCTTCATGCTATGCGAGTAAGTAATGGGCCACCATGACTCAGGGAGATTAATTCAGGTCTGTGTTCAGTTTTGTGTACAACCTGTCGTTATGCTGTGTATGGGAGCACAGGTCTTATTTTGAAGATGAAGATTTCTGCTTTCTAGTAATCTTTCCACGAATACTAATCATATCATCAATTGCTATTTGGCCTAGCTATAGCGCCACATTTATAAATAGCTACAACATATTCTCTCCCACCATTTCCAGATTTACTATACATGTCAATGTCTCAGTGTTTAACCTATTCTTCTATCTATGTTTCTTACAGCTAATCGTTAGACATTGCATTTACCTGGGAAATAGTAGCGTAGCGAACAGTATCTTTAACTCGGTTGTTGTTCTGTTGTATTTTTCTGAAGTTTTTCTGAAGTTTAGAGCCGGGAGATCCATTGGATCAAGAGATTACAGCTTCTGATATTAATCGACTGAATTTATTGCCAAAAAGATGACAATGCATTCCTTATCGGAAACTGCTGTTATACCGTATGTCCATGTGTCGCTACTTAGTCCATGTGTCCGAAACCACCCCCTCACTCCCTACTCCCTATGTAGGGAGATGAATGTAGTGGACTATACAGTGAACTCATTCACAAAATGAACAATCACTTTCGGACACTACTTTTTGGCGCCGTTGGTTGTGTCATCGCTGTCGCGCAATTAAAACGTACCCAGCTCACGGCTAAAAAACGTTTCTGTTTAGCACTGCATTTTGTTCAAGGCTTTTGATAATCTTGCACTGCACTGTGATACCTATTCTCGTATTTGGTCTTCTTATATTATATTTTTATTTTCTATTCACTGTCCAGTAGTTAGCTTACAATATTATTTCAACATGTCAGATGAGTATTTTAACAGGCTAACTGTACCGGAGAAAAAACGGTACAGTGAAAAACTCACATCTGTGGGTCTTTCTCATTGTCTCTTATGTTTGCCTCCGTTTTCATGGAGAAATGATCCCACTGAACGGACGGAGGTGACATACATCAATATTTACAACTATTACTACTACCACGACTACTAATATTTACAAGATCATAATTTAACCTAATACAGATTAAAAAAAAAAAAAAGTTAGGCTACATCGACGCTACTACATCATCATTTTAAAATTGCTTTTTATAACCCAACCACGCCTTCCTGTTGAAATCCCGCCCCTTCCGAGTACGAATACGGATACAGATAATGTAGATGGATAGTGGTATACTCCTTATCCCTATACAGATCACTTACCAATTTATGGTGGTTGGTTTACACACCTTCGGAAAATGAGGACCTGTAGGAGACGAGAGAATTCCATCAAAGTGTCAGAGTTATGTTTATTGTAAGAAGTCATCAACAAACTCAGACTTTGGCAAAGAACAAGATAGAAAAGGCACACAAATTAAGACATCGAAAAATACAAACTGAGTAAAGCATAAGAATATTTACAGAAAATAATAATTGATAATTGATCATAATTAAGATGATGGGTATGGCCATGCAAAGGTGCAAAACATTTAAATGGAGAGGGAACACACGGAACATATATTTTCAGCCTTGAGTCAAGATGGCTCTGGTGGCATAGTGGGTACATTGCACATCCAATAAACAGGAGGCTACAAAATCTTCATCTGTGATACAGGTTTGATTCCAACCAGTGTCATTTGCCACATGTTATTCCCTGCTCTCACTCTCCCCTCTCCTGTAACTCTTCAAGCTGTCCTAGCTAATAGAAATGAAAATCAATGATTTTGATCAATGTCCTTTAAAAGATAATGAAATATAAACAGTATGTTAGATATCTTAATAGAAAATGTAAAACATGTTCATCAACAGTCTGAAAATCATTGATGAAAGCTAGTAGGGCTGATATAGGCTATTTATACAGTGCATTCAGTTATTAGCATTGTGGTTTTTTTGTTTTCTTCTATGATGCGCGAGTAATACTATGCAGAGTAAGCGTGAGTGAGAGACCAGATATGGAGAAGGGCATTGACATACTTTTCTAATCAGTTGAGTGATGTTTTAGACTCCTCCAGCTCTCCTTAGACTCTGGAATTGTTTCTGATGTTTGAATCCAATTCTCTGTAAACCAAAACTTCTCAGCAATCGGTTCCACCACCCCATTTCTATTAACTCCCAGCTCATCCAATCTGTATGCTGAAGTGTCCTTGAGCCAGATACTGAGTGCCAAATTGCTTCTGATGGCCATTCCAAGAGTGTGCATTAAGTTAAAAATACGTTTTTGGTTGTGTATTTAAAAAATAAAAGTACATACAACACTAAGTAAGTGCTGTCCATTTATAAATGGAGGTCTCCAAAATTTATTAGAAAGCTTAATCACTATTTTTCTACCATACAAGAAACGTATTCAGTTTAGTTTAGCGTACCTACTTGCTGTTTATATTTACAAGCTAATGCCACAATTCCTTATTAGCAATAAATAGTAGATTAAAAGAAAAGAGAACAAAAGCTAAAATACCACAAGATATATTCATCAGTATAAATCTTATTAAAGAGGCTAAAGAGCTGTAAACAGTATTTATAAATTGTCTAAGAATATGGAGTAATATCATATTTTGGGTATGTTCAGATACACACAAGAGAATTTTATGAAACATTTTGTTAACACATTGATTGGCACAAGCGTAAATAAAAGAATTAGGTTTGTGTATTTGTATTTGTCATTCCTTCCTGTGCTCATCTCCAAAGACCTTCTTTGTTCTAGCTGAACAATTCTCCTGACAGGCAAAGCTTTTGCGGTAGAAGCAGGAATTTGGTAAACCCCGGCACAGCTTAATGTGCCATGGCTGACTGGTTTTAAAGGCCGTCTTAGATGCTGGTTAGTATTGAGCTGGTCACCACAGTGACAGTGAGGGTACCAGGGAGGTCGTTGTTTTGGCGGTTGCCTTTGTCTCTCAGGTGGAGGGTCTTCTGGAACTCTCCTTGCTCAGCTGTCAACGTGACTTGACCCATGAAGGAGTCTTTCAACGCATTATGGTTGTAGATCTGAGAAACATGACCAGAGAGGAATTCACTGATCAATGTAATGAGAATCCCGTATCGACACGTATACAAGTCATTATTCAGTCAGCCTCACTGTCTGCCAACACACACAAACCTCAATGCTGATTGGCTGCCTGGATTTCTTCCTGTAGAAGAGGGCCTTGGTGTCGAAGACAGGGCTGCATGTGTTTTTCTGCACCGGGGAGTAAACCTTCTCTCCTTCGCACCGAATCATCACATAGGGATCTGACACTGGAGACACAATCACACAAACAAACCAATACAAGAATAAGTTAAACACTTAAAATGAATGACACTGCCTTTCCAGCAGTAATACAGGTTATTAGTCAATATGAATTGAATCCATCTATGTTTCAGTAACAATGATAATAATAGTAAATAATTATAATCTATTATTATTACTATTATTATATTTCTTTATGATGTGTGTGTGATGGCAAAAAGTTCGCTCTACCTCCATTTGAGTCTTGACCTGCGAGGCCATCAGCCCTCAGGATGTGGACCTGCGTGACCAGACTGGGATAACCACACAACCCGGACCAGCAGGTATGTGGAGGCTCATCTAGAATCAACTCCCTACAGGATACAGGAGACAGAGACAGTCTGATAAAGGGACACTTGTACTTGTTCTAGTGCTGTGGTTTTACTCCTAGGAAGGACTCTACTCTGAGCTCCTTCCTGACATCCAAGCCACTCATTCTATCCCTGAGGCTGAGCCTAGCGTCCTTACAACAGGAGCCCATTTTAGCTGCTTGTATTCACAACCTTATTTAAGTCGCGACCCAAAGTTCATGACTGAAGCTTCAGGTTTGAACTTCTCCACTTGGGGGCAGCAACTCACCCTTGCTCAGCCAGCCGGAAAATGTTTTGAGGTGTGATAAAACTACAACTGAAGTGTTTGGGAAGAAATTACAGTACTCTATACCATCAATAAAACAGCCCAGCAAAAGAGTAAGGTGTAGGAAGCCCCCACGATCTGTGGCTGCTGCGATGCCTCGGTGTGAGGACAGTTTGATTTAGGTTTTTTTCTGTTCACTACACTTGACATTCCATGTCCCCACAACTAGTCTACAATACTGAGGATTATAGCCCGCCTTCATCTGCTGTCCAGTCTGCAATGCAGCTGATCCCCGCACCCATCCTGGGTCCACAGCATGGTGACTCCATGTAGCCTTTTTGGTGACGTTCACTGGTCAGCTTCCTTCCCATGTGATGCTAAAGAAGAGGGACATTGTTCCCTTTTTCTGGGCAAAATGCTCCAGCTTGTGTGCTGGCTCTTAAATGGCGTTTCAAGAATGAGCTTATCAATAACACAGTTCCCAGGGACACACAAAAACCTCCAAAACTATGAAGCTCTAAATTTACCAGCCAATCTTTGTTTCAACCCTTAAATGTGACCATGAGCTTTGGGTAATGAGAGATAAGAGTTGTTCTGGGTTTTTTTGTCTGTTTTGTTTTTTTTTTTTTTAAGCTCTGGGGGGTGGGGCAAATGACACTGGCTAGCAATATCATTTGTTAATGTCTACAATAATTCTGCTCCATAACAAATACAGGGAAAACAAAATCTCTACCTGCAGCCTGACGACACGTCAGAGAAGATGCGGAGCAGGAAGTTTCCATCCAGACCGGGGTCAAATGTTGTGGGTAAGATGACATAACGCCCCTCTGCCAGCACAATGCGTAAGAACACGGACCTTGAGTTGATGTAGATGCTCCCACCAACCTTCTGCTGGGTGGCATGCATGCGGTAAGTCCTGTTTAACTCCACCTGCACCCAGAGAGAGTTTTCATTCCATATTCAACAAACTCTTCAGAACAAACTTGAACTTTTGCACTGCAGAACAAAAACAGAACATTTTTATCAGACAGAAAACAGCACACATATCTGAAAATTCACATCTATTTTCCAATTACAAAATAACAACAATAATATTTGGTTTAGTGTTTGTGTTCTCACAGTGTTATGTAGTAATGCATCTACATCCTCCCTATGTCTGCCTGGTAATTCATTCTTTTAGTACAGTCATGTCACTTTGAAACTGTTAACCTTGGCTGTGCGCAGGAGGAAGTCACTTGATTTATTGATCGTCCTTTGTCTTACAATTGATCACTGTGTGTTAGCCGCCCACCCTCACTTCAGTTGGCCCAGTAAGTGTTGTCTGTTTCTTTTGCCACCTCTCATGTCCATGTAACAGGTGTGTGTGTGTGTGTGTGTGCGCGTGCTTCTCAGCTGGGTGGTGTGTTCCAGGAATGCTGACTTGTCTCTTATCAGCCTCATTAACCACGGTATATAGATCCTGGTTCTTTATCTGCTCTCAGTCAGATCATCTGCAGACACTGTTTCATTGTTCGACAGCACTGCAGCTGCTTCCAGCCAAAGAGATTCCCCCAGTTCCTTCCTGGATTCCTTCTGTGTGACTCAGGCTCTTAATTCCCTCACCCATTGTTTCCGATTCTTTGTCTCAATGAAGACCTCATTTACCGGGAACTTAATGGATCTGCTCAAATGTATACTGCTGGTGTGATGTCAAAATGACTGTCGATACATTCTTTCTTATTTCTGCTGCAAGAGGTGTTGGTCACATGTTAAAAAAACAAAAAACAAAACAGCAGATCACATGCATAGCTACAGGCCAAAATGAAATTGTTTCAGAGTGGCCAAGCACCAGTGTGTCTCCAGAGTTAGGAGCTTGATAATTATATTAATGACTAACTATTATACAAGCTAATACCAGTTAAAACTATAAAGTATAGTGTATATATACTATATACTGAACAACAGATGCAACAAATTTTAATACTGCATCACATAACACAATCGTGTTGTGTAGTGTGCATTCATCATCCAGTCTATAAGAAACAGATAACAAAAAATGAACATGAGCATTGTAATGCAATCTATGATTGTTTAGAAAACACACACTGTCAACTCACTCTATGGATGTCAAAGCCAATCGCCAGGTTTTCTCCTCGGCCCTCACTTAGTGTGGCTCGGCGGTCTCTCTGCTGCAGACAGATCAGGAACTCATCTTCCGGCTTCTTCACATCAAACACATACTACAACAGAGAAAAGAAATACACATATTGGAGGTTTTAATTCCAGAAAGCAGTTGCTACTATTAGTTTTGTCTGGCATGCAGTCTGAGAAACGATGAAGGAATAATGCCTGCGGGTTCTGAACGAAGGAGTGCTTGTTGTTGACGCAGCCCCCCGCTCGGTTGAGAAGGGGGTCGTCATGGCGGGACCATGAGCCCTGCATCACGGCTTCCTCCCAAGTCTTATGTAAACTCAGGTAGGATGTGTTAATGAGACGACATAGGATGAGGTCCGTAAAGTTGGCGATGAAATCATCAAACGTCATCCTGCAGAAAGGGAGAGAAAAAAGGTCGATGAGTTTTTGGCTTGTTGATAACGTAAGCTGTTTTTCCGTTACAATCAGATATTTATGCCAAGAGAAAGATACAACAAGGAAAATGAAAACAGAAAGTGTCAAATTAGTAAGATATTCTAAACTTCATTCAACTGCACCCCGCCACCACAGCAAATTCAACGCAGACTGAAGGGATGGAGATGCTCTCTCTGTTGCAAAACAACCCCAATGCTTACTGCACTTTCAAAGAAACTACAGTAATAATTGTAGTTCATTTGCTTGAAATTAACTACAGTACTCATCATAAATCAGTACACGGCAACAGTAAACTCTCTTTAGAATGACTACTTTCCATAAGAAATCTGGTTTGTGGGCTTTAAATTCGCTTTAAAGACCATACTAAGAAGGAACTTTTCTCAGAAAATGATCTAAGATCATGGTGCAAAAGCTAGTACAGCCCAATGAATCTCTTAGGAAGACAATCCAATAAAACAGGGATTCACATCAGATGAGTCTTATCGATCATCACACAGGTGGCTGAAAGACAACTGCCAACTAAGGGTGGTATTTAAGAGAGAAACTCCACTACCATTAAATGGTCACAAAAACAGCATCACACAAAAAAGGTCAGGGTTGCAATAAAATGAGTAAAGCATTGCTAATAAGTTGGAACACAGCAGCAAAACTGATCAATAAAATTCAAAAGGGATGGACTTGCGTCAAGCTTCCTGAGAGGTACAGACCATCCACAGAAGTAAACAACTTGACATTAGTGTTTTGTAATAACAAGAGTTGAAAAAAAACTGAGTGCAAGGATATCACAGTTAGCTTAAGCATTACAAAGTCTCACTGGGTGAGTATTTCCAGTTACACAGTCACCGCATACGCTGCAGAGGGGTGGCATGTGTGGGTGTCATCCACATAGAAAGCCACTACTAACGCTCATGCACAAAAAATCCTGTTTAACGTTTACCACACTCCATGTTGACAAATGTGAAGGCTTTTGGGACTCTTTGGAGTGATACTTTGGAGTGATGAGACACATTTGTGTCACATTTGCATTGTGTCACAAGGGTAGTATGCAAAATGCACGCTCTGTGTGGCTGCATGAGTGCTGCGGGTGTTGGGAAGTTGCATATCATAGATACTATCATGAATTCATAGTTGTATCATGAAATGCTGAAAGAGAAGCTATCACTCTGTTATACTGACAGCTTGCGAAATTCCTCATTCTATTTAATTATTTGAATTAATGGCTCAACTTTCCCTAATATTAATTTCAAGTAATTATGGCAATTATTTCCACATTTTTTTAATATTCATTGCAAGGACTCATCTCTTTGGCTCCATCCTATGAGTACTTGATGGTTTATTCATTCATTCATTCATTCATCTTCTTCCTCTTATCTATTTCTGGGTCACAGGGGTGCTGGAGCCAATCCCAACTCACACTGGACGAGGGGTGGAGTCAGCGTGGACAGGTCACCAGTCCATCACAGGTTCCACACACAGAGACAGACAGAGACCAACAACCACTCACACTCAGACCTACGGAAAATTTAGAGTCACCAATTAACTCAAACATGATGTCTTTGGATGATTGGAACATGCAAACTCCACACAGGAAGGCCCCAGGCCGGGAACCTGCAACCTTCTTATTGCGGGGCAACAGCGCTGACTACTATGCTGCCATGCTGCCCTTATTGATGGTTTAATCTTTTCTGCATGGAGCTTATAACTGTGTTTATCTTAAGTGAGGTGGGGAAGTGGTTGGGAACAGGACAGATAGGTACCGTGTATCTGCCAACAGAGGGCAGCATTGCCCTTAAACTCACCAGAATTCACCGTCATCCTGCACAGTGACACCAATCTTCTCCCTCTCGCTTTTGCTCACCCTCTGCCACTCTTCAGAGCTGCAAACAGACAACCAATATTGCTTAAAATTCCATATTTATAAGTGCAATGAAAGACCCTTTGAGATTTTTTTATCAAGTAGATAAAATATAGACATTTGCACAAAAGAAAAACAAAATAACATAAAAATGTTGGATATTTCCACACTGGGGAGATTTTAGTCCAATAGCCTGGAACTAAAAATGCCTCAATGTCTCCACCAGTCAAATTATCTATGAAAACTAATAGACAAAGACACATACACATAGCATATGCAGTGAAGACACTGAAAGGTTATCTCAAAAGGTATTGAGTGCAATCTAACATAATAAGTGTAGTTATGGACCAAGTGGAAATTTGTGCCAAATGTGAAGAAATTCTCCCACACATGCTGTGTTCAGGGACGTGAGAGACAATAAACTGGTCTAATTGTCATTTTACACCTCCTTTTCATCACCTGTCGCTCCAGGCCCCATTCCATTCTCTCTGGCCCCAGGGGTTCCTCATGCGGATCATGGTCAGTTTGTCTGACCTGAAGTAGGCCAACAGACCGTGGCCCAGCCTCACTCTGCGGACATCTGTCACCGCGTAAGCATGGCCTTTGACCAGGCCGCATGCTAACCTGGCTTCCATGTCTGCTGCACTTGTTGCCTGGAACACAGTAGCTCCATATTAGTCTGTCTGAAAATGGCATTAGATGAATTCAGGTGGTCACTCAGCAGGTGTCTGGTTTGGTCTTTGATTTCTCCTCACCCGGATTGAGCAGCTGATGAGACCTCCTCTGTTGTGGACTTTCAGCACTCTCTCAAACAGCTCGTTGCGTTTTTCTTCATCATCTTTGAATCCGCCCTCCACCAAATCCATTGGCTCTGACACACCTCCTGTGAAATCCACCAACGCATCGGCCGTGTTGCCCCCATCCAACGCCTCATAGCATCCGCACATTCTAGACAGCACACAGAAGCGAACTATTAATGTTTACAAAGAGACTGATTCTCTCTTGAAATGCAACCTTCCCATTTAAGAAATACTGAAACTGTAATGCGTTATGTGCCTTAATCTCAATGTTTGGGGTCATTGTCACGCTACAACATCACTTGAACTTCAACTTTAGAAGCAAAAAATGTGAATTCATGTATTTTCTTATAACAATCTACACCTTAAAACAATTAATTCTAGATTCTGGGTTCATTTTGGATTAACACAACTACAAGAGCAAGGAATCTCCCTTTACCTTGACAGATTTTTTTTTATTTTTATTTTTTTTATCGTCAATGCTGGTCTCATGCTGGTACAGTGGTACACAGCAGGTGTTCACAATGCCACAATGACAGGAAGTAAAACCAATGGCCATGATCACACATAGGACAGTTAGTTATTGCATGAATAACAATGATAGCATCAACATTATATTCTTAGACCTGAGCAAGGAAGGATGCAAACACACAACACAGAGACTGGCAGACAAACAAACAGAAACACACACATAAGTCCTTACTTGGCGTATGCCTTCTCCACCAGCGCACTCCAGAACTCATTGCTGTCATTGGAGTGGCAGTATATCAGCTCCCCATTCACTGTTGGCAGCTGGTCATCGATCACCACATCCACCCACTCACCAAAGCGCCAGAACCGGAAGTGGAAGATCCCGGCGTATGACTCCGGTTTGTCATCGTCCCACTCTTGGTCCTTCCAGTCAGGTATTACCTGCGCAAAACACAAAATTGGTTATCATCTTCTCAAAGCTCAGTTTGCATTTCAAGTGAAATTTGTTTAATTGTTTATAAAATTTTAATCAAGACAGTGGCATGGCACAAAAATTGGGCTCTGTACATATATAACCTCCATGTGCCTTCTTTACCAGTGTGATACAATATGTGTTCACAATCTGTTCTTAATGTGTAAAAAGGTGAACGAAGGCTATTACTGGAATTACAAGAACAAGTAAATTTCATTGAAAATATTACAATCCCTGCCAATAAAACTGACATGACTACAACCTCTGCATGTTGAACCCCCTTCATAATCCCCTCCATCAACCTTCAGCAGCTATAATTAACATGAGTAAATGAGGATTAAAATATTTTTAACAAGGTCCCACAAGATCCCATTTGACGACACATCACTGACGCAAAGACAAGCACACAAACTTGTGCTTCTTTTTGTGAGAACACCAATACATTCTATAGCCTCTTACATAAACTTTACCATCATGAATAAATGTGTAACCCCACACCTTCCCCCTGGCCTCAACATAATTCTAATCTTAAAATGTAATTTTAAGTCTCAAAGCTTTGAGGACCACGCACACCCACAAAAATAAACAAACAAACAAATAAATAAATAAATAAATAATGCATTGAGCCAAGACCAGCGAAGATCCCAAAAGTCCTCAAGAAACTCCCAGAGTTCCCTCTAGTACGTCATCAGTGTCTTCTGTTGCTTAGCACCATCACACATAAGCCTTTACACCTTTAAGAAAACTGTATATTCATTTATGATTCTGGTGATTTCAGTAACATTTAGAGTTCCTCTTCCTCTAAGAGGGATATTCCAAAAGAAATTAAGAAAACACCTCAGTATGTGCTTATGTCCAGTTGAGAAATGCCACTTATTAGGCTTTTAATGGTTGAAACAAGTTTAGCAGGACTCAAAACACAAAAAACAAGACCAATTCAGACTGATACTGTTTTCACATTGATCTCATCTCCCAACATATGCCCTTCCCTCTGTGGTGCACCAATCAATGTGTCCAAAGCAAACAGCCCCATGGGCAAAAGTGAGACACTGCTACACTGTGATGGAAATAGTTGAAAAGGGGAGGGGAGATTAGCCTGAAAAAAGACAGACTTAGAGAGGAAGAGGGAGAAAGGCGAGAAAGGAACTGGAATCAGAAACTCTACAGAAGCATCCATCCAGACAGGCAAGCAGTGCCCAGGACTGAAAGCTCCATTTTAGACATGGAAAAGGCCACAGCTGCCTCCAACGCAATGGTGCTGCCATTCAAAGAAGACACTGCACTGACAGAGGTTAGATTCTCATTTTGACATGACAATGTCTCACTTCCAGCTGCATGACGGTGACTTCTGAGTTTACGTTTTAGAGATGCATGCGCTCATCATCAGCTATGTACAGGAATTACTTGTGTATATTTGAACTTTTCTCTGTGGTTTAAACAAGGAACACTCTGTCTTTTGGATCACTCAGAGTGATGAGTCCAACTGACTAGTAGCCCCAGGACAATTCTACCGTTCGAGTGCTTTTGTGAAAGTCATCAAATGTCAATATGGACCATTTCAGTAGAGTGAGGGGTGGTTTAGAGCTTCAATGATAATTTGACTAATCAAACAGTAGATCAATATTATTATAATTTTTTTTTTTTTGCAAGTTATATGCAAGTTCATTCTCAGATGTGACCAATGAAGTGTAATAGATGGTGTCATGACAGGTAAGTAGATAGGAAGACAAATTAAATAGTGATAGAAATTATTTTACAACAGACTTAAATCAAATTAAATCAAAGATTAAGACAGATTCTTAAATCGAAGATTTATGATTTTTGGATGAAAAGAGAGGCCATACTCAAATATTATTTACTACTACTTACTACTTGCTTTGCATCAAGATAAAAGGTTTTTATACCAAGATAACACCTGGAAAAAACAAATCATGATTTTCTCAAGATAAGCTCTTATCAGGAGAAAGTTAACTGAATATCACATCAAAAAGATCATAGATAACAGATTTCCATTACATTTTTCTAGTGCTGTGAATTATAGCTTTTTGAGATAACAAGATGAAAAAGAGATCTTTGCTGGCATAGCCTCTGTTTCTGAAATGATCTGAAACTAGACTCCCTGTACTGTTTTTCTTTCTACGTCCCCGGACATGATTGTTTGGTCACCTCTGCTTAATATAATGTTAAAGAAAACTTCTGGAATTTGCTGCTTATGCTATCAGAAAATCATTCACTGAATGCACAAAAGTGCACAAAAACGCTTATTTGGTGTTGTCGCCTTGCAGTCCGATATGCCTATATTTCAGTTTTCTGACTTAAGTCGATATGCCTTCAAAATAAAATCTCAGCAAATCTCAGCTTGAGTTACAGTTTTAATCGGATTTCCTTTTTTACAAACAATTAAAAATGAAAAAGAAATTATTCAAAACAAGTTTTGATTTTATCTGATTTTGATTTTCCCCTTGTTTAAAGTGTCAAAATTTCTTATCTCTTTTTCCCTCACGAGTCGCAGGTGAATTTTTGTCACAGTGGAGTTGCCAGCTGTAGTCCTCCAACGTGACAGTGAATGTGTGACTCACATTGGGTAATGAAAAGTTCAGTCAACTCTGAGCTACGGAAGCCCAAAAGGGGGCAGAGGTGTTGGAAGAAAAACAGCTTTCACAAAAAAGAAAAAAAAAAAAAAAAATCAATAAATGAATAAATAAATAAATTGCCCTAAACCGTAAATTCTGATTAATTGATAAAATTTATGGATTTTACTTGGACGTGATTTTGATAGACCACTGTCCAAAAGTGTGAGAATGGCACTGCAGCATCGTATTGCAACGCTGATGCTGACACCAAGATCAAATCTGAAGCTTACATACTGCAGTGCATTCTTTGTCACTTCATGTGCGCTTGTTTGTAAACAATGATGAACAATGACACTGAAAAAAATTACACCAGAGTGTCCTTGGTCACAAAAGCTTCATATCCGGAGCCAGTGGACATTTCACACCACGTGTTAGACATGTTGAAAAAGTCTCAGTCTCACAGGGTTTTACTTCTTCTTTCTTTCTAACTTTAAACCATCTGCAGATGATGCGCCTCCGTGTGTCGTCTTTGCAGCGGTCAGGCCAGAAGCGCCAGGACGGGGAGCGTCTGCTTCTTCCCCACGAGGCAGTGTATCGGCTGGACTTCCACAACCAGGAGCTGAACTTCTCCCGTTGGTACTTCTCCCTCTCTGGCCATGGTCGTGTCACCATCACTGGTATTTCCCAGCACTGGACCCCCGATCTGACCAACCTGATGACCCGTCAGCTACTGGAACCAATCGGAACATTTTGGCGCAACCTCAATGACCCAGAGGATTCACCTCTCAAATGCTTGGAAGCAGACATGCAAGAATTTGGTGAAAGGATCGCGGAGCTGGCTAAGGTCAGGAAGGTCATGTATTTCCTGTTTGCTTTCAGGGAAGGAGCAGAGGCAGCAAATCTCAGCTGCTCAGTGGAGTTCACACCAGAGAACTGACTTCACTTTTTGCCAGTACACACCTTTTAGATTACTACTAGAGCATCGCAATGCATTGTTCAGCCTTTGACCTTTAAAAACACACTAAGACAGAAACATCTATCCTTTATAAGCATTCCATAACTACCCTCAAAAACTCATCTCAAATATTACTCCCTCACAATCACAAAGAACAAAGCTGTAACATCAAAAGCCAATTGAAAATATAGTTTGAGTTCAAGTAGAGAAAAATATTTTCACAAAACAAAGGAGACAAATTTAGTAAGAAAAAACAAACCAAACAAAAAAACCCCACTTAATGTAGATGAATTTGTAACGTTTTCTGGTGCTACTTCGAAGATCAATCACATTACATCCACATAAATCATCGGTAAGTTAGTCGGTAAAATATGTTCTTACATAAACCTGAGATTCCTTAAACATGTTCTTAAACAATTATATTGAATGGTGATTCGAAATCAACTGATTTATTGTTTTTTTTTGTTTGTTTTAGAATTAATGAATGAAATCTAATTTGAACGCATGATGTAATTAAAGTGTGCCTCTACTGCTGAACTGCACACTGTGATGATATGTGTAAGGTTTGACTTGCTTTGAGACGCCACTTTTACCGTTGCTGCTTTTTGTTGCTGAATTCTTTCATTGCTCACAGAAGTGACAGCTAGATGCAAAACAACAGGCAGTCAATAGTTGATGAAATACTCACATTGCATGACTGTCAGCCTGACTCGAAACCAATCAATGGAGTGACATCTATTAAATATTGACTGAAAGCTGTCTGCGTGTTCTCTTTGGTACAGACTATTATTACTGTCACCGGACAGAAGGGAAGGAAGGAAGGGGGCGGCCAAGTCAGGCTTATAAACAGAGGCCGTGATCTTCAAGGGCTTTATTGTTGGACCCAAGAGGAAAGCTGACACAAAATTTGAATACCATCATAAACATTGATTTTTACTTAGCATTCTGGTGTCATACCAACAGAAGATGAAGACAGTGAAATGGGAAGAGAGTCAAAATTATGTATGAGGTGGGTGGACGAGAGAGAGACAGAGAGAGAGAGAGAGAGAGAGAGAGAGAGAGAGAGAGAGAGAGAGAGAGAGAGAGAGAGAGAGAGAGAGAGAGAGATCCAGGATCAGTCAGAGAGGAAGAGAATATGATAAGTCAATAAGGAAAGCTTTTGCAGCACAATCACAGTCCATACTCTTATGTGGGAAATGTACTCTACATGTTATGTGTGGTAATACACACTAACATCTAATCAGGGCAACTTTAAGAAAAGCTGTTACACTTTGGCAAAGATGTATCCACGTGTGAGGTCAAACTTTGTTCACCATTAAACTCACTTTGGCCAGAGACTTTGGAATTACAAAATGTAATAATTGCTGTCATACTGCTTTTGTAGTTAGCTTCATCACACCAGAGGCCTAATAACCATTTGTTTTTGGTCCACTGACGTGTGTTAAGACAACTGGCTGCTCCTTTGAGGTCAGTTTCCCTCCAGGTGATGGAAAACTGTGAGCTGCAGAGGAGCTGTGAGACCAGACTTAGGGGAACTCCTGTGAACCAAATTCAGCCACTGGCATCAACACTCAGGTGAGCTGTCGACAGGTCGACAGATCTAAGTTCAGGAATGAAAGCACCCATTATCTGATCACTCAGACCACCACATTGAGGTGATCTAATTTCTTTTAGCAGTGCCAATGCAAATGTGTCCCAGTCTCATTGAAAGAGCCTACTCTGCAGGCCTGCCTGCTCTACTGATGTCCACAGTTAATCACAAAGTTAGTCTGATCACAATTGGTCACTGGAGATGCATTTCAATAACAGATGTGACCTGACAAAATTGACCACTAGTCGATTCACAGAAGACACATTTTATTACCAGGTCCGAGCAGCACTTTAAGGAGAATACCTTCAAAATAAAATGTTATCTTTGAAATCATTGAGGTAAATTGTGCTGTAATTAGAATATAAATTACCAAGTTTTTTGTGAGGTTGCGTTCAAGTGACTTTGACCTTTGACCACTGGATTGTAATTAGTTTCAACTTGAGTCCAAACAAATGTAGGCTATGTGCCAAATGTGACTGAAAAACCTCAAAAAGTTACTGAGATATTACATTCACTAAGAGGTCACCGTAGTATATTCTGGGGTTACCCCAACATTGACCTTTGACCCAAATCCCAAATCTACTTGGTTCGCCTCTGAATCTAAATGAACTAATATATCAAATTTGAAGAAGTTTACTCTAAAAGGAAAGCTTTTTGTGACCCCCTTTGAAACACAGAGGCAGCTTTTGGCCTGTGTGTGCATTTTTATGTGTGATTGGTAAAAAAAAAAAAAAAAAAAAAAAAAAAAGGAACTTTACTTATACAATAATTATAGATATAACAAACATACCCGTATATACTTACATGCACATTGACCCACATCCTTGTCTCTCTCTCACACACACACACACTTAGGTGGGAAAATAGTGTTTGCTTTGAAGAAGACAAGTCAACCATACAGCTGCAACAACAACAAAAAGAAAAACAGAACATGGATGCAGTCTCTTTGTCTCACCTTCTGCCATAACGATTCCCTGGAGGCTAAGCTGGAGCAGGCAGCTACAAACCAGCAGTTTCCCAGCTGCCCTTGGTGCAGGTCATGGGCACTAATGCCATCCACAAACAGGTGGGGGTTGCTGCTCAACTCCTAGAAGGATAAAGATGATTAAAATCAGCATTAAACTTCTCTGCTAAAGAAATCCTACAAAACGAGAGTGACAAATTCTTGATGTGATGATGATGTTAGTGCACGGAAGTTTATCCTCTTGGCTGAGGGGAAGTTAGAGTGGCAATCACCAAAGAACTTGATTTAGTCTGAGAGGCTCGGGCTCTAATGTGACCTCAAGGGGCAAATGATTGATTGATAAAATTCAGAGTTCCACTCCACAGGATTTTGCCAAGACAGGTTAAACACATTTATTAATGCTACAAAATGTTCAACATGCAGTGAACAGAAAAAAATGGGAGAAAAGACAAACTGAATTGAATTATTGACAATGGCCACTTGACTGAATTGAGATTTTACAGTCAACATCCTTTTCATCCTTCTCAGAAACCAACAGAAACAGCGAATAGGCCAATGTATTCAGTTAAGATTTTAATCAAACAGTCATCATCCAGTCCAATGTTTTAATCCTTTTACTGTATTTCTGTTGTGGTTTCTCTGGTAAGATTTAAAAAGTAGAAGCAGCATGTGTTCATAATGGGCAGCTGCCAGCTACGGATGAATGTAAAGCAGGGTGTAGCCAGACTACTCAGTCAATACTGAGCAGATACGCCCTCAGATCAAGTAGAAGTCACTTCAAAACAAAGCAAACCACAGCGGCAGACGGACAGTGCTGCAGCCAAATAATAGGGCTCCGATAAACCAGAGGCACACACCCAATATACCCAACTGTGAGTGTAGCTACCAGACAGACATATGCATGACTTACATGAAGCTCGTGTATGAACAAGTCATGTTTGTAGTAGGTGAAACTTGAAGTGGTTTTTGTTACCTTTGGACAGGGATAGGTGTTTCCCTGTTTTCAGACTTTGTACTAAGCCAAGCTAACCAACCGGTGCTATTACAATGCAGGTTATATTTCACAACATTTTGGAAAATATTTATTTATGTGTATGTAATTTTTTATGAATTCATTATTATTATTATTATTATTATTATTATTATCATTATCATCATCATCATCATCATCATCATCATTATTATTATTATTATTATTATCATTGTGGTTATCATTATTATATTTTTTATGCATTTTTTATTTTATATATATATTTGGGGGGAAGATTGTTTCAGTATTGTCTGGTGTGACCATAAAGCTTTATAGATATTCATTTATAGATGGATGGATGAAGCGTTAAGAGCTTTGACTTCAGCAGTTTTATGGAATCACATGATTTTCATAACTCTGACTGCTCTCCTCTAATTCGATGTTGATATTTTGTTGACGGTGAGCTATATCAGGGAGGATATAGAAAACGTATACTATTGCTATTTATACACTGCCGTTGGTCCCAAAAATTATAAAAACAATTATAAAGATCAAATCTAAAAAAATAAAATGAAAAAAAAAAAAAAAAAGAGAGAAGGGAACCTTTACTAACCAGTTGGGTTCTGTGAACAAGCAGGGGGCCTCAGTTTTTAGAGCCATCACTCATCCTAAGGATACATGTCTTTGCACTGTGGCAGGAAGGCAGAGTACCTGGTGGGAACCCACGCAGGTACAAGGAGAACATGCAAAACTCCACGCAGAGGCCCCAGGCTCCAGAATCTCACCCAGAATCTTTCTGCTGCAAGTGAGGTTGTACTATCCAATACATAGGGGTCTGATTGCTCAACAATGAATATTATATTTATATATTATGCAATATTTCATTTCATTTTCACCAGCTTATTCGTCAGGCCTGCAGGGGTTCTTGAGCGAATCCCAACTGGCATCTCAGGCGACGGCATGATCACCCTGGTCAGGTCATCAGGCATGGGGAGAACATGCTAACTCCACACTAAAAGGCCTAGGGCCCGGAATCAAAATCACAATCCCCTTGCTGTGTGACAACAGCATTATACAATACAATTAATAATATAAACTATTTTTGGGTTGGACTATAGTCTGAGGGACCACATTGCCTTTGGAGAACACAAGAATTTATCATAATTTCAACTGAGAAGGTTTTGGGAAATGTAGCAGATTAAATCCACGAGGCATTTGGCCAAGTAGTTGACAGACTATAAACACACTTTAAATAAATAAAAACTTTTATTTCTATCTCCAGGTCAGAGATTAGTTTAGCAAAGAACTGAAACAGCCCAAAGTTGGTAAAAATATGAGCTGATGTATAAACAATGAAAAGAAAACAAACTTTCAATCACAGAAATACAGCAGAGAGAACTGGGCTAATGATATAGCGATGGTGATGCAGGCCATCAGAATAAAACCCATCATTAATGGATGCGTTAATAGTATTTAACTAGACAGAAGGCAATATAGGTGATTATTTTGTCACATATGTTGGATCTTCAATACTTCAAAATGAATGCATGATAAACAGCTTTACTGCAAAATGATTTCAGGATTAAGATAATCAAATATGGCCCAACTGTTGGAGGGAGCTATTCAAGCACTCTCCCTATTTTCTGGTAATGAAACTTCAATTTCATGGTGTTCTTCACAATCAAAAGGTCTTATAAAACCTGCACAGCAATATTTTAAATAGCTTTCCATTAACCCTTGTGTTGTCTTCGGGTCAAAAATTAGCCCAGACCATGTTCAACAGCACAGACAACCCCCAGATCATCCTTTTCACCTTGAAAATTGACGACTTTTCCTCCAGTGACCCAAAATTGAGAAAAAGCAAAACATTGCATTTGTTCATATTTCCATGACTAGGAGTCATTTTTGACCCAGCAGTTACACAATCATTTACACACCACAAAAAAAAACACAAAAGCACACACACAATGAGAAGTTGAGATTAGGTGTGCGACTGACTGAACTCAGCTAAAACCATAACTTTCTTGCGCATGTGCAGCATCTCCCCTCCAATGACCCCACACATGACTCAAACTCACAGACAAAACTATTTCAGACAAAACAAACTGTTCTTGAAATTTTGTTTTGTTTCTAGTTGCTTACTAAGATAAGATTGGACTTTTTGTTAGCCAAATTGCTGTTGCAAAAAAATACAACAACATAAGAATAAAATAAAATGAATAACTACTAATGGGTGGATGATATTGGGTGCTGGAACACCCGAGAGGAGGCGGTGCCAATTCTGCCCCTCAAAGAAGGGCAACAAAACAAGCACTAAGTGCTATAAATGTGATAAGTATGTCGGCAATAAAACAGATTGATTTGTGTTCTTTACTTTTTTTGTTTTGTATTTATTATCTTATCTTCTTATCTCTTGTTGTTTGTACACTTGGTGGGTGGGGAAGTGTTTAAGAAATGAGAAAGTTTGTAGTTTTTTTAGCATTACTGTGAAAAAAACGTATTGTTCACCTTCAATTAAATCCATTCGAAAGCACTTTCTGCTACTTTCTTAGTAGCGCTTCTCTTCATCTCCTGCTCCAAAATTAATGTTTACACCTATGCAGTACATTTCGCAAGAATAATAATAATTAACCTGTACTTATTATGACAGGTGTGCTGTAATATAAGCAAATGTTGTCCACTGATTAAAAAGGCCAAACCCAGATATTCACTAGGTTTGTGGTGAATGACAGGCTGTGTCATCATGCAAAATAGATATGAGACTTAAAATTCAATGAAGCTGATGTTTTTTTAGGGGTTTAGTGAAGGTGGGTCACCTCTGACCCTGAGGACACGGGGTGCATACAGAAAGTGAAGACAATGCAAGGGTTAAAGGCCTGTTTCTTTTATTGCGCAATGATCTTGTTCCAGCTAAAGTTGATTGGCTCAGAAAATTTTCCATGTCTGCTCTGAGTCATATCTAATATAATAGTCCATGTGGCCCTGATTCAGTAAATCACTACAGGAAGAAATGATACACGATAAAAGGATATGGAGAGTTAGATGTCTCGAGGTAAAATTCTGTTTTATAAACATTCTTCTCAAATATTTTTGCAAAGAGCAAACACATCCTAAAGTAGGCAATACAAGTTCAGACTGACAAAAAAAACAAAAAAACAAATCAAGTGTGAATTTGGTGGAATGAATTCCCCAAATTCACACTTTTTTGGTTCATTCCATCTCCACAATAAATCGTTTGATCAGTTCAACCAATAACTTGCAGTTTGCAGTTATAGCTGTGAATATTAGCACCTGTTTTCTCCTTCATGCTACAGGTACCTCGCGGTATCAAATGTTGTTTGTCTAATGTCGTAAACTGAGTTTGCATCACCAGCTTTGATTGAAACCAAGTAAGTGTTCAAATAATAAAATATTCTTGGAAGAAAAAAAAAATGAATCACTAATCATGTGATTTTCTCAAATTTCTTTCCATTCTTTGGTTGAAAAAAAATGGAAGTCCTACTTCCTGTTTTATTGTTCTCACCTTAGGCCTTTTCCAGGTGACTCGTCCAATCTGGTTGCTCTGGTAGAACAGAGACTGATCCGTCGTGGGAAAGAGAGGGTCTTCAAACAGACGTCCATTCTGTTGGCACTGCCTCCTCAGTGCAGAGAAAGACTGGTCCTTATATGGAACCACCATCCCCCTGAAACAGACACAATTCAGTGTTCAATTCAAGTTATCCCGACTTCTCTTGAAGCATCACACGCTATACTCTACTGCAACATGGCATCTCTCCACTTCCGGAACACTAATTATCCAGAAATCTGGAAAGACGGGGCAATTAAATAAAAATAATTCAAACACATGGCCAACAGCACAAATCAATGATTGTATTCCGCAATACAGAGAGAGATGACCATATGACTGACACTGAAATACTTCTTGTTACATCTAAAAATAAATGCAGAGAGTTGTGGTGCAGATAAGGTTTAGAAACAAGGATGTCCTCCTTTAAAGACATGCACACAAAAACAAACACAGCCTCCTCTTAATATGATTATCTTGATTTGTTGGCAGCAAGCTGCTGTTACAACTTTGGTACTTAATGTTTCTGCACACACACACAAGTGGAAAATGCAAATGACACAAACTGCCCCACCAGCCATGTGAAAGGACGACAAACAGAAGCTTGGACAGTCATGTTTGACATGGATAATCAGCAAGGCAAACACATGATGCAATTTGCATTCCTCAGTTTTTGTGTTTGCAGTGGGGCCTAAATTTACGTTTGGAAGAAACAGTTTATCCATTTAGAGTTAGAGAAATGCCTCTCATGACCTCAGTGTTTTCAATCTTTTAGTGCTGCTTGATATTCAGCCTTATTTGAAGCAGTTTTGTTGGGTTTTTTCATGTTGATCGGCATTCATGTCTGAATAAAGCTAAGACAATGTGCTGATCAACTAACTGCCACACTCAGCTGAATCACCCCCCCCGTGTAGGGAAAACACAGCCTTGAATGTTACTGTTAATACATTGCTTATTTTCTGAACCTGCAAGTCCAGTAAACATCAAATGAAGTGCAAGACAATGCAACCAGGATGGCATGTGCTGGAAACACACTCTCAATGCTCCTCCTACCTTCATCTGAAATGTAGCAGCCGTATAGTGTGATGGAGATAGGTGAGTGACATGAACACTGAGGCACTTCATAACTGACAGGAACAAAGATTCTCCTTCAAAATATGATTAGGTTTTTTTCTGGGGCTGCAGCATCTGAGCCCTTTGGAAAGGTGGTTCAACAACCTCCATTTGGAGCCAGCTCACGCAGTTAGGTCAAGGTCAGAGTCCGTCTAGGTGACAGCATTTCTGCTGGTGGACAGACTGCCCATTTTATGCTGCATGGTATTCCTCAGCTTGGTCCTGGAAAGGCAGGGGTGGTAGCAACAGATGCCTCAGCACATGGTTGGAGGGGGGTTGTAGCAGGAGTCTTCAGTTCAGGAAATTTATACACTTGGCCGAGAGGGCATCAACATTAGCAATGATATCAACATCCCAGAACTTTGGACTACCTGTTAGGAGCTGAAGCACATCTTGTACTTTCTCCAAGGATTTGAGCTTAGTCGCAGCCTTGTGCCCTCTGCAGGACACACTGCAGCATTCAGCTGGTCTGGCATTCACTAAAGGTTCACATGGCAGCAGTATCTGCAAACTGTGGCCTTGTTGATGGCTAGCACTCAGCACATATTAGTGGCCGACAGTTTCTGCGTGGTGCCAGAACAAGGCTGAAACATGTAGAAGCCTGAGACTTGCTACTCGTCCCACAATCCTCCCTTTGAGCCAATGATAGTGTCTTTTGTGGATTTGTCAGTGTAGACTGCTATTCTGTTGGCAGTTACTGATAGCAAAGAGTGAACACTCTTCCTTGACAGCCCTACACGTTGCCCAGCATCTTGTTCTGGGTTAACTATATATATATATATATATATATATATATATATATCTCCGGCCATATGAACAGGGCCTTTACATCAGAGGAGAACCAGTCCATTATATCCAGTCTGGATGCACTGACGCAAAACAGAGCTTTTGGAGCAGCTGTTCATGAGCTACAGTGGCAGAAACAGGGCAGGAACTGACAAACAACAGCCCAATGGGTTGTTGAGGCAATCAAACAGACTTATGAGACAGCAGAGAAGGCTGTCCATGTGATGTTAGTTGTTGTTGAGTTGACAGTATGAATCACTTATCATACCACAGTTTAGAAATGTGGATGCAGACTCCAGGGCTGAAGGGTGACGCCAGTCCGGAAGTGTGTTAAACCCGCTGTTCATCTGATGACTCAGAGGTATACAAAAAGCCAGATTAAAAACACGACGACTCAAAACAGCAGTTCAGTTTTGCCGCCATTTGGTGAGGGTGGAATTTACAATGGTCATTATGATTTTTAGATTCCTAGATGACTGCCAGTTATGCCACTCACACAGATTCTTTTCAGATATAGATTCCCACACCGTATTAATTCTGAGGTCATACAGTTAGCCTTCATGCAACATACGTGATCTCCACTGTGTTCATCCGGGAATTCAAAGAATCAAAGTTGTCTTTGTAATGCCCAAAGACCAAAAGTGAACAAACAGGGTTAGGGTGTAGTAGAAAAAACAGGCTAATAATAAAACTGTCACTGAAATAAATTACCTCTCCATCACACTGGTCTAAAAGTTTGTAAATATTGTCACTCAATATATAGACCTGAGGTGAGATTTTGGTAGCAACTTACTATATTAAGTGTCAATGAATCATTTTGTCTATCAAATATCATAACTGAGGTTATATTTGTTTGAAGCTAAAAATGCTGTAATTGGATTGGGTGTTTTATTCGGCCTACGGTTGGAATCTGGGAAGGATTCAGTTTGAAATCAGATACGAAAAGGAAAGGCAGCATATCCTGGTTTCTTTGGGCAACAGTAGTTATAGTTAAAGAACCGGCAGCCACTCACGTCACCTGTTCACATCAATCAAGTCAGCAACTGCATATTTCTCCTATTTCCGGCTACCAACAATACTAAAACAGATACTTCGAACACTAATACTAATACTAATAACTCCAAACAGCCCTGTGTGATTGTGGGTGGTTCTGCTTCTGTGTTCCTTCCTGACTTCCATATTTCCTTAAGTGTGCCTGCTGTGACTCACTGCGAAAATAACTGGCAAGAGGACTTTAAACTGAACGTCTCCGGTCCAACTTATCACCAGACACATATGTTTGACGATTGTAAGACCAGATGAACGCAAGCCAAACATGGGTGTGGTTTGTGTGGGCACCAAGATATACCACACAGGATATGTGACCCAAATAAAAGCAGTGCTCTGCAGCTTTGCAAAGAGATTTCACTGACTTGGTGACCAGAGGTACTGCCTGTTTAATACACTTTGAGAAAAAGAAAACAATCTTTTTGTTTCAAGTGTTTTCATCTGAGTGAAACCACGCAGTAAGCTTACAGTCCCACCGGAAGACATGAGAATGCGCCCTTCAAAATAAAAGCGCAATGGCCACGAAGGCGAAAAATAAAAGATTGTTGGAAATAAATATAGCTCAACAGGTAAGACATGGTTATTTGTGCTCCACGCAATTGCTTCAAAACTTTCTTTTGTGACAGAATTTGTTTGTCTTACTGAACCAAACACATAAAGAAAGCTTTAGGTTCAATTTTGTGTTCTTGCAATTCACATGAAATGCGTTGTCCATTGGTGATCAACTCAACTGAATAGATTACTAGAGTTGATCAAAGTCTATTAATTCGGAAATTGTATTTTGCCAAAAGTTTCATCCACATTTTCTGGTCGACAAAGCTGTAATGATAATTCCATCAATCTATGACATGTTTGTCTCCTAGAAATGTATAACCGAAAGGTTTTTATTCATACGTCACAGCGTTAAATTCACCTACCTTTCCCATTTAGTGTTGAATTGTGTGTTTGCTTCCCTAAACTGATCAAAGTCAGGACTCTTTTACTTTGAAGGGTGTAACCGGACATCTTTTATGCACGCGCTGTAGCTTGAGCTTGATGTTTCAGATTTCTTTATCTTCATCTTTCGTTAAGAGTGCGATCTACAGACTTAAGGGGAGAAAAGCCCGCCGTCTCATCCATCACAACACGGATCCTGCGTCCCATCCGGCCGATCCACATGAGCCTGACGTTACGAAACCCCTTTAAGATGCCCACTGGCTGCATGAAGTTGCTCATCAAAGCACTCTGGAAACAGTCGGCTCCGCTGGTTTAAACTCGGTTTACTTTACCTGGGAATGTGTTGAGCTCGCCGGCACGCCTCCTCCGAGTGTCCTGCCGATGATGACGATGCGCGGAGCTTTCCACCAACTTCGCTCGTTTCGCCTCATCCAAAGCTAGAGAAGGCTGCCGGAGGAGGAACTCCGGCTCCGGGTTTCAAACCGCCCTCACTCTTTACGATCACTGCAGCCAATCCTATGGTGCCTTCAAGGACGGGTCGGACATCTGTCAATCTGCGTGTTTGAAGAGTGTTTCACCTCGATTGACTTCACGGGAGGCGACACACGTGTAATGCTCTTTAATCAACATGTAAACGGCATTAAAGCATCGCTTTATTCAGCCTGACTTGCGGACACTGTTATTGGGTTTGCTTGCTTGCGCAACACCAACCTGATTTTAATCAGATTATTCAGTTCCTATTCACTGCGAGGAACGTGTAATCTTAGTCTCGGTAAATTTCAGTTCTCAAATCAATTCCTAAATTCTATCCAAGACAGAGAGATTTAACAGCCGTGACGTCGAGGGGAATCTGTCACAGCTCACTCTGGCAATGTAAACACTTCCTCCAGGTTTCCAAACACTCTTATGCAGAAAAGACCGAGATGGTGAAAAGGAGAAAAAACAGACACTTATTCCAGAAATACAATAGACTACACAGATCAGTTATGTTGCATTTATCATGTTGAATGATGAATGTGCTATAATTTGATTGATGAGTGGAAAAAGATAGACCACGGCTGGACAACTTCACCCTGCTTTAATTTCCTGCTTGCACATTATGTGGATTTTGAATATAATCTGGGGCAATACAGCCTCCGGAGCTGCAGACACCAAGGAGACACTTCAAGTGAGGCACCAACAACGATCCCATTTGTAGTTGGCGCCTGATTCGATCCCTGCTCTGTCAACTGCCAGCACTCCTTTTGTGAGGAAGAGATGGTGCGGATGGCACATCACGGATGTGTATTTCACGTTCTACCTCAATAATGCAAATTTACAGGAAATTACACGATTGAAATTATGACCATCCAAACAAATGATATTTGGGAGCCCCGCACAGTTACACAGATTGCACTTGCTTCAGAATCATTATTCAATAGAACTTACGTCTTTGGAGCATTTAACAAAGGAAACCCAGGAATAAAGGAAAAGAATTTAAGAGATATGCAATGAAAAGTTTATCCCTTAATATTTTTATTATACTGCACTGACCTCTGTTGGCTGCTGCAGTAAGTCCTGAGTAAACTGAAATGGGCTGCAATTTGAGATCCTACTGATACCAAACTGTTTTGTTTTTTTTTTTTGTTTTTTTTTTTTTTAAACAAGACCAGGACATATGTGACTATTCTTTTAAATTTCACACACAAATTAATTTACAGTTAATACCAATACAAACCAGCCACTTTTACCGGGCCACTTAGTAGGTTAAACTGCCTGACAAAACCTGTCTGGTGGCCCAGGGGCAAAAACTGATTCAACAATATTCAGTTAAACTGAAAAAGTGGTTCATCTCAGAGGAGTAAAGGCTTTGGGATCAGCAGATGTTGACAGTAAAGCAGAACTTCTTATTTGAACACACGATTTTGGCAGAGCTATATTCACATTTTGGTGAAAGGCAACAAATCCCTACTGAAGACCACAAATACATGTTTTACTTGGTCAGGAAATGTCTTGAAATAAATGTTAGTTCTTGCTTCTGCTACCACAGCCTATTCGATAATTTATACCCGTCTGCCCATTCTGGGGACCCCAGGAGAACCCTGGGCAAAACAAAACTTCAGCCTGACAGCTTTCCTTATTGTTGATGTACACCAGCAGGTTCTTCAGGTGTCACCTCAACAGGCACCAACAAGCTTGAAGATAATAATTCAAATAAAGGAAAAACAAACAGCAGCAGCCTCTTTCAGGACAATGCATTCTGAATGTTGACTTTGCCTCCCAATTCAATGGATCTCAAAGCAAACCAGCCTCTGAGGGATGTTCTGGAGAAACAAGTCTGATCCACTACTTAAAGCACCTGCTAAAGTAAAAAGTAGCAGCTCATGAAATTTCCATTTGCTTTTTATTACTGTGAAAACATCTATAAACAAGACACAACATGGGAAAAAAATAATTAAGAAAAGTTCCACAGTTCTCTATTTTTTGTATTCTTACTTTAGCGACTCTTCTCCACATTTCTCTTCACCAAATGAACACTATAAAAAGACTACTTGGTGAGAGAAAGGCCTCTTGACATGGTAGGCTGACAGAGACAACCTTTGAAGGGATGTGAGCGTACCCATAGTCCAAAGGGATGATTTTATTTTCCATAGTCGTGTAAGTATATTTTTCTAAATTTTCTCTGAAACAGTAAAATAATTTCTTCTGTTTGTGGTTCTTGTTTTCTCTCCCTCTTCTTCATTCTCTGCGTTGAAATGGCATCTACTATGTTGCTGGCCAAGCTTTCTGCCATTCCACAAACTCGTCTAGCAGCACTGGCCCTGCAGAAAAACAAAGTCCAGTAAGTAATATTAATGCACATCTGATACATTGGAGGTTGTTACTACTGACAAAGCACAAGAAAACATTAAAACAAATAAAAAAGAAATACAAACTCTAAAAATAAATAACCCTTGGTAAACTACCAATACATGACCAGAAGTGATTTGCCACATCTCTGCACTATACAGTCTTTTTTCCACTCACTTTTAAGATTTTTAACATTAAGTCAATCTGCATTAGATAAAAACAAATAAACAGACAAACAAAACAGTATTTCCACCACTACAGAATTTATTTGGAAAAGTCATGACCATTAAGAATAAGTAGTAAATATTCTGCATTCATTGTTTTATGCCATGGTTAATGTAAAGGAAAAAGAATTTTGAGTGAGTTAAACTTTGCTTCAACAGGCTTCAATGCACATGCGAGAATAGCACCAAAAAACAGGAGCAACTTCAACAGTTATTCAATCTAAGATTTATACAATTGCACTGACCTGAACAGGTTTTAAATTTAAAGTTCCAGTTAAGAATCATTCAACTGCAAAATGCCAACACGTGATTAAGCCAAGGTGTTTTTTTTTTCATTACATTTCCCAATCTCTCTGTTTGATCCGCTTTGATTTCCAGGAACTGCTTTTTCATTTCAGAATAAGGGACTAATCTGCACTGTCACTGTTAGCATGTCTCATTTAGTGGTGCACAGGTGGAGCTTTGCTACATCTGTCATTCACAAATATTGTTTTATTTGATTAACTTCGCAAATCTTATAATGTATAGTTTTATCTGATTACCAGTCCAAAGATTTACAGAAAGAAAAGCATAAAAATTTCAGATTCTTCAGATGATGGCAACATAAAATGCTTGGCATTTCTGCCAGAGCAAGGTCATATAGAGTTGAAATCGATAAACTGAAAATTAAAACATTTTCACATCAATCACATCTTCTGATTATTCTTGAAAGCGCTAAAGTGAGCCATTTAATAACTCCCTTTATGTTCAGTTCATAATGCCTTTATAAACGTAGAGAAAAAACATACAGCCCTGCCATTTCCTCAGAGGTATGAATCCAGTTTTAGTCGCTCAGCTAAGCACCCAGCTACAAAAGCTACTCACAAGCTCCATCTTCATCGTAGTTACTGAGGTCTGCATTGATGGTCCTGCTGAACTCCAGAACATTATACCACTGGTCCTTATTCATCCCTTTGTACTTGGACTGCTGTTGGACAGATGGGAACGTGTCAGCCAGAAAGACTTTTATAGGGCACATCCAAGGCAACGAGAGCAGGGATATACCTCCAGGAACTGTTGGAAGATAGGGAAGAGAGGCCATGTTCTCCCCAACAATAAAGACAGCATGGATTTAGCTGTGCTCATGTCCAAGCTCCTCTGGTCCTTGTCCTGATGATGAGAGAAACACACAAAGACAGAAGCAGGAACTTAACTACAGACAATGAGATCAAATTCTTTCAGGAGAAAACATCATACACAAGCACACTTAGTAATTCCTACTTATGGAACTTGTAGTTTAAGGCAGGAAATGAGAAGAAATACAGTAGTAATCAATTGCGAAAGACTTGATTAACAACCTTTTAAAATGAACATGCTAATTTTGTCTAAAATATACTTAGTCAATTTTTGTTTAGTTTCTTCTGGTTTTATGAGCCATTATCCCCCAATACAGTATAGAGAAGTCTTTTGAGTGGTACGTGTAATTAACTAAGTTTGTAATGACAAAATTGCCAACTTCATAAGATAAAAAAGGGAGAAGGACACACTGTGGCTCTCATGAATTTAACATAGTGTGTCTGAGTCCTCACCAATCAAAGTTTCAACCTCTGTCACTGATGAGTGGCTGTTTTTGTATTCTTTACACAAAAAGGAGAACGTTAACTCACTCTGGCGAAGTCAAAGGCGTATCTGTAGATGTTCTTAAAGGCTGCGGAGTCATTGAGCTCACTGCGCAAGTAATCCAGTTTACTCTGTAACCTCTCTGTGCAGTCACATCTGCAAGAAGGTACCATTTTCAGCAGTTTTCTTACCAGGTCTAGGTCTACTGCCTATGCTTGCATTTGCTAATGAACACACAAATGAACAGGGCATACAGATTAAATGTAAATTTTCTGTAATTTCTACTTTTAGAACAAGAAAACTGAGTTAGAATGAATGTTTTCTTACTGTAATAATGTCATTCCTCTCAACCACTCCTCTTTCGTGAAGAATCCCATATTGGCTGCTTCTAGATGCCAGGCTAAAACTAACATGATAATCTGTAAGAAAGAGGGAGCCAGGGTGTTAGGTGCCAACAGTTAAACCATTCACGTTTTAGTAAAAAAATGCAGCAATATGAAGCTGAGTAGGGTTCAAAACAACTTTCAAAACTCTCAAGTTCAAAAGCACCCACATTCAACTAGGCTCAAAAGCAACTTCTACCCACAGGCTGTTAGACTGGTGAACTCCATGCGTCTTGAACACACTTATAACTTATGTAATTAATTATTAAAGATTATTTCACAGTTTTGTTTTTTAAGTTGTTATATTTTGGGGTTGAGAGAAGCAGAGGCAGTGAAAGAGAGATAATGAGAGCAAGCATGAAGGAGAGGAGGGGGACACTCGGTAGAAGGATGGAGAGAAAACAAGAGCAGGAGGAGAGAAGATGCCAAAACAACAACAAACATACAGTGATTGCAACCTGGTTGTTCTAAATGTGCACGAGTAAATATTATGAGCAGGGGAGAAGAAGAGGTTACGATGGGAAGTGAGTATTAGTGTGTAATGATAACTAAAGGTAACTGTTGCAGCAGCAGGTACTGAGCAGGAATATGGAGCAGAGATGATTCAGCACCTGGAGGACGGGTACAGAAAGAGAGAGGACAGGAGGAGATGAATCTCACAGCAGAGGGACTCACATTCTCTGGTTCCACACCAATGTCCTCACAGAATTTCTCCATGGCATCTGGACCGACTACCTTGTCAGAGCCGGCGTACTCGTGGAACCAGGCTAGGCACTTCTTACTGGAGAATGGCTTCTCTGAGCTGATCAGCTTCGCACCACGGATCTGAGGTCGGGTGAAACTGGAACAAAGGGTGCAACACTTAAAATAAACTCATCAAGATAAGAAGTTGGTCCCATTCAAGAACTTCCCAGACCCAATTTCCTAAAATTTAAGGAAGCAAAATGTCAGTTAGATTTAAAACTGTGGCATACTGGTTCTTTGAATTTTAATGGAGGAAAACAAGGGTTACATGATGAGTGGGTGTATGGCTGACTGACTCACAGTGGCCAACATCTATTAGCTTATTCTCAATTTTTTTCCCTTAAATCCACATTCTTCCAATGAAATCAAAGACCTGGAAAGCATGCAATGCTAGATTTTTGGGAATCCCTTTGAATTAAAGATAAAAGTCAATCACAGTTTGATGGCTATGCTTCAAATCCATCGTGGTCATGTTCTGATGTATAATGGTGACTGTTCAGATACTTATGGACTTGATTAAACACAGCAATCCCCACAACATTACCACCAGTTTGTATTATGTAGGTTCCCCTTTTCCCAACAAAATAGGCCTGACTGGTCAAGGAGTGGCCACCACTAGATCTAGAGGTGCCAAGATATCAACACCTTGAGTAGTTATGTTCCTCCATATTTGCAGTGTGGGATACGGCGTTATCTTGTGGAAAGAAGCCACGGCCATTAGACAATACTGTGTCCATAAAGAGATGTGCTTAGTCTGCAGCTATGTTTAGGTAGTTGCTACGTGTCAAAGTAATGTCCACATAAATGGCAGGGCCCAAGGTTTTGAGTATAACACTGCCCAAAGCATCACAGTGACCCCCACAAACTTTTCCTTTTCCATTCATGCATCCTGGTGCCTGAAGTCTTTCTCTGGCAAGCAACACAGACACACTCAACCATCAGAATGATGTAAATGAACATGTGATTTGACCAGGCCACCTTTTTCTCCTCGTCTATGATTCAGCTCTGATGTTTTTGTGTGTCCATTATAGACACATTTGGCGGCTGACAGGGGTCAGGGTGGGCCGCCTGACTGGTCTACGGCTACACAGCCAAAAATACAATGAACCATACACGACAGACATGCAGAGTTGCATTGTGAAAGAATTTGTGTGGGTTTACCTTGTAATTTTACACTTGCGTTCATGGTCATCTGGATCAGGGAGCTTTCTTTTCCTCTTGACAGGCATCACTGAACCTTTAACGGAATTCACTAACTGAGCTGCACATAAGATTTTCTTTTTTTAAAATCACATGTCAGGAATCAGTGAGACCAACAATTAAAACATTTGCATAAGGATAAAAAATGTGCATGTCATACCAGAGTGTCTCTTAGTGCCTGGTCCATTCAAATCTAAGATATTCTAGATAAAAAAAAATAAAAAATCAGTTAAGAAAAAAATCTTGTCCAGTGTTTCTGACACTTCACTAGTATCTGTCAGGTGGCACAGATTGTTCCTATGAGTTTACACACAATCAGCACAAACAAGATATTATTTCTACTTAAAATCTCCAGTTACAACATCTACCAATATACAAACTAAACATTGTAGGCAATGCTTTTTAGTATTAATAAACCAATAGATCTTTGGTTCAATTGGCTCAAAAATATTCCTCTTTGGTTTTTTTTTTATAAGACTGTTGAATTCATTACAACGCTTAAGAAACACACTACCAAAAAAACTTTAATATGAGCAATCCTGTGAAGCCTATTTTAGTGTTCATCTGAGATGAGTCATTACAAAATGCATCCCCCCCCGCCCAAGAGACATGGACTTGTGCACAGGAACATTAAAATAAATGGTTTATATTAGAGGTAGAATCATGGTATATAAGGTAGTGTTACCAAATACAGCAATCATTTTTGTCATTTACAGATTTAATCAGGTCCTTTAAAAAAGACAGTGGTGAAAGCATGTATCACTCACTGATAATTCACTAGCTGTTTTCATTATCTGAGTGACCGAAAAACAGAAAATGCTGAATAAATAAATAATAATAACAATTAATTGTTATAAGTTGAAGAGACGTCTGCATATATACACAGACTAGGGTACAGCCTGACTAATAACTGCAGTGACCCAAGCCAAGAGCTGCATCCCCAAATTTATTATTCTTCTGTGCCAACTTCAGATAGCCTGATGCACATGCTCCACAAAACTGACAGGCCAAGTGCAAAACACATTGGAAGTTAGTATTACCACAGATGGATGCCTAAACTGGACCCATAAAGATCATGAAGCCATTGTGCCAGAGAATATTAATGAACAGGAGATTTAGATTAATAACAGGAAACACGAGAAAGCAATAAATCACAGTATTTCATTCTAGTTTACGATGAGGCTTATCAATACAGGGGGATATTCACAGCTACAAGTGTAACTCAAATGAGCCAGCCTCATCACTGAAGGGATGGACTCATTAATGTTTCTACAAGTACAGGTCAATGATATAGACACCGACAACAAACATTATTTTACAGCAGGACCAACGCTGCTGTTTCAGCTCAGTGCTTGTTCACCATACCAAAGAGAGACCAAACACAGTTTGTAGTTATTTGTCGTGATTTTGTCTGTTGGACAACTCCTCCTTTTGAAAAGCAATCTCATTGTTGAAAGGGGTAATCGCACCTTGATCAAATCAGCCTGATCTTCTGCAGCCAGGCTGACTGACAATATGCTCAGATCTTGGGCAGAAGTGAGCGCGGTCTTGCTGTAAATGCTCGATTAATTACAATATGGATAATATATCTGTACACAAAAGTCATATTAATTATACAAGCAATGAAGATAAAACAAACAACAAACAAGGTGTTTAAGTCGACGGGTCCTTTTGAAGGAAGGGCGGGGGTGGCATTTTCAGCCCTCTGTACCTTTTACTTCAAGACTCAGTTTTCAGAGACGTGCTACAGCTTGGTTTCTGATACGTTTGCTGAAGTGGTCACTGCTTTTAAAAATCTGTTAGGATGAAATGTATACTAAATATTTCATTCACATTGGAAACCAGAGCGGAGATAAAAAAAAAATGCTGAAATTGTTTTGATCAATAATGATCACTATCATAGACTGAGTAAAACACTCATAACAATGCAAATACAGAGAACAACAGCACTTTAGATGTACGTAAGACACATACATGTATTAAAAATGACAATAATTGAAATGTCCGGTTTCATTTAGAAATAAACACTGTTGCGCCGCCTGTGATAGCTGCACATGGCTAACGAAGCTACGATTGGTAACGTTACGGCTCATGGCCAGATCTCAGACTTAGTACCCGTTTGATCGAAGACAAGCCCTTACCGAGTGGTAAAAGTCAGCGTATTGATTTGACACCGGTCTTATCGGTAAGGGCTACTCTGTGGTTGTTTGCGTGTTTGTAAGCTTCGCTAGTGTCACAGCTACACTGCTAACATTAGCTAATCTGTCAACATGCTGATCACATTCAGCTGACTCGAGTCCACACTCAGTGTACAGACTCAGGCAAATAAATAGTTTGCTCCGGTGATCGAGGATAGACGAAGCGAGCCGAATTCTTCCAAATACTTACTTGATTTCACGTTCCCGCTGATAGCTCCCCCGCTTCTTTCACGCTGAGCTCTGGTTGCCGGTGTTTCCGGGGCAATGGACCAAACCATCGTTCTACGAGGGGGGTGTTATAAAATACCCGTTTACATACAGGGTCGAATGGCTGCAAAGAAAAAAACAGATTCAGACAAATGTATATGTTCGCTTATATAGATCACGTATATGACATCCAACAGTATGTACAAAGTAGACAAAGGGACATTTATACCTAAATGTGACGCCATGTATCCCTGCCAGTTGAATAATCCGATGTTTTTCGCACAAATGTGCTGTTGAATGCAAACCGCAGACGATGTTGTTTGTTTGTTTGCTTTTTCAATTAAACGTCTTGTCTAACCCTAGCCCTAACTGTTTGATTAAACAAATGAATAATAATAAATTACGGGTGACAGACAAATAATATAACAGCGACCTATAAGCACATACATCTCTGATGTTAGAGTGGTGTAATCTTTCCCGTGCTGTGTAGGTCACCGTCCTTTATAAACTTATCACCATCCCTCAGAAATCGATTGGCAAGTGCATTGTTACATTTGTATATACTTACAGTGAAAATTTCACATTGAACAGACTTTCAGCTACTTATTTGTTACTATACAGGTTTAATTGAAACAGGTTTTTCTCCATCCTGCGGAGAAACAGGATGGAGGAAAAACAAACTGGTTTGTCTGGAAATAAAGTATTAATATTATTATTAATATTAATTTATTCTGCCAAGAAATACACTATTCCAATCTGAAATATATTTAAAGCGTACAAATCTTTACAATGAGGTGGCCTGAGGCCTGTTCTTTTACAGATTATTTTGTCCTTTAATGCTTTTCTTTAATTTATAATTCTTAAAATCCCAATGTATTTGCCCCTTTTAGCCTCATCAAAGCACTTTGAATTGCTTTTGTATGAAAGATGCTATACAAATAAAGTACCCTTGCCTTGCAGCTAGGTTATTCCTACAATATACAAAGTTCAATTTACATCCAAAGATTTTTAAGAAGTTCAGATGGCATGATGCCAATTCACTTGTTTTGAAATTAGCTCTGAGTATCATTTCAAAGATCTCATTTCACATCACATAAAACTCACATCATGCAATGACAAATCTGTGACAATCTATGAGTTTATAGCAAATCTCAAGAGAAAAAAAAAAATCAGCAGTGAGAAGATGCTTGAATGGAAATTTCAAGAAACGCCATTTGGTTCCATTCTGCTGTTCTTTAGTTTTGTTGTTACTTTGTACTTTGTGGTGTATTTTCTGTACCACAAATTGGTCTTGTTAACTAACTGTTAACCTCATGAGTCCCTGATAGAGGAGAGGAAAATACCAACTAAAATAAATGCACATGGATGAGGCAATATGCTGGAAATTCTAATCAATTTTAGTATTTAATTTGTTGGTGAACACTTAATGCGCAGGGCTCACAATTTCAACCTGTTAATTAAGTTGGTGATTACAGCGCAAAAGGGTCAAGTATTGACATTCAGAATTAGGGATTCATTTCACTGTTAGTTTTGAAGAGTTAAAAGTTTAAAACGAACACCAGGTAAATACCTATTGGACCAGGTTGCTGCATAGAGGATTTATCTGCACGATTTGGTTAAAAAGAGAGTTTGCGTCCTCTTTGGTACCACAAAATATTACAAAGAAAAGTATCATTGCATTCAAAAAGGACTTTTCTGTGTAAAATGTAAATACGATTACTACCAGCACCCTGGTCTTGTAGCGACAGAAAGATTTATGACAAATTGCAAGAATGTCATAAATAATTAAATTGAAAAGTAAACAAGATCAGTTTTCAATTGAATTGAAGTGAATGAGGTGACGTTGAAACAAAAGTTGCTTAATATACACAAATCTATCAAAAAGAAAACAAAAATATTTCAACTTACAAATAGTGAGAATCTTCATAAATGTTGAATCAATTCAACCCCACACTTCACTGCTGTTTTCTTCTTCCTTTCAGGGTTTTACATTTTAGTTAACAAGTAATCAAAAAATAAAAAAAAAATAGAGCAGCAACTGAGAAAAAAATGTTAATAAATATAAGTGCAGCAAAAACTTTGTGGGAAACCTTTGTGATACATTAACTAATTTTAGTGTTTTTGTGGCTATTTCACTGCTTGACTGTTGAAATGTTTTCAAAACTATATTGGATCTTAGAAACACAAAACTCCACCAAGTGAAAGTCAACTGAGCAAGGCGCACAAAAACAAAAGCTGTGAAAAACACTCAATATTGAACATGATTAAAGATTAATTATGAGTCTGTGCACAGATGCAAACTCAAAAATTTGAATATCAATGGAAATTTTTTTTTCTAACTTCATTCAAATGATGAAATTGCACATAGAATGAAATATTCCAAGCCTTTCTATTTCTGTCTTAACTTCCATGAACTGAACTTTGAGCTGAGGAAAATCTAAATTCCAATACCTCATAATGCCAGAATATTTTACTTTCGAGTTTGGTTAAATTACTTTTCATACAGTCTAAATAGCTTGTATCTCTCAGGCTAGTTCAGAAGATGGAAAGGCATTTAATGTATGGAAGTACATTCATGGACTGTTGACTGGAAGGGAAATGTTTTGTAAGAAAAGGTGTACATGCAACAGGGACGAAGAGTGGATGAGACACCATGCACAAATGTTTTCAGGAAACGGACTACAACCGGTGACTTCACAAGTGTCTTAACTGGGTTAAGGAGACAAAATAACTGTACTGTTGTTCAGGTCCAAAGTCCTGTTTTCAGATTAAAGTAAATGTTGGATTTCATATGGACAGCATTGCCCCAGCATCTGATGGAAGACTGGAGAGACACAGAATCCAAGTTGCATGAAGTACACTTTGAAGTTTCTGTAGTTGATGATGATTTGGGGATCCAGTGGCCCCGTCTGTGTTTGACTACTTTATCGAGCCCAAAGCCAACACAGGAATAGCAGGAGATTTTAGAGTTCTTCATACTTCTTTTCCTAGCAGGACCAAACACCTGCTCAAAGCCAAAACTCCTATTAATTGCTTTGGTGACCATCATATTTACTGTGCTTGATTGTGCAGCCAACTCGCCTGACTTGAGCTCTGTAGAAAATCTAATACTGAAAATGAGAAACCCAAAAATATAGATGAGCTGATAGCCGCAAAACGTCAATAATATCATTACATAGCCTCCATGGCACATTCCACAGATCCAATAACTTGTGTTATAAGGAGGCCACAACCAAATGTTGAGTGCATAAATGAAAATACTTTCAGAACTTGCCCATGTCTGTATTGTAAATTGTAGATCATAGGAAATATTTCAGAAGCCACAATCACCAAAACAAAAACAAAAAAGGCTTGAAACATTTCACTCTTATTTATACATACATACAATGTTTAATTAACAAATGAATAAAAACAGCCTCATTTTAGAATATATCTCTTTAGGTAAGGCTTGAACATTTTTTTAAAAAAGGGTGTGTCGATTGTATGCTCTCTTCCAGTAATCCATCGTCTCCACTTTGACATCCACTGTATTCCTCTTTTCTGATTTTCTAATTTCTTAAATAACTTACAGAAATGTAGGTACAATATTTAACTGAACAAAACATGATATTTTACAGTTGGGAAGTGAACTTGCTCTCTGGTGGTCAAACTACAACATGTCATGGAGACCAGTTTATAAAGTTTTGTTGTTTCTGTGTTGCAGCCATATGGCCAGGCTCTGCTACATACTACCGACCAAAAGTATCCTCATCAAAGTGTCAGCTAACAGTCTGACCCGGTTCTTCTGACCACAGATTTGAGCCAGCATAAAAGAACTGTGTGGAAAATATAGATGGTGCTTTAAAGCCTCCCAGAGACTGCAAATATAAACCACAAATGAGAAAATGTAAATTTTCACCACATAGCGTCATCATTCTATTTTACTGCTGCTATATATATCTATACATATCTATGTAAAGATATAATTATGACCAAAAACCTGGTCATAGTCATCAAGGTGTCAGAGGTGTCATGTCCCCCTTTGATGTTTTGATATATCTAGATTTAAATTGCAGCTAGTGTTAAATTCTCCAACTTTTCAGATGTGTAACAGAGCCTCCACTGAACAGAAAAAAAAAAAACTAATTAAAAAAAATCATGGAGCAGCATGCTGTTGAAAGTGCACTCAATTTTAGAAATCAGATACCCACCATGCACCCAAACCCCAAACAAACACACACACACACGCGCGCGCGCGCACACACACACACACACACACAAACACACAATATGGCAAAATACTTCTCGGTAGTGCGAGCTCATCACTCCATCCTAGTCAGCTCCTCCTCATTAGCAGCTTTCACTCCTCTTGTCACAGAATAGGATGCTGCTGCTGTTGCTGTTAAGAAAGCAGCTGCAGAATCAGCTGGAAACAAAGCACTGATATCAGCTTGTTATTTGTTGTCCTTTCACACCTCATAGATCCTATCCTGCAGTCTGTTTCAGATGAAACTAGGGCAGGAAGTTAATTTGTTCCATTTTCTCAAAATATTTTGTCTGAGCTGCCAGCAAGTAGTGTGCGCTTCCTCTGATCTGCCACTAGAGGGAGATAGCAGATACAAAGACAGACATTGCCTCAAAATGACATCCTAACAGCACATTGGTGTCTGACAAACACAAATAAATACCCACACATATGTTGAAAAGGCTCATTCTCGTCTTTCAACACACTCCTTGCTTATCATCGCCTCTCTCCTTTTCTTCAAACAAATGCTTTCCCATTTTCTCTATGAGGTTTTCAAAGTGCTCAGGCAAGGAGCAAACGACAGAGCAGGAAAGAACACACTCAATCGTTGCTTAGGCCATGTAGATGAAGGTGTTAATGTCTCCCTCGTCCCTCTTTATGTACTTGTGCTCAATGAGCCACTCAATCTGCTCCTTAATCATCTTCTTCTGTGGCAGGAACATGTTCTTCAGGATCTCCACCAACTCTGTTTGGAGCTGGGCGTTGCTGATCCTTTTCCTCATTTTCATGATTTGGATGATGGCCTCCTGAATGGGTAAGAAGAATAAATACTACAGTTTTACAAACTGCATTGTAAAAATCATGAAATGTCACATAAGACGTGCCATAGACACGATGTACACAATGCTCAATGTGTACCAAAGGGATTTGGTATTTTCATACCTGAGTTCTGAGAATTCTGAGCTGAACGATCCCTTCATTCTCCTCCTCTCTCATTCGCTCAGTGGTCAGCTGCAGCCGACCAATCAGATTTATCTTTCCTCGCTTTTGCACTTTTGAGTTTTTTCTGAGAAAATAACAAATAAACAACAAAGATGATCAATATGCCTAAAATTGTAGGTTTCCAGTCATTTCTTGTGCATATCTGTAGTCTTAGGTAGACCTAAAAGTGCCTGTTAAATTAATTTAGCTCACATATTCAGCACATATTTGAATTTAATTACAGTTCTTCAAATATAAGAAATTTCATAAGTAGTGACACCTTTAGCATACATGTACACAAAAATCTTGTCACTGAATAAATCAAATTCAGAATCAGATTTTTTTTTTTAGGAACTAAAAGTAATTTCATGTTACTCAGCAAAAAGTTATGAGAGAGGAAACAGAAAACATTTTCTTTTTTCTAGAAACACCTGGACATACATGAGGGAGAATTCCTGATTGACGTAGAAGAGTGTGCTGTCTGTGAAGTCTTTGGGTGAATTAACTGAAGGGTCATAAGCCAAAACTTGTCTCTTCAGTTTGGGAAAAGCAACCAGAGACTGCAAAAGAGGGAGCAGAGAATGAATTAGATGCTATAGTGTAATCCTATGTACTTATAATTTAGATAGTTTCATGTAAATTGTTTAAAATATGTCTTTCGCACCCAGAGTGTGCGGCGTAGCTCTGCGTCAGGAAGCTCTGTGGCCAATTTGAGGTTCTCGAAGCTGATCCTTTCTCTGGGTCTTTGGTTCCAGGCAAACAAGACAGCCAGCTGGAAGGTCGTCACCTCCAGGTCGTACTGACCCACTTCATTTTTAAAAGTGATCTGAGCAGAGTAGATGAAAAGGGCAGAGCATTCTTTCAAAAGGAAATGACAGGAAATGACAAATCAAGCCAAAGTCTGTTTGTTTTGGAAACCTGACAACTGCTGAGAAGAATACATTGGAGAAGATACTGAACTGAATAGATATTCCCTGTACATTTATCTGTGCCCTAGCGTGCGCATAATACTGGCCTGCTAATGGTTTCCTGCTTTTTCACTGACTGATAGTTGGTCCTGAGAACCTGTCAACCTGTGATTTACTCCTTTCACACTGCCAGAAAATGAACTTTTCTGTTCAAACTGAGGACACAAACACAGTCATTGGGGACAGTGGCATCACATGAACTTACATTTGCATAGACATTGCAGTTAGAACAGAGTTATTTTGATGCAAGTTGTGCCCTATTAAGTTGCATGTGTTTTGATTTGTGTAGGGAAGGCCTCTGGAAGCGCTAATTCGGGGATGAGACACATTACGACATTGTTTCCTGTAGCTGTGTTGTTCTTAGTAAACTCCTGCATGTAATTCAACCATCCACATATGCGGGTTAGGGTTAGGGTTATGATGCAATCACACTTTGTACTGTGAAGCAGCCACAGGTCATAATACACATTTCTTGTGGCGTGCACAAAACCTT
This sequence comes from Echeneis naucrates, assembly GCF_900963305.1. NCBI lineage: Eukaryota > Metazoa > Chordata > Actinopteri > Carangiformes > Echeneidae > Echeneis > Echeneis naucrates. The sequence continues at coordinate 4,197,496 of NC_042523.1, forward strand.
CTCTCTGTAATCTTAGTTGACAAATCAACTTATTATAAGAGATAAACTATCTATTTTATAAATAAAAATAGAGGAAAGAAGAAAAGGGAAGGTGGGAGAAGAAGGAGCAGATAGACTGCACTAAGATGACATTTTAACTCTGTAAGTACCATCTACTCACAATGCCATTAGACATGAGGTGATGCCAGTGAAGTTTGCGACCACTGTGATTCTTCTTATAAAAGTCTTCCACCTCAGGGATCAGGTCTTCCAGCTCTGTGGGCAGCGAAACAAAAACCTTCTCACTGCTTCGGGACCAAGCTCCAGCATTCAGGATTTTAATGTTCACACTGTCTGCTGCAGAGAGAAGAGAACAAACAAGATGTTTAATCCCTGCCCCAGTGTCTGCATTTTGTCTGATAATGACATTTTGTACCATAAATTTAGAATGGTACAAAAAAATTATTGTAAGAAAGGAGGAGGTGAGAGGATGTGTGTAGTACCTGGCAGTGCCAGCTTGTTGTGTTTATGCATCTCTTTGAAGTTCTGATTGAGATCCTCTGACACCTTGATGTCCTGAAACATTCTAGCCAGCTTGTTCACATAATCGGCAGGCATTCCCACTTCCTACACACATATAAGAACACACAAGGTAAAGCAAAGCAAAGAAGAAATTAATCGAGCAGTTCATTTCATTTTTTAATTAACCTAAATGTTGAGCTCCAGCCTAAACATTTCTATGGTATAGACCATCAAAAACTACCTACTACTAAATACCAATTTAAAATCTTTTCCTTTCTCTTACATGTGTGAAAACATCATGTGTGGCATCAGTAGCAGTAATTCTTTTATTTGCATGAGCAATAGCAAAACCATAGAGGTGTCACACATTTGCACACTCAAAGGCTTAGTATGTGTTACGCTTGGCAATTTTTAGCTTTGGTTTGAAAGAGGAGCTTCACTGAGGTTACTATCACGGAGTAATACAGTACCATGAGTCAGTACGGTTAATCCTTACTGTAAAACAAAGGATATACATAAAGATGACTGAATAAACAGCTTTTCAAAGATGAGACCAAAGCATCTTTTTCACCCTATTCCCTCCATGTTTGCAGAAACAGGAAAAACTAGACAATGCAAATATATGCCAAATAAATGTTTCTAACATTTTAGATAATTCTTATCAGGCTCTTCAAGGGGTAATTTCTGATTAGTTTGGTTATGATTAGTGCATCTGATGTAATAAAATAGATGCGTAACCTGCAAATTAGCTGTGACTCATGATTGGGTCAAGTGGGCATATGTGTGGGGCTTCAATCCCTGATCATATCCAGGATATTTTGGCATCTTTTGTACAGCAGGATAAAGTAGAGGTAGATTATCAATCTCTATTTATAGTCATTGGAGTAAGCAACACAAACCAGGCTAGTGATGAAACAACATAAGAACATTTTTAATTGTTTTTCAGCTAGTCCTCTTACAACTGCTGTTTTAAATACAATATTTAAAATGCATACTTGATGCATTTCAGAAGTTTGCTTTATTGTTAAAGAGAAATTGCTTTTATAGAGAGATACGATTATATTGGTCTGGTATTTAGTTTTGGTAAGGTATTTGTACCACTGATCTCCAGATCTCCAGACTAATTTTCAAACTATGAATTAATTCTTTGTCAGTTTATAACTAAGAACTAAGAAAAGTCTAACTCACTCTCAGCCACTCCACCATGTTTTCTTCAATCTCGCTATCTGCTGAAATGTCCAGAATCAAGCGGCGGGTCAGGTGAGCCTTGTGGTAACGCATGAACACGTCTTTATTTTGGACATACTTCAACACCAAAAGCTGTAAGCAGACACCAAAAAAGAACAAATCAGTCTGAAAAAAGAGGGAAAATGGATGGTAAAAATGGAGAAAGACTACCTAAAACCAAGTTTAGTAAAAGCCAGAGAAATAAATGAGACACTTGCCACTTCTTTCAGTTTGTGCTCGATTTCCTCTGAGGCAAGTTTCTTGCTGAGGGGAGTTTTCCTCAGCAGCATATCACAGTAATTCGCCAGCAACTCTGGACACTTTGACTCCGGCTGGGTCTTCATACCCACACTTAAGGAGAGACACACGTGGAACAAGATGTCAGAAGGTAATATTGTGGCAAGTTTTAATCATACACAGACAAGCTTTCCTAATCTGGACAATAACACTAGGTTGCTGCCCAGGTAAAACAGATTGTTTAACCTCACCCTTTCTGTTTCATAGGAAGTTCCAGTTTGAAGATTGTGGCATCATTGACAACAGCTTTGTAAGCCTGGAAACAGACCATGTAAAAGGCATTACCACCAGTGTTACAGAAGACAAGAGCAGATTGCCAAAGATTTATTGTCTATTGATTTGTAGCTTTTTATGGCTTTTTTTATTTTTTATTTATTCAGTCAGTAAGTAGCAGTGAGGCCAACAGTAAGCAGGGAGAGCGAGGGGGTATGTGCACCCATTAACCTCTCAACAACTTGCACTGCCAAGCAGTAGCTTATTAGTTACAGTACAATACCCAACTGACATCTACTTGAAAGTACTATAAATTTTTGGTGAATTAATGTTCAGTCATCCAATTTCTTAGTTGGCCTAGAAAACTTTTTTGTGATGACTCTTTTAGCTGAATATTTGTATCCAAACATGGATCATAATTTGTTTTAGTTGATTAAGCCAAAGAGAATTCTTGAGAAAGCAGACAATTATTCGTCCCAAACAACCAACTAAAGAGTCTGGGTGTTTTAGCTTCTTTTATTACTATTACATTAAGACAGACCAAAGACTTTATGCAAACGATGAACCTTCTTTAGGGATTGTGTGGTGACACTCTATTTTGCAGATCTGTTACTCCCTAATGGTTGGTTTAGTTAGCTTTGTTGAGCACCTATTCATTTCCAGAGAAATTCCTTGAAATTTATTTATTTATTTATCATTAACTGATTGTTTTTTTTTTTTTATTTCATTAATTTTATTTTATTTTTTTCCAATCTATCAATTTGTCAGCAAGCAAATTACAAATTTTTGCACTTTCATTTGAGAGTTTAACTAGTTCCACATTGACTGCATTTGGTTCTGTCTAAGGAACAAAATGACAAATTATTACCACTAACTAACAAACCCTTATGTAACTATGCATGAGTGTCTCTCATCTATTTAACAGTGTAATTTATGTTGCACTGCCATTGTTTTAAGCATAATATGTATACTGTGTGCACATCATTTTTAACATGATACTTTGTCTCCAAATGTGAATACAGTGTTGACCTGTACTGTGGCAAGATTTCAAAATAAGGAAAAAACAAAACAGAACTCAAGTCTGTTAAACACAGAGGAGGCACAAAAAATGTTCTCTTGCTTATCAAATCTTTTAGGTGTGATTCTTCTGATAATAATACTTGTGTTTTGTTTGTTAATTGTGTGAAGCCATGTGAAGTCACTGAACACAGACCTTATCTCTTGCTGTGAGGAAGCGAGGGTCGTCTTGGAAGGCCTCCTTTACTAACTTACTGAAGCGGTTGAACAAAGTCAACAACTGCTCCACATATTTCTCAGAGTCCTGGACAAAAACACACATGTGAGTGCATACATCATCCGATGTCCTCATTTTGTGAATTTTAGAGTCATGAGCCAAAGCATCACAGTGCCAAAATATCTTCTAGTAATCTCATTTCATTACTTATAGCATCCTGCTAAAAAAGTAGGTGAAATGGGGCAAGCAGTGAATCAAATGCTAGAGTTTTGACTACAAATAACTATAAAGGCTTTATCTAATGTATTTTATAACATTATTAGAAAATACAGATACTTGTACTGATGGCATCTTTGAGGCATAAGTGTGAATGCAGCTGCGTGACAGTGCACATACAGTAGTGATAGTCTCCGCAGCAGCCACCATGTCTGCTAGTCCAGCACTGATGATGTGTTCTTCCAGGTCTTTCAACATTGGCTCAATTCCACTGGGAACTTTGTCCATCAGTGAAAACATCATGTGCAGCTCTGCTCAGGGAAGAAAGAAATCAGTGTTATACACAAAATAGAAAGCAGAATGCTATATCCAAATATTTCTATATACATATATGATAATGATGTAATGATTATTCATTACATGATGATGTGACAGCAGGACAGTTACTCACTGTCTGTCTCATTGCGTTTGATCATCCCTGGGCATTCTGCTAAGATAGTTTCTTTGAATGAGGTGACCAGTGCATTCACACAACACTCCATGAGCTGCAAGGACACACAAAAAAATCTCACTGTAAGAGTAACAAAACACATTTACAGATGGATTTATAATCCGATATGGAGGAATTTCTAAGAAGATTTGACAACGTCCAAGAGACATCCCTGGCTTGGGTGGAATTGCCATGTAAAAATTAAAATAGGTTGAACAATTAAGACATTAGCATTTCATGATTCTGCTTGTAACCCTAAAGCCATCCACAATCTTGCTCCTTCAACTAACAGCTCCCTGCCACCACTCAGCCTCCATTTGATTCTGTTTTTGTGGGCTTGAATGAATAAAGTTACTTTTAAGTAAACTGTTGAACCCAAACAATGCATTGGTGAGGTAGCTATAATCAACTAATTTATCAAAGAGATCGTGTGTATTGTGTTATCTGCACAGATGGTTAATATGGAACAATTTATTGCAGTAAGGAATATATTTTTTGAGGTAAATTATTGCATCTTCGTAATAGTTTCTTTCCCACAGGTCTTGAGAAGTCTTGTCAGTATATATCTATATTTTATATGTGTATATTGGTGAAAATTCAGTAAGAGTAATAATTACTTATTTACTTTGTAATCAAAAGAAATCACATTTGCAGAAGGTGGAGCTGAGGAGGATTGAGGGGTGGATCTGACCTCCTAAGTGTTTTCTCCAGCAGATGTGTGTGGCATAGTCTGTCAATCAAGCAGGAGCCTTGATGTATTCCTTGCTTTACCATCTTTTTTTTTTTTTTATAGACTTCTTTGCAAATGTTTTTACAACTAGTGGAGTTGCCCAATGATGGTCATTAGACAGAATGCAGGCTTAAATCTGCATTTACTTAATTTCGATCCATTTTTAACATACAGTCTATGGTATCCAACAAAAACTGAAAATGAAAAAAAAAAAAAAAGTTTGTGTTGATCCTGTCACACTTACAGTTTGAACAGAATTACATTCATGACATGTCTCTAGATATCTAAGTGCTCTGTTCTCCTCTTCTCTCAACTTTGCATCTGCCTGCAAGGAAACACACATCAGCATAAAACAGAAAATATGAGTGAAGGTTTTAAAACACTGAACAAATCAACAATGAAAACTATTATACACATAGCCAGGGTAGCAGCTTTGGGTGTTTCTGTCCACAAAGTGAAGATTATTCATTAAACAGGTTAACACACATGGTTTCAGTAATATTTCAATAAATTCAATAGTATTGCTTTGAGAAATACTTGGATTGGCTGCATATTTTACTTAATACTTACAGTAAGGGTGACTAATTAATCTGTATAAACTTCCAAAAAGTTACATCAAACTTCTGTCTTACTGATGGTGTGATTTCATAAGTTAAAAAAAAGCACTCCTATGTTTATCTGAGTATTTGTTCATGGCATTCTTTGCCAGGTAACAATATCCTTCATACTTCATGGTCAGTATTACTGTGGCATACGTATTTCATGTAGTTCTGGACGCCATTTTGTTGTAGGTAGGATGGTGCCTGTGTTCTGTAAAACCTCTCTGTGGAGTCCAGGTAGGCTTTCTCAAAGTTATCTCTGTATATTTGCAGCTTGTCCTCTGGGTTAGAACACAGGTTCACTGTGGTGAGAAAGGAACAGAGTGGCAGAAATCCCGATTGCATTTCTATTGCTTTTGCACATACCACCAATAATTTCCATCTCTATGTTTCCACTATATGTTATGACTGTCCATCTTACCATATGACTCTCGTACTCCAATAACAAGTTGGGAGTCAAAAGCCTCCCCGAGCCTCTCAGCGTGTACCAGCTTCATGGCACTGTCCTGTAGGCGATTTTTAATGTTGGAAAAGATCGACTCGTTCCATGTATCCAGCATCAACTAGAAACATAAGGTAAGGGAAGTGTACATAGATGAACCATAAATGTTGAACAGTAAGGTAAACACTACTTCCTTTGAAGAATAGTCAAGTTCACTTTATTTAAGAAGTGCTTTTAATGAAACTTCATCCAAAACTTCTACTGGTGAATCACCCCTCCACACACAATTTTCTCCTCCACATCACGATTCATACTTTATGCTATTCGCTTGTAGAATGTATTTTGGGCTCATTGGCCCTTAGTTGCTCACTGAAGCCCACTGATCATTCAGGAGTGTAGTTTCCTCCTTTTCACCAGCTCTTCATTTCTTCAGCCAAAAATCCCTTGTTTCTTTTATATGTGCTTGAGTTGTCTTGTTGCTTTTTTGGTAGATCCTCTAATTATCTTATCACTGCAATTCTCCTTTTATTCGTTGTGCTTTTCAACTAGGAACTCTCAAGCTGTGGAGCTCCCTCTTACCTTTCGTACGATGCTGTCCTCCATGTTTGTTTTCTTGTTGCTGCCCTGTTTGCCCATTAATGTGATCTCCAACTGACAGAAGGGTTTGGGCAGGATGTCACACTGGGTGAAGAACTTCCTCCACTCTACAATGTAAGCTTTTAGCAGTGCCGTGTCGTCCTGGTGGCTCAGCACCCGCTGCCATAGCAACAGATTTGAGAAAAAGTTAGAGGTGACATCTATAAATAATCATTAAAAATACTGATCCTTTGTTCCTGGCAACAATTGCCCTGTTTGTATATATGTCTTTGCAGGAGTTTAGTTTATTTATATATATATATATATATATATATATATATATATTCAGTGCGAGTTTTGCATCATTCAAGATTGACAACTGTTATTTGTGCACAGTCAGGAGTCACAAATCAAAAACACACATGGCAGACAGCTGCGACAGAGGTAGTCAGTGGAGGGACTGAAATTTAACTGTAAATGTTAACATCTATGGCTTCCATGTCTGTTATTCCTGACCTTTTCTTGCTTGCTTCCTTACACACAATGCAACATCTTGTTCTTATATGGGTGCGGGTCATAGCTCACATTGGAGGCCAAATTTTAAAAGATAATCTTAAGGGTTGAATTTAAAAAAATCTGATCCAGAGAGAAATCTGATTTTAGTGATAAGACTTGCAGTATGAATGCAGTCTTGGTTGTTTCCTTGTTCCAACACATTTGAATCAAATGACCAGCTTGTCATCATTTCAATCAGGTATGTTGGAGCAGGGAAGTAGTTCCCTGGGACTATGGATGGGCAACCCCTGCTTTTGTGGGTCTAGTGTTTGTTCAACCTGTGGGCTTAGAGGGTCAAGATGCAGCCTCTCCAGTGTCTAAATGATGTATGATATACAGCCTCAAAAAAGTATTTTAATGTTTTAAAATGGAATCTTTATGTATTGGTCAAATAACTGTTCTTAATCTAAGTCATGCATATTGTCAAGATCATGTGTTTAAGACCCTATCACAACCATTAATGCCTTAATTATTAGACGTTCACAGCGGTGGTGGCAAAAGTGGGAAAAAGAACTTTCTAGTGTAATAGCAGGTTCAACGTTCTTTGGCCGCACTCAACCAAGTGCTTCTAAGATATGCAGATCAAACATCAGACCTGAACAATGTTCCAGGGGAGATTTTTGATCATTCTCCTTTAGAAAATTACTTCAGCTCAGGCATACTCTTTCCAGTGTTTCCTCTACATTCACCTAGGAGTGGCAGACCACCTGGCCTTGAAAGTGACATCACATCAGGCACCAGGTCAGAGAGTCAGAGGAGTGTTGTCCTGGAAAACAGGGCAGCGACTTACCGGAGAAAAGGTAGACTTATTAGCTGAAGATAACTCATCATAGATTTTACAAGTTAAACAGACATTCGCAAAGTATTGATGATAAGCTTATGTAACATACTGGTAGCTTAAGTTAATTGGGCCTGGTGCAAACCCACTGACGCTAACGTGGGTAAACTAATTGATAGCATTAAGATAATATGTACAAGCCATGATGTATAAACTGCTGACTGCATTTTCAGATGAGATTCTTCAAATATTTCTCCAAGAAGAGAAAGACAACTGATGAAGATGACGCTACTCATGTATCATTAGCCTTTTACTGTATTAATTTTATTGTTTCATTTATTTATTTTTTTTACTTTTTAGATTCAGCCTTTATCTGACATTTTATATGGCTGAGATGTATAAGTTGTAGTGGTTGTACGGGAAAAAGCCATTCTCAACTGGCCAGCCAATAAACAGGTTGTAAAATTTAAATCTGTAGTCAAGTGTCATTTGTTTACGCCACCACAGCCCCCCAGAGAGCCTGCCCCCGCTGCTGAAAAAAATCCTAGAGGAAACACTGCTTTGGATGTCTGGCATCTAAAGCTCACTTCAGGTTAGTACATTGTGCCTATCTTTTTTTTTCTTTTTTTTTTTTTTTGCAAAGCATGTGTTCACATCAGTAGACACTTCATGTGAATATCAAACTCCAAATGCGCAAGTATTTTATCTTTTTTTTTATTATTCAAAGTGCCTCTAATTATTTGGACTCCAGGTATAGTAACTCCTGACTCCAATTATGTGCTGAAGTCATTGGACGAAGCCTTTACATACTGCAACCTACACTGAATGTTGGAATGATGTATTCAATATTGGCGAAAACAGTGCAAATTTTGTGTTATTTGTGTTTCTGTTCATTCTGATAACTTGAACATCGGTTCATTTCTTAAATTACACTCATACGTTCAGAGAGTCCACTTTTTCTTGCCACAATGACAGAGGTGGATGTGCTGACAGTGTATATGCGCACACTACAAAATATTAAGATGGTGTACATTTATAAATTTAGTTTCTTACATGATGTACGTTAAGCATTTTCCCAGATGTTTATTCAACAGCTGGTAATAAATATTTTGAATACAGAAAGAATCTACTGAATGTTATTTCAGGGTTTTTATGTCTACAGCACTGCATGATCAACTGTTGCAGCCTTTAAATTAATTTTCAATTTTCAAGACAGACCTGTCTTGTGCCAATGTCTAGCTTTCACTGATGGCATAAATACACAAGTAGTAACAACAACAAAAAAACAAAACAACTTACAGCCTGTGCTTGTTTGATAAAGTCTAGGATGTCCTCTTTCAGGGCTTGGTGGATTTTGGCTGGTCCTTTATCATCCCATAGACACACAGCATGGACATCTCTGGCAGACAAGAGTGAAAAGGTATGTGAAGTGAAATCCGTTCATTATCGCAATCTGAATATCAATAGCAAATCTAAGTGTATATAATATTTCCTAAACATGAAAGTACATATGACTTTTTGTTGATGTCATATTGCCATGGATCTCATGAATCTACACACTGAGGAGCACAGTATATTAGCAAAACAATAGCAAAAACAAGAAGATATGCAAGAAGGTTTTCATTTTTATCCACATCATAGTCATCAAGAAAATGCTGCAGCTGCATGTCAATTTGAGTAAACAACTTTTAACATAGGAGCAGTGCCATCTGCTGCCAAACTTCAGAAATGGCCTAGCATACACTGGCAGTGGCACCCCCAGCCACTATACACCTCTGGGTCGCTCTTATGAACTTTCACTGTCAAATCGAGACAGCGTGCTAAAAGTTTCAAATGTTAACAAAAGTATAGACACTCAATTTGTCTAAGAAGACAATACTTAAAAGTAAATGAATGTGCAAAATGATAATAACAAATGGATAGCTTGTGGGTTGTTGTAAATGTAGCATAACATTATTACATTAAAATCTTTTTTAAAAATGGTAAACTGTAAAAATGTCACTTGATCCAATAGGAGCTTTGAATTAAACAAAAAAGGACAACAACAACATTGTAATATAGAGTTTTCGCAATTCATCAAATCAAATGCTTAATACCAAGTTACACCACATTGTCTTATTTTTTATGAAACATCAATACTATCATCATATTATCATCCTTAAAGTCCATAAATGAATTTTTAAAATTTGCATCTGGAGTACCGTGCTATTGAATGTGGCAGCCTGATGACATGGTGGGAAAAAAGTTATGGAAACACTTCCATACCAGTTTATGTATACAACACATCCAGTAACAAGCTTTAAGGCAATTATTAAGCAGAATAATTGCAACTGTTGCTAATACATCAATTGCATTTGTGTGCTGCTGAAATGCAACGAAAATGTATGCTGTGATTTTACATTTTAAATTACTGTTGAGCAATTCAGTATTCAAAGTAAGGCAATTGTTTCAATCCTCTGGTAGCAGCGATATTAGACCGATATCTTAAAATAAAGACGAGGGAAAATAGAGGGGACTATCTCTTACGAGAATAAGTCAAACCACTGTTGCTTGGTGACAGCCTCCTGTCTGAGCAGCTTGAGAACGATGGGTCGCATCAAATCCCACTTGTCTTCAAATTGAAGAGACCCCTTGTTCTTGAAAAGAGATATGGAATAAGTAGAACAGAAGGATTAAAACAGCAATGAAAAGGGTAGGGAAAGTGTTGAAGACAGCAGGACAAGTGAGATAGAACTTAAGAGATACATAAAAAAAACAACAAGAAACAGACCAAAACCTGGGATTGGGTGGGGTTGTTTGATTTGTATCTGATAAAACTAAACTTACCCATCTGAAAACCAGTCCAGAACCCAGGAGATGCATTTGTTAGTTTCAAAAACGCCACAATTAACTAGTCTTTACTGTAATATATGACTATTGCAAAAATATATTGGCTTTACTGCAGCTCAAAAGACAAGGATAACGCAGAACTTGTAGCACAAGTGCCACGATTTCTTTAATTTTAAAACTTAAAATGACATCAGATTAACCATGATCTGGTCAAAGGGGCAACTGTGTAGGAGCTCTGAAAGCCTTATGCCATCCATGCCATTCGGGTCTAGATTAATCCCTTCATTAATCAGTTAGAAAATGTATATTGCTGAAACAGATTATCATTTATGTCATTTATGACAATGCCATTGATTATCAACATTTGTAGCACTAAACTATCTCTAAAACTAACAGTAAATTGCTAAACAAATCTCTTCTGATCTTGAGAACGGATTCATTTCTAGGTGGCGTGTGAAGCTGTCATGTAGAATAGAGGTCAGCAGGGGCATACTGACAAATCTTTACCCTGACGACAAGCAGGTTATCGAGGGGTTTTTAATAATGGAGTTGAAGCATTAATGGCAGTGAAACTAAATAAAATACTACTCCTACTGGATCCCTGGAAGAGGTTGTGATCACACTTTAACCTCTTCAGAAGTGTTTCTTATGATGACGCCTGACCTAACCCAAAACGAGTGAGAAACTCATATGTACTGAGGATGGGAGCTCAATCTCCAAAGTGCCCACACTGTCTGTCCCAACGCTTGTTTGGACTATTGGCACTGCTGTCAGTAGAATCACACAAAGAAAATAAGTTTCCCACGATCATATCCTGCATATGCACCTGCACCGCTGTTGCTGTGTGTGCATTTATATGGACTGTCTTTAGTTCAGTGACATTTGTCATTTATGACTCCAAACTGACGTGTTTGATCTGAAATGACCGGGGAGGAAGAGGGGGGGGGGGAGGCCGCCTGACAACACATCATTCCCGCAACTTGGGATGCTGGCTGTACCCCTGTAGATACAATAAACTCATCGATAAGCTTTCACTGCTGGGGCCTTGAGCGGCAGGCAGCTTCGTAATCGCTTTGCCGGGGACCATCTGATTCATGAGCCAATAGTTTGCGGTTGGGGGGCTTGTCATTGTGTCGCTACCGGGAGAAACGGTGGCCGGTGTGTGATTCTCCTCTCACGCCGGGTCTCCTGTAGAAGGTCTTTGGTTGGATATGGTGACTGTCCGGCTGCGGCACGCCGTCACCAGGGTGGTTGACTGCGGGTGGCGGGTGTAGTGTTGGGCTAAAGACGGGGGTAGGTTCGGTTAGAAGACCGGCTCAGGGGGGGGCGGGGGTGGGGAAATGGTTGGGGAAACGGACACCAGAGTCCCAACAACGACAACGGTGACAACTGTGACTTCAGCGCTTTCATTTCAAATTATAACACAATAAGGCAGTGAATATGTGCGTCACAGCAAGAAAAATATATGGGTATATACTAACAATGAAAATAAATAGAGGTGAAGCCTTAAATCTGAACATAAATCCGAGAAATACAAAATATTCAAGCGCTTCTTACCTTTAACAAATTTGACGTCGCCATGTTTGTTCAACTTATCACCTCGCAGAATCTCGCGAGACAGGCTGACTCGGGATTAGGTCATAATAACTGAGATCCGTACATGATTTCAGTCCTTCTAAGCTTCAACACCACACTGATCCTGCACTGATAAATGTTTGTAAAATAATATAATATGGGTTTAACATATTAAGCAATGCATATATATAATCCGTTGCCATTGGATTATTATTACAAGTTGATGAATCTAAACGTTGAATTTTAGTGGTGTAGTTTAGTTCTCATGTTTAGGGTGGAAGCAAATAGATCTTATGGAATAGTTAATGATTATTTTCATTCTAATAACAAATATAAATGAATAAAACATCTACCAACATGAAATAACCTCATATAATAAAGACTAGTATGATTTTTGATGAATGAAAATGAATTTTGATTTATGATGTTTGATTTAAAGTTTGGTTGAAAGGACTAGATGTTGCAAACCACTTCTAATTGGGGAGTTCTTGATCGGTGTATTCCATATCTGTGTCACAGGGTGTTTCAGCCATTTATCACAAGACACGCTCCGCTGAGGGAGGCCCACCTCAGGTTGATCAAGCCTGGGTGTTAGTTGTTCATCTTAGCAGCCTAGATGGTGTCATTCCTCTTCAGCCAGAACGAATGACTTGTCCTCTCTCTGGCAAACCTTCTCTACCACCATGGCTCGATGTTCAGTTGCAGATGCCTTACCTTTCCAAAGGCGTTACCTTTCCAAGGCCAAGGCCAAGGCTTCCTCTGCCTTGTTGGACGTGTCACAATGGAAGAGAGCAGATTTGGCCTGTCACACAGCTGTGTCTGGGGTCCACTTCTTCCCTGTCACTAGAGTAAGAGTGGCACCTCTCACTCCAGGACTCGGTGAGGGACATGTCCAGCCTTACCTTGGCATATTTGAACTCTTCAACCAGGCTAGAAATTTGCAGTGACAGGGCTCCATTGCTGCAGAGTCCAACGCTGCTAAGGCATTTGGGAAGTCCGAGCCTTTTGCTCACACAAGCGTTCACTAGCCTTTCCAGTCGACAGGGTTTAGCGAGATCTCGTACATGGTTAACGGCCACAGGAGTCTGGGTAGCAGCCAAACTAGTGCAGTTTTGTTGATCTGCCTGAAACGATTAGCCGTGTTCTGCTGGAGTTGTTCAAGTTGCTGGGCGTCTCTGAGCTCCGCAGTATATCATCGTCTGAGGCTCTAGATGTTGACATGTGATCTCTGTTTTGGACCGAAAAATCTTAATTGGTAACTCATTACAAATGCCCATGTGATAGAGGTAGTGGGGTAAAAATATGCCACTTCCTATGTAAATTTCCATTTCAGATTTGTAGAAGTTAAATTATAAAGTGATTGCAAAAAGAACAAGTACATCAGATTTGAGTAACCCAACAGCTGAAAACTCAAAATATCAAGACCCACTCATGATGGTCGTAGAGGACCTAGTGATAGCTTTTTACAAAACACTAAATTCATGCATTAATATTATTTTTTACAGTTTTATTATTATTTCTACTTGAAGCTATTGTCGATGTATCTGTAGTGACTATATAACTCTAGGTTACTATTTAACCCAGTGGTGTTGAGTAGAAGAGAACCAGTTATCATTTCACAAGCAGCCTAGTTTTATTGCATTTTATTATATTCAACTGCACTCGTGTGCTATGACAAGTCATTTTTGGCATGTTTCTTGTGAACATGTGAACTACTTTAACTATAAACTATAAATAAGTAACTGGAACAAAAATAACCATATTTTGTGAGTGGCAATTCGAAGTTGCATAATAACCAAAGGGCATTTCAAAAGTGAAGTATTCATACTGTCACCTGCAAAAATGTTCCATATCAGACCAATGCACTCAAATTAGCAAAAGGTAAGATTGCAGTAAATGTCTCACTGTGACTGATGCACAGTATCAGTGTGATGCCACTTACAGTTGGTAGTTTAATCCAGTGGTTCCAATTCAGGGGTCAGGTCTTTTCAGAGTCACCAGATTAAATTAATCTGAGAGGTGATGGCAGAAAATTTTCATTGGCTGCAAAACAATGATGGAACACTTTCCCTCCACTATGAGTCAAGATCTCATTATCAGGTGACAAAAGACAATGAGAACAACCAAGATGCCCATCAAGGGCCCATCTTTATATCATCATCAGCTCTTATCTTTAAGCATTGCTGTCTGGTTTCAACCCATTAAATATACTCTCACTCTCTCTCTCTCTCTCTCTCTCTCTCTCACACACACACACACACCCACACACACAGATAAGTGAGAGAGTAATCTTTGCCCTTTGAGTCCGTTAATCATTCAGCATTAACACCCTGAAGGCCATGGGAATAAAAGCTTGTAAGTGTTAAGCCTCAGCCGCTATCCTTCCATCAGTTGTTGGGGCAACATGGCCACTAAAATGTGCTATGATACATCCAGGGACATTAGCTACACGAACCATGGCACTGGACTCATGGCAAGGATCAGGGAATTCAACCCCAAGAAGGTTTTTACTTGGTGAGTGGACAGGGGTGGTGAGAGGAATGTATATGTAGATCACTGGTCTTTGATGGATTATTTCAGTATAACCTGAGTAAAGCAGAGGTAACACAGCTGAATGTGATTTGTCTGCTTTGACTGTAAATCTGATAAGAGAGAGCTAAAGCACAGGGTTTTGACAAACTGTGTCTCAGGTTACCTGTTATGGAGTATTTTCACACAGTAGAATCGGTATTTATGTAGAGGAACCTACAGTCTAGTGAGTTTTTGTTTTTGTACTGAGCAATCAGCAAGATAGATTATGCTGAACACTGTGTTTTACCTCTTTCACCAACATAGGGCAGATGCCAGCTATAGATTAGTGTTTTCATATTTGATATAGTTATGGCACAGACAGTAGAATGGCATCAATGTGGATACAAAAAGAATTCCTTTTTCCAAAACAAGATCCTGGACACCACCAATATTTTCCCACAAACACTTGATGGGGGTAACATGGAAAAATAAATGTGCCATGTGACTTTTTGATGACCCCCAGGCAGCTGGCCAAGACATTGACTATGGGCCAGGGCCTAGCTGGGCTCATTTGCGGGACAGCCGTTGCCTCCCAGTACCTGGCCACAAAGTTCCATGTGAACACACCCATGCTGCAGAGCTTCTTGAACTACGCGCTGCTGTGTGCTACCTACACCATCATGCTCTGCAGAACAGGTAAACCCACCACTCAGAGTGGCAGCACATGAGATAAAACATTTAACGCAATGTAGGAGCCATTGTTACGCATCAGAAAATGTTACTGCATTACATGTTATTTCTAAGTAGTCACTACAGTGAGCAGGCACTCTCTGTGCCTAACCAGTTACAGTAAACTGAGCAGTGAATCAACAGAGCTATCCTCAGACTTGGTGGCAAAACAAACATATGTCAATACTGAAGTTCAGGGGTGTTCCCCTTTAAAACGTAGGGGATGGCAATATTTTACAGATTCTAAAGAGTCGAGGGTGGAAGTATCTTCTTCTTGGGCTGGTGGATGTCGAAGCCAACTACGCTGTGGTGAAAGCATACCAGTACACCACCATCACAAGTATACAGGTGGGTACAGACTGTGTTTGACAAAAGGGCCTGTATTTATCAAACTGAGACGCAGCCAACTTGACCCTGTGTCCGTGCATGTTAGTGGAAAAAACAAGTAGTTTTAATAAGACAAAGCCCCTGCTGTTGCATGACTTCAGGTAGACCTATACTTTTCTTGCGCAATGGTTGATGAATTAAAAAGATCTTGTCCTCATCAATCATTTACAAGCAAAAACATGAGAAAATAAGGCCCAGGTTAAAATTTCCATGAAAATGCATAAAACCTTAATAAGTAGATTGAATTCGACATATCAAATCAAATTTATATATATATATATATATCATAACAGGGTTACATCAAGGCACTTTACTATAGAGCAGGTCTGGACCAAATTTTTTCTGGAGTTGTTAAAAAAAAAGGCCAACTTATAAACCCATGAAAATGTTTACCAATCTCTCTCTGTTCCATATCCTGTTTGGGTACCAATTTCAGGATATTCATATATAGCCACTCTTCCAGCACACTGAAAATTTAACTTACATAAATAAGGTCATAAATGTCAAACATTTATCTGTCATGAAAATCTTAACAGAATTTCGGGACTGGCATGTTTTCTTGTTTTATAAATTTTTAATATGATGCCACAAGTTTCAGACAAACTGTAGGCCTTTGGCTCAACTGTTTTGTTTTAGAATGAATATTTTATTATATTTGTGTGTATGCTTAAATGTCTCTCTGGCTGTATTCCTATCTGTAGCTGCTGGACTGCTTTGTGGTTCCAGTCCTAATGATCCTGTCTTGGTGGATTTTGAATGCACGATACAGGCCATTCCACTATGTAGCAGTCTGCATCTGCCTCCTTGGGGTAGGGGCCATGGTGGGGGCTGACCTGCTGGCTGGACGTGACCAGGGATCCAGTAAGAGCCTTCTTTAATGGCTAACTCACCCACTGAGCATGAATGCCTGCGGTTATAAACTGTTAAGGCTATAAATCTGTGATCAAGGCCTACATTGCTGTCAAATGGAATGGTGGCACAAATGCAGGTGAATCCCTGCTTTGAGTTAACCGTCCTATTATGTTAAATCAACAACAAGCACTTTATAATCAAACCATCAAACATAAATGGCCCTGAAGGGAAATTAGTCTTGTTAAAGATATACATTTTGATGAATTTTGTGTAAAATCTAAAAGCAAGCCAATATTGTAACATTATTTGGCTCGTTATTGTGTTATTGTGACAATGCTTGACCACACTAATGATGATGATTTCTCCTCCTTGCTCAGCTTCAAACATCTTGCTAGGCGATGCTTTGGTGCTGCTCAGTGCCACGCTGTATGCGGTGTCTAATGTGTGTCAGGAGTACACAGTGAAGAACCTAACCAGAGTGGAGTTCCTGGGCATGATTGGCTTGTTTGGTACAATCATCAGCGCCATTCAGATGTAAGTGTGTTTGGCTCTTTGTGTGAACCTGTTTCATTTGGCACAGTGTTTCATTTTTTGCTCTGTTTTCTTCATTATGCAGGGTTTTACTGGAACGTGAGGAAATTGCTGCTATTCAGTGGAGCTGGCAAGTTGGTCAGTACACATCTCGCACAGATAAAACACATTCTTCAACTCTGGTGGTTCATTTTTCTGACACAGCAAATACCTTAGTTGCGTTAATGGATACTGTGTTTTATATCATGATAGATCAAATAGAAAAATATCCATCCATCCGTCTGTGTTTACAAAACACGTAGACTGGCTGGTCAAACTGTCATGATCACCCAGCATATAATAATATCTATATAATAACAACAACAGCAATAACAACAACAACAACAATAATAATAATAATAATAATAATAATAATAATAAATGATATTTAAAAGCACCTTTCAGGACACTGTGCATTCAACAATCAGAAGATGTTAATAGATAAAATCAACATAAAATAAAAGAAGCAGTAGATAGTGTTGTTGCAGTTACAGTGAGTAGACAATTTTAAACAGGTGCATTTTAGTGTGGATATGAAGATGGAGGCTGAGGGAGGCTGGAGGTAGTATCGGGGTGAGGGAGGGCTGGAGTGGATTAATGTTTCCTAAATGGGAGAATGCAGACGGGGTAGTGTTATAAATGTGGGATCGGAATGATACTGTGCTGTGGGGGATGACATACACACCCCTAACCGGAGGGGAGGGGGAAACTGAGGCCTTGTCAGTTGTGAGGGAGATGATGTCAGCTCTCGGATAGTGTGGATTCAGTGCCAATGAGGAGGATTTCAGTTATTTCACTGTTCAGCTTTCAAGTTTGAGAAAGTTTTATTCCAGATAAGCAGGAAGTGAGGGAGGAAGCCAGAGTGGTGGTCAAATTTGTTTAAAACAGTTGAGTCCTTGTGGTGTAGAATATGGGGTTTGTCCATTTCTTTATGAACAGTGAGACCAGCTCCTTCTTGCCACTCCTCCTGTCAGTCTCCTTTCCAGGAGTAGAGCTGCCTGGAGAGGTTGTTCCCCTGTCTAAAAATGAGGACCACCAATCAGAACTTACACTGCTCTGGCATTGTTTTCGGACTTCAGCACAAAAAAACAAGTTGAACTTGATGATGGGTAATAGATCAAAGATGGCCCAATGCCAAAATCTGTTGGAATTTTTTTCTTTGGTTTAGCTGTTTTTTTTTTTTTTTTTTGCTATTGTCTTTTTGTTTTGTTTTTCATCAACAGCAAAGAAAAGCTCACCATACTTCAGCTCAGCACAAAACTATTTAGCACATTTTCGTACACTTTCATTGGGTTTGTGCAAACAAGCGCTTTCATTTGAGAAACAGACTTTTTTGAGACTGTGTGCTGCACTAAAAATCTCCAGCCTCACTAGGTGCGCTTCCTTTACCATGGAAACACCTAAATTGCCTCTCAAATATCACAAAAAAGTGTTCATGCTTTTATGAGGTGGTCTGAGTTAATATTTCCGGTTTATAATCATAGTTAAAAGATGTAAAATGAAAACAATGTGTAAGTCTACAAACTTGAAACTTTGTTCTTACAATGTTACTATACTATGAAACTCTGTGGTCTTTTCTCTCCTCAGGTGTTCTGTTTGCTGCCTTTGCTTTGTGTATGTACACTCTGTACAGCTGTATGTCCATAGTGATACAGCTGAGCAGCGCCACTTCGGTCAACCTCTCCCTGCTGACCGCTGACCTCTTCAGCCTTTTCTGTGGGGTCTTCCTCTTTCAGTACAACGTGAGTGCGCACACACACAAAAGCACTGAATACATGTCTGCTGTGAAGTATTATGTGTGTATATTTTGATGCCCCTTGTTGTCCCCCACAGCACCATACAGACAAACTACAGTATGTCGCAGAGTCTGTAGTAACCCAAACCCTTTCTTCAGCATACACACTTAGTATGCCTCATCATGTTTTATATCTGGGTCATAGCAACCTGCTGAATGTTACAGTGACCCAGCAGCATTAATGAATCATAATTAGGGTTAAAGTGTAACTTTAATGTCATGTGTTTTCACACACGAATTATGAAATCAAAACTCATAAACCGAGATGCCAAATCTCATCTCGGGAGATTCGGGCATCTCAGGAGGGGAAAAGCGGGGGAACATCCAAGCCATTTATGGTAAGGGTCACTGTTGACCTCAACTGAGGAGGTAGTCGGAATGTGGAAGAAGCACTTTGAGGAACTCCTGAATCCAACTTGCACATCCTCTGGGGTGAAGGCAGAGCTGGAGAATGATGGAGGATCACTGTCGATCTCCCGGGAGGAGGTCACTGAGGTAGTTGAACAACTCCACAGTGGCAAAGCCGTCCAGAAATGTTGAAGGCTCTAAGTGTTGAGGGGCTGTCGTGGTTGACACGCTTTTTCAATATTGCGTGGAAGTCTGGAACAGTACCAAAACACCGGCAGACCAGGGTGGTGGTTCCCTTGTTTAAAAAAGGGGACCAGAGAATGTGTGCCAATTACCGGGGCATCACACTCCTCAGCCTCCCTGGGAAAGGCTACTCCAAGGTGCTGGAAAGGAGGGTCCGGCTGACTGTCGAACCTCAGATTGAAGAGGAGCAATGCAGATTCCGTCCTGGTCGTGGAACAATGGACCAGATCTTTACTCTCACATGTATCCTGGAAGGGGCCTGGGAGTATGCCTATCCAGTCTACATGTGTTTTGTGGACTTGGATAATGTTCCCCGGGATATGTTGTGGGAGGTGCTGCGGGAGTATGGGGTGAGGGGGTCTCTGCTGAGGGCCATCCAATCTCTGTATTCCCAAAGTGAGAGTTGTGTCCCGGTTCTCAACAATAAGTCAGACTTGTTTCAGGTGGGGGTTGGCCTCTTCTAGGGCTGCAATTTGTCACCAATCCTGTCCGGGGAGCTGAGGGTTACATCCCCGCTTTTTGCGGATGATGTGGTCCTATTGGCTCCATCAGTCTGTGACCTCCAGTGCTCACTGGACAAATTTGCAGCCAAGTGTGAAGCGGCTGGGATGAGGATCAGCACCTCTAAATCAGAGGCCATGGTTCTCAGCAGGAAACCGGTGGCATGCATACGGGTAGGAAATGAGTCCTTACCCCAAGTGAAGGAGTTGAAGTATCTCGGGGTCTGGTTCACACGTGAGGGTAAGATGGAGATTGGCCGGAGAATTGGAGCAGGAGGGGCGGTGCTGCATTTGCTCTACCGCACTGTTGTGAAGAAGAAGGAGCTGAGCCAGAAGGCAAATCTCTCTATCAACTGGTTAGTCTTTGTTCCTACCCTCACCTATGGTCATGAGCGATGGGTCATGACTGAAAGAACGAGATCGCGGGAACAAGTAGCTGAAATGGGTTTCCTCAGGAGGGTGGCTGGAGTCTCCCTTAGAGATAGGGTGAGAAGTTCAGCCATCCGGGAGGGACTTGGAGTAGAGCCGCTGCTCCTTTGCATGGAAAGGAGCCATTTGAGGTGGTTCGCGGATGCCTCCCAAGGGAGGTGTTCCTGGCATGTCCAGCTGGGGGGAGGCCACGGGGCAGGCCGAGGACCAGGTGGGGAGTTTATATCTCCACACTGGCCTGGGAGCGCCTTGGGATCCCCCAGTCAGAGCTGACCACGTCCACCACTGTCTACCTGCACATCACGGAACAACAGACACAGTTAGAAATCAGTGGCTGACCATATGGCCGCATATTTTACTCATATTTAAAAGAATTTTGAACTGAAATTAATCAAATGATGATCCAAGCAATGATATAGTTGCTTCTCGCATAAATAGGCTGCTACTCATTTGACCAAAGTGCGAGAAGTATATAAAGTAGTTTAACATGTATTCTTCCTCCCTCTTTTTACCCTCAGTTCTCTGCACTTTACCTGGTCTCACTGGTGGTTATCCTCATTGGTTTCACCACTTTCAATGCTTTCCCAACACCGGCTGACCCTGTAGACCCCACCTCGTCTTCCTCCGCTGCCACCTACACAGAAGGCTACTCTGACAGCCCTGGGGCTCCTCAGAGTGAAATCACCAAGCAGGAAGTGGCTGTCACCATCACCACGGGGGAGGAGCAGGATAATACGCAGAGCCAGCAGCAGACAGGTGCGGAGAAGATGGAAGGCAGGGGAAAATTTGAAGGGGGAAGGAAGAGAA
Organism: Echeneis naucrates; assembly: GCF_900963305.1. Taxonomy (NCBI): domain Eukaryota; kingdom Metazoa; phylum Chordata; class Actinopteri; order Carangiformes; family Echeneidae; genus Echeneis; species Echeneis naucrates. Next base: position 4,218,929 of record NC_042523.1, read on the forward strand.
GAGCTTCAAGTCCATCTCCAACACAGGGAAGGAGGAGCGGTGACGTTTTTGCCATTGGAAGGAGCACCAAAATGTGATCTACTAAGCTACTTTCCCTGTTACTGTTTTGATATTTTTGGATCAAGGTGTTTTTTTATTTACTTTATATGTTTTCTTACCACCTTGCATGTCACCAGCCTGACGGTGCTCTCATTTACTGGCTGAATCAAAAAAACAAAAACATACCCTTATATTCTTTACTTTTTCTAATTTTATTTAAAAGTGCAAAATCCTATTTTATACTCTTGATTCATGCAGTTTGACAGGGAGCATTTCCTGTAAGAGGCCTCTGCCTTTAGACGATATACTGTTTCCATGAGAGGATGTACTTAGTCTGCAACAAAGGAAAGTTGATGCTATGTGTCAGCCACATAAATGCAGGACCCAAGGTTTCCCGGCAGAACTTTGCCCAAAGCACCACACTGCCTCCACCCGCATCCTTTCTCTCCATAGTAAAGAAATCAAAGCCACGTGAGAAAAAAATCTTTTGTAATCATCCACACACTCTCAGGGGAACTGCTGTCCAAAATGCTGAGATGTGGATGGGCGACAGGTCACCTCTTTTATCACCCAGACTCTCTCGAACTTGGTCTCTGATGTTTTAAATATGAATATACTGTATTAATCTTGCCAACAGAGGGCACTGCAGTCTGATAAATCATTGTGTTACAGTGCAGAAAAGGCTTCTAGGTGACTTCTGGCAACACATTGATGTTTTTTGTTGAGTTAAGCTAAGTCCTACTGTGAAGATGAATTCAACAGCATTAGTCAGTAAATTTCACAACAGCTTCCTATTGTCTTCGTTTTTTTTTTTAGAACTGCTCTGGTCCACACTGAAATAATGGTGCAACAGTTGGCCAATGGCCGAGGCCCCACAGATAACAAGAACAGAGCTAACTCATAAAACACAGGTTAATAACAGCATCCAATGGGCAGTAGTAGTTTATATCCAGGACATGGAGATATTCAGGACTGTCTTCTTTAACGCTTAACAGCAGGTAACAGCAGGGGCACACTGACATTATATTCCATACAGTTACCAGCATGCTACAGCACCACACAGGCCGACAAAATATTGCAGTAGTTGTTCTTCTGCTGCAGAAAGAGTCTGTTCGGTTTTGACATTTCATGGATACATTGCGCTTAATTTGTGGTATAGGTATTTCATGTACAATCAGGGTCAGAACTAAGAAACTATACATCAAATCAGACAGTTAACTTTTCTTCAAATGGAAGCTCACAGATCCTGAACTCTCTGGTCCTTGGTGTGTGCCCTGCCTTTCTCTGCTGTGAATAAATTTTTTTCAATTGCCTGATACTGAACTTTGAGTCGCTATCTTTGTTGTTGTTGTCTTCATTTATTCAGTCCTTCTACGAACCCACTGGTCTTGTGAATGAGAGTGCTAGAGTAAAACAAAAGGCGGTAGTGTGCTCCTTCAACTTATGTGCTTTTACAACTTAGTGTTGCTGGATCATGGATACTCCACAAAAGGTGCAGTATCCAAGTATAAAAAAAAAAAAAAAGCATTGAGAGGGAGAGCCCAACAAATTCTAAAAACTAGCTCTGTTTGTGTGTGTTCTTTTGCATGTGTCTATGTGACAGTTATATGAGCTGCTTGACTGATCGCTCAGCTGCTACACAGCAACTGACTGCAGTGGGTGTGCAGGCAGGGCAAAGCCTTATAAGGTCACTTGTCCCTGGGGGAACTTTTCCAGGCCCTCCAACACAACCCTCCTTGGTAACCTGGGCTTGTGGCAAAAACATTGTATCAAATAATATATATAACATACAAATTTTCAATTTATTTATTGTTTATCTTTTGTATCTGCTGATTATATAATATACACTTAACTAAGAGTTGCGCAAACCATCTTCTTTTATTGGAAGGCTTAGAATTTTCAGTCGCAGGGAAGCAAATGAAATAGCGGCAAAAGAGACATTCTAACAATAAAATCTGATGTGTGATGTGATGTGATTTGATGTGACTCTGCTGTCAGGTGTCGACTTGAGATGAGTCTCCACAGGCCTGTTGTCGTCCCTCTCTGGTCACCCAGGTCTGCATACTGAGGGCTGGCTAGACTGCCAATAAGGTGGATTTCATTATTATATTAGTTTTTTATGAATCATCGACAATAGCTCGAAATGGCTTCATGGGATATTTGCAAACATCTTAAACTTCAACCTTTTTTATTTTGTATCTATTATGCCTTTGCAACTCCGTTGATATAGAATATCAGGCCATCGTACAAATCCATACTGATCCCAGATGTTTGTTATAGTGTTTTATCCTGGCAGGAGTTTGTTCTGCTGAAATAACTGAAGCAAAACCTGACAGTCAGCGGTATTGTAACTGGAGACTTATTGAAGTAAAAAAACAACAGCAACAATAACAACAACAACAAAAACCCCCACCCAGGAGTCCGTCACAGCAGTATTATTGCGATGGCTAAACAATGCGGACGAAGGAGCATGTAGCTGAAAAGCACAGTCTGAGAGAAGCAGGGTTAATCATGCTCATCTGAGGCTGTGTAGTGCACCGGGAAAAGAGAAAGAAGGATTATGGGAAAGCAAGTTTTCATGTGGTTGACTTGCATTTCCATTTCCATATCGAACTAAATTTAAATGTAAATCAATGTTTTATAAGATTTCCTATGAAACATATCTTGTGCAGATTATAAACTATGCCTCTGTAAATTATATTGAAACTAGACGTAAAAAGAGATCTGAGATTATTAATACGAGGTAGAAATAACCAATTAGTGATTATGCTATTCTTTTTAGTACATATGAACACCAAAGAGAAGACACATTTGCCGTTTGGAACAGTTTTGGAGAGAACTACAGCGACCCTCAGACTGGAATTATAGTTCATGCTCACTCTTTACGTGCATGCACAAATTTTCCCCACACTGATTGTCGCTGTCCTTATGTTATCATTTATTTGGTCTTCACACACACACACGCATATCTAAGTGTAATGAGAGATGACCATCATGACTGAATGCAGTGTGCAGCGTCCCAATCTGCAGCAACAACAGCATATCATTACGCTGTCAATGGCTAATTTAACATCAGCGTGAATGTGCAGCCTTAACTATTTAGCTACACACTCCTGCATTTTTGAGAGGGTGTCAGGTTCAAACCTGCTAAGCTGCTAAACACAGATATTGAGATCAGAGTCACTGGGAGACAGAGCTGAGGAGATTCCAGTCCGGATATGTAACACAACTCCTGCCAGCCAATGGACAGTTGAGGGCAAGTGAGATCACTTGATTTATGATTTCTTGATTCATGATTTATGTGAAATGACATCAATGTGACGTTTTTCTCACACATGATCATGTAACTAAACTAAATTAGAAAACCTTATGTTTTACACTTTGTGTGTTCATGGCGTGTGTGCTCTCCACAGCCAGTCAGGGATTATCACCTGTCTGTCTCTTCCCTGCCTTCTTGTTTCTTTGGTCCAAAAAGCTGGAAAGTGGGGAGCATGGTCATGTAACAGAGGATGAGTCGATCAATGAACGGAGGGACAGACACACCAAAGGCTGAGTCGATGCAATTCAATCAGGACAACTGGCATCAGAGATTGCAGGACCTGGTGAGTTGACATTAAAAATAGAAATCAAGGGTTCTCTCCCAGAGACCCTGCCCCCCGCCCCCCACAGTTACTCAGGCAGCTCATATTTCAACGTAAGTTCACCACTGCGAACTTCTCCGAGGGAAAATAAATCACAGAAATTCAAAGTTAGAATAGATCTGTTCCATAAATTAATGCTTTGAGAGACGGCATCATGTTGCTCAGTGCAGATAATTGAGTGTGATTCTTTCAGGACCAGTCAGGCCAGCGAAGTTGTGCTTTTATTTTCTTCCTCTTCCTGTTTTATTTTGTACACATACCACTTCCCCTGTTCCAGGTCTTGTCACTTCCCTCCCCTTGTGTGTCTCACTTTTTGTCACCTTTTTCCATTTGTCTCCCTCCCCTGTAGTATTACAGTGTATTCAGGTATTCCAGCATTCTTGGCTGACTGCCTGTACACTGAAGTTTTTGCAGGTAAAGTCTTTGGATCCATTGCCTGACTCTGAGTTGTGCATGTGAGTGCAGCGTTTGAGTTCGTCTCCTGGTGTGTTCGGGATTTCATCACCCATGCACACAACACATCCAATTCATTTCCCACTGTGAGAGCACAACATTCAAAGCTGCAGCTCTGATCTGTCCTCATATTACTGGTCCTGCTTCTATTTAATATATTATTTATATTTAATATATCCCGTCACTTGAACCTTGCTGCCTGCTGATGAGGTCATCTTATAGAGCCCAGTGATTGTTGAATGCAGGCACCCGAGCTTTGACAGCATTCCTCTGAAGCATCTGGTGGCGGTTTGATAAGAAACAATAAGTAAGGAGTGAAGGCACCAGGAACATGAACCTAATCAGGTAGTATTAGTGCCAGTACCTAACCAAGACATTAGTATTATCATAGTAGTCATAGCAACAAAGATCTACCCTGAATAAGCAGCTGAGTGTATATATTCAGATTGTCTCAGTCAATCCTGTATTTTGCTTAACATACGTGCTGGGAATCAGGATGTGTCACTGCTACAAACACAAATACACAAGCCGACAACCTGGGAACTGAAGTAGCTCAGGATTTATAAAAAGATTATCTTGAATGAGTCAACGCTCTATAAACTTGCTGAATATCGCAAGAATTTATGGGCAGATTTCTCACATAGAATAGATGAAAAAGTAACGCATAGAGAGAAATACACTACTTTTGTTTGAATTTTAGTGCAAAGGCCCAGCATGCTTCCAAGCGGTCTCATTCATGAATCTGAGAAGGAGGGCTGAATGGATGTGAGGCTGTGAGGCCACGTACAGCTGCAGGTGGACATATGGACAGCTAAAAAACTATGTTTTCCTCTTTTCTCCAAAAATGACATCAGACAACCAATTCTAAAAACATATTTAGTATTAACATATCAGTATCATATGATCTCCTTTCCCCATAGCAACCTCAAGCAGATAGTTTTTTTGCACATTTTGCTCCTGAGATTCAGACACTGTTCTTGCTTACATAATTGTCCTAGGTGCCTCTGGAGCTGTTTGGCTCTGTTGTGGATGGGATGGCTGTGTGTGAGGGCATGTGGTGGAGGATACAATGACAGTCTAAACTGGGCTTCTGGCTCAATGCCGCCGTGCTATCCAAGGTAACTAACTGATCTGAATGGGCAGGGGGCGCACGCAGCAAATATCACATGTCAGTCAGCATGACCTTTGAGTTTTATGACATTAGGTTGAATGCAGCGTGATGTTAAATGGACTTTTAACAGACTTTTTGGCTGCTCCAAACCCTCTTTTGTCATTCACAGATAGAAAATGCGCTCAGAAATGTCCCACATTTTGTGGTTTTACATCACAACTGTCACTTAGAGAAGTTTATTGTTTGCTTTCTAATATCACTGCAACACTAATGATAATATTTCATGAAAATTAATGAAAAATATTTCATGAAAATATTGTACTTTACAGAACAACCCTGCATTTTACTTAAAATTTAAATCAAAGTAAATAACTAATAAGCATATACCCTGACAAAACTGAATGCAGAAGACATAACTGAAAATAACTGAATAATAAATAAAAACTGTAAAAATAAATAGGAACAAAAGAAACCTTTGTCATCCAGCTATGTAAGACCTGAAACGTGAGCAATAGAATAGAATTTTAAAATCAATGTTTAATCTAAGTGGAAGTAGGCACAGGCCTCTGTGTTCCAGTATTGAGTTGGACAGCAGCTTTTAGTACAGAGTGGCTGATTCTATTCTAACATGCATGATGATGAGGGATGAAAAGCGACAACAGCTCTAAATACTTTGTCCGAATCAACAATTTGTAAAATGGGGCGACGTGCGTGTGGTGGCTTTTATCATGCAGGAGTAACATGAGCGCTCTGTGAATGGTTATTATGGTAATATGTGTGTGTTCATTCATGTGAGTTGTGTTCGCTGTGGCTGAGCAACATGCAGCAACGCGGAGAAAGACAAATTTGGAAAGCCATGTCTGTGGATGGTCAAAGCACAGCTGTGAAATCGGAGCCTGACTGCCGATTTGGAGCACAGTCGCTCAGACTCAGAGCAGGTGAACACAACCATCACCCATAAAATTCCAGTTACATAAGCAAGCTGAAAAGATACAAATGCACACACATTAACACAGTACGTGTGCTATGTCTCTACCAATGTGGATATGCACCTGACTTAAGGTCCTGGAAAAGGAAACAGTGACATTCAGTCAGCAGGTTGATGACATACTATAAATCAAAAGTCCACATAGTCAAAGCTAGACCTCCATGTGGTTTCGAATAATAACTCAGGTCTACATTCGATATTAATACCATGAAAGTACCAAAAAGCCACCAGAACTTCTGGAACTTCACCACCCCGTTCAACCTCGGCCCAAACCCAAGCCAGCTGGATTCACCATCTAACCTTGCAGGATTTAACTGGCCGTTTAGCTGGAACCTGCATGATTTTCTTTGAATCGCTCAGAAAATATTAAGCCAATCAGCAGAGAGGTACAGAGACCCTTGTTAGAGCTCCAGCGTGAAGAGATGTAAGCGTACCCTGAGATGGTTTCTGCTTAAAACCATTGACATCAACACTTGCTGACATTACCGACATTACCGACCTCAGAATTTTAAGCTGTCTGTGGTCATTTGATATATAAAGATGACAGTGATGATCAGTGGGACAACTTCTTCCTAAATTTCTCTCTCCATATATATATATATATATATAATTTATAAAATCACTATGAATCTTTACAAGTAAGGGTTTATCATTTATCCTGATTGGATCAGCACCCCCTGTGACCAGGATAAATAGATGGCTGCGTCTCTGGTGGTGAATATACATTATAAAAGTGATGAGATGTTATGAAACATTATATCTATATAACATGAAACATTTGACCTCCATCTGTTGTGTTGTGGGGAACCTTGGTCTTATGTGAGCTTGCTGTTTGCGTCACAGTGTTGCTTGGCTCCACCCCATAATTTCCACTCTGTCACATAATCTGTGTGACTTAATATGTCTGTGGGTAAATTACTCAGGTCTATCACATTACTGGTGGGGGATGCAACGATGCTGGCACTTACAAAGCGAAGGTTTAAAATAGTTCGATCTGTGTCTGGGTGAAAAGTGATAATATCCTTCATCAATATTTATGACACTGAGTTCACAGACATTTATGATTGCATGTATGTTTGCCTTCCTCCAACTTGCATAATGTGTTGAGATTGGACAGCCTGCATGTCCCACAAGGAGCAGGGACACATGTCTTAGAATCTCACCTGCAGACATCTCTACTTGTACGGCATTTTACCTAAATGCCTCAATGTGATGGAAGCATTTCGTCTGTCCTGCTTCCTCGGCCCACTGGGGAAACATGGAGGACAGACTCAGTACATAGATCTGCATGCATGTCCACAGACCAAGTGTCCCAACCACCAGAGCAACTTTAAGCAGATGGAGGGTGAAAGGTTGGACTGGGCAGCTGCAGCTGTTGCCTTGTCTCTCATCTCGAGTGTTGTGTGAAGTACGTTTTTGCCTTTTAGAAAATCGCCCAGCCGCTGTGACCAATGAGACAAGGGGACTCCGACTTCTGTCAGCCAATAGGAACACAGCTCTGGGTATAAATACTTAAGTCCATCACCTGACAGAGTTGGGCAACCCCTACATTTGGTGGACAGGATCTGATCCCGGGATCTGTTACCGCTTTCTTTTCTCCTAAGCAGGTAAAAAAAAAAAGAAGCAAAAACAACAAATATCTGTCAGATTCCTCCACTGGACTGTGCAGCGATGAAAAGCTTTTCTCCTCCTGGATCCCTTTTTCCTGATATGGAAACTACTAAAATTTACCGTGATCAGTCTTCCATGAATGCACATTGCAGTTCGAAACTTAGATTTTAGTTTTTTACAAGACTTGATGGAGTGAGTTTGATGGAGGCGGGGGGCTGTGCAGTGTCAATGAAACAGTTGGGGCTATCTGTCAACTGTTGCTGACATCAGCAGGGCACGTACCAGGTTTGAATAGTTGAGCTTGATTTAGTCATGTAACTTATGGAGCCGTGCATGGTGCTGAGGCAGCGGGCTCTCAGTGTTATCGCTAAACTGACACAAATGAATTTCGAGAGCTTGAACTGGAAATAGACGCAGATTTAGGTTTGCAAGCTGTCAATCTCTTTCGAGCCATGCACGTCCATTCTGACTGCTGAGAACTCGCTTTGCCATTTGTGTTTACAGAATGTGAATTTATGTGCTGGATCATCAAGTTCCAAAGCCTGTGGAACAGACGATAGAAGGATCAAATACTGCTGAGAATAAAAAAAAACAACAACTAAATATGTCCCAAGAAAAAATGTCTAGGGCCAAATTTACCGCTCTTTTTTTCGGTGTTAAAAACATAAGGTCATTTCGAAGGTCAGTGTGTCTCATAGTAAGTAAGTAGGTAACCCTGCCATCTTTTCTCCTCCTGCTACATTACTTCAGTCTGAGCTTTACACAATGAGAAGGGAAGTGTAGTTGGGGGCAGAGACTTGAGAGGAGGGGAGGGCTAGAAGGCAACAGGTGGTGGAGAGGGGGCACAGTCTCATTATTACCAACACGGGACAGAATGAAAAGGTATCTTCGCTTCAACTGACATGAAATCATCCGACTGCCTTGTTTTGTCAGAGGCTTTTCTGTTTTACCGTGATGAAGAAAGTGATATAAATCATTTACTGGTTCTATTTTATCTCACCACCAGAACCCATTGAATTCAGTTGCAGCCTATACTCACCTCTATTGTAACCCTAACCCTAACCCTATTGTTCTCTTCTCTCAGACAGAGAAAGAACCGCAACCATGGCAAAGAACTGCCACAACGACTACAAGATGAAGTTCTCCCTGGATGACGAGTTCCCAGATCTGTCCCAGCACAACAACCACATGGCCAAGGTACAAACCCCACTGTGGCGTTGTCTGTTCACGGCTTTTTGATCACTTTCGCTGTCACACAGCAGACTTTGAAAGTCATGCGACTGCGTCATCGCCAACCTATGTTGTGCGTCATCTGCTGCAGGTGCTGACTAAGGAAATTTATGGCAAGCTGAGGAGCAAGTCCACCCCTAGCGGCTTCACCCTGGATGACGTCATCCAGACTGGTGTTGACAACCCTGGTAAGAGAGAGCGAGCAGGATTGGCACCTTTAGGAGACATGGAATACCATTAAGCGAACCGTTCATCATTAAATTAGGTGTGCTATCACATTTTTACAGGACACATTTGGCAGCTTTTCTTTGGTCCCACAATTTTGTATATGTCCAATAACTCCATGTCCTTTAGTGGTACAAAGACAAACACCAACTCTTTGTGCAAATACATGTATCTGTGTTCAAAGTTTGCTCACCATGCTGTACCTTCTTTCCCTCATCTGTGCTGTTCTCAAGGCCACCCCTTCATCATGACCGTGGGCTGCGTTGCTGGTGATGAGGAGTCCTATGAGGTCTTCAAGGATCTGCTGGACCCCGTCATCTCCGACCGTCATGGCGGATACAAGCCCACCGACAAGCACAAGACTGACCTGAACTTCGAGAACCTGAAGGTAAAGAAAAAAAATGCACCGATCACGTTTAGCGGAAATTAGGCTGTTGATAGGTCAACGCATGGTCCAGCCCATCTTTCACATTAGGACTGTGCTATATTATATCACGGTTAAGGCCAATAAGTTCAAGAAATTATTTTCTGAGGCAATATTTATAGCTTCGGGAAGTAAAATATTGATCCACAGCTCAGCAAACACACTTTCTTTAACGTGGGCATAATTTTTTCAGAAACTGGGAAGTGTGATTTTAGACTCAACCAAATCTCAGATGCACTTGTTGCATTTCCTTTCATTACACGGTACTTACAATACCGTGATATTTTGTCTAGAAGGCAAATCGGCACCCGTCTTTATCCATTCATTTTGTTTTAATGCCTGTTAATTTCTTTAAAACAAGATGACACGTGAGCATCATAAATCATTTTTAACAAACGTGTCTCTGTTGTGTTTCTGTCTTCTCCCAGGGAGGTGATGACCTGGACCCCAACTACGTGCTGTCCAGCCGTGTCCGTACTGGACGCAGCATCAAGGGATTCACCCTGCCCCCCCACAACAGCCGTGGAGAGCGCAGAGGCATTGAGAAGCTGTCCATTGAGGGTGACTGTCAAACTAATGAAACTAAAGCCAATCTGTCAGTTCAATTTATTTCCAGGCAGCACATTTATTTGTGAGTGAGCCTGACTTTCATCTGTCTCCCATCTCAGCTCTGGCCAGCCTGGAAGGCGAGTTCAAGGGAAAGTACTACCCCCTGGAAGGTATGTCCGACGCTGAGCAGGAGCAGCTGATTGCTGATCACTTCCTGTTTGACAAGCCCGTTTCCCCCCTGCTGACCTGCGCTGGTATGGCCCGTGACTGGCCCGACGGCAGAGGCATCTGGTGAGAAACGCAGACACTATGAATGGAACATCAGATCAGAGCACTTTACTGGGGCGCTCTCTGGTCAGAAACTATATGCAATACCCAACAATAAAATCAGATTTCATGGACCTGCATAAACATGAATATAAGCAAAAACAAACAAACAACCACAGACAACCCTTCTCTGCTGACCTTCATCCCAATCTCACATACACTGAATCCGTTGAGTGAGCGATGAGCTTTTCCAGCTTCATAAAAAGTGAGAGAAACTGAGAAGCTGGACTTTCTTCCCCCAGGCACAACGACAACAAGACCTTCCTGGTCTGGGTGAACGAGGAGGATCACCTGCGTGTCATCTCCATGCAGAAGGGCGGCAACATGAAGGAGGTCTTCAGGCGCTTCTGTGTTGGCCTGCAGAAGGTATTGGCACAAGCATTCATGCATGTGGTCCCATCAGTGCACAGTAATGCATACAGGACATTTCAATTCAGTTCAAGTTTTTGTGAGAAAAACAACTTTCTTCATCGATAGCAGTCAGATGTACTCATTGTTCAGCGACATCTATGCATTTCCTCTTACTTCTTTTCAGATTGAGGAAATCTTCAAGAAGCACAACCACGGATTCATGTGGAATGAGCATCTTGGTTACATCCTGACCTGCCCCTCCAACCTGGGAACTGGCCTGCGTGGTGGCGTGCACGTGAAACTGCCCAAGCTCAGCACACATCCTAAGTTCGAGGAGATCCTGACCAGGCTGCGTCTGCAGAAGCGTGGCACAGGTGCTGAAACAAAAATATTATCATGACATCTCTTCTCAGAGAAGCTTTGAGAGTTCAGGTTTTAGCCCACAACAACCATGAACAACAAACCTTTGACCAAACTATCCAACTTAGAAAAGGAAGTGAAAAGTTCGGGAAGTTCCTCTTGTTGTTTTGATGCCAAATCACAAGCTATGAAAATGAAGTTAACTATTAAGATCAAATCAGAATCCCCTTCAGTCCAACGTTACATTCAGCCAGTGAAACTGTAATACTCAAAATAAAAACATACATAACTAAATGAGTAAAACTGAAAAGAACACGTAAAAAAAAAAACAAACAAAAAAAAAAACTTTCCTCCAGAGCAGTATCAGCAGCTCAACAATTTTCTCCCTAGAACTAACTCAAATGTTTACTTTGTTGTCATGAGAGAGGACTGTGATTGGATAAACATCATCTCCTCTGCTTCTCATTGAATGAGCTCTGAACTGGTTCTCTGGACTCATCGTACATATATCCACTGTACATTTCTCCTCCTGTTGCCTCTCCTGACAGTGGACTTCTTCTTTTCCCCGTCTTCTCCCTCCAGGTGGTGTGGACACTGCCTCCGTGGGTGGTGTGTTCGACATCTCCAACGCTGACCGTTTGGGCTCCTCTGAGGTGGAACAGGTCCAGCTGGTGGTTGATGGTGTCAAATTGATGGTTGAGATGGAGAAGAAGCTGGAGAAGGGAGAGTCCATTGATGGCATGATCCCCGCCCAGAAGTAAACTGAACATCCAAGGAAATGACTGAATGACTGTCTGTGTTTGTTTTTTTTATATGATAAAAAAAATGAACAGGTAGCCTAATTGGAAATTTATCTTACCGGTTTTGGCCAAATGGCTACTCTCTGTTTACATCGTTCCGTCAGGAGGACACTTTTCTCTAATCCTTTCTTTCTTACTTCAGTTAATCTGATGTACCTTTCTTGCTTTTTCTTTGGTTCCCTTTCTGAACTTCTGTCACTTTAATCATTGCTCTGCCCATCACTCCTGTAACATCCTGGGATCAATCCATGCATAGTCTGGTCGTCGCTATGTATACACACCAAATTGATTTTTTTTTTTTTTTTTGGTTGCAAAATATAATTGGACAAATTAAACTAAGCCCCATGTAAAAATAAAACCTGTCTTTTGTTTTAAATGAATGGATTATCATAACATAATTTGCACTGGACACACACTACAGACCTGGGGTCCCACGTTAAATACCTGAAGTCCATATTGGAGAGAAACATGACATCAAATATTAAAGAGGTTGAAAGTCTTTATTTTTGTGTCACACATTACTTCCTAGGAGACATGCAGGATTGCAGGTTGGTCATTTCCATAATTTCAGCCCATAAGTTAAGTTTTGTTGATAACAGTGACATCTTCAAACACACTATACAACAGAACTGTAGCCTTAAAGCATGGCCCTAACTGTATCTATAGAACAGGTTCCGAGAGTGAGGCCAAGTTGTACAGAAAACAACCCCCCCCCGCCCGAAAAAAAAAAAAAAAAGAAAAAGCAAAAACTAGCCCTAAGACACAGCTTCACATTTTCAGACAGTGGTGGACAAAGTGCTGCAGCTGAAATCTCCCACAAAATGGATCAACATGTCGGCCTTACAGCTGTAAAGCTCACAAACCTGCTGTAACGTCTAACTTTTTCATTTCTACATCAGTATTTAGTTAGAGCCTGCATATTTTGAAAGTACACGTTATATTTGCTTTGCTTTTAGGAGTTACAATATAAAAGGTACAATAACCATTTGATTTTGGACTCAGTGTCAATGCAACAACACGCGATTGAAGTAGCACTCAGTTTTTGTTGACTTTTGATATTTAGTTCACGGTAATACAATGACATTAAAACCTTTTATAACAAAAAGGTCAAAGGCCAACTTTACTGCAATGTCATCATGTTTCACATAAACACTCCTGGTTGTTACTAAACAGCGTTACTCTGCTTGGCGATGAGTCTGGTTTTAAATGAAAGTGCAAGAACTGAACATCATTAAGGGTCACACTCTTAATGTAAACCTCTAAGTGACTGTAAATGTTGCATGCGTTTGAGTTACATCGGCTGGATGAGGCAGCAGTCTGAGTGGTCAACAGTCATTCACCTCTGATTGGTAACAGACTAAACTCTACAGTTTATGTATCAAAAGGTTTAAAACACAAATGTGATACTTGACAAAAGTATACAGTAAACAAAATTTAGTGGAGGGAAATCACCATTAAGATTTTTTCTAATTAGTTGTATTTTTTTTCTTGTTTCTTTGACTGGCACCTCCACCTGGAAAACTCAAAACATCTCCAGTTAGCTTTACTGGGAAAGTGAATGACGCCAAGAAGCCCTTTTCGGTAGGAACACATAAATAAGTGAAAGAGAAGCATTCAGAGTGCCAATTATTCACTTCAATTGGCTTAAGATCTGTCAAAAAAATCTGATTTCTGGAAAATTTAATAACTGAAAAATGCAGATGTGTTAAAAACTCTGCTCTAACAGTACAATGTGACCTCAGTGAAAAAGCGAAATAGTGCTGAACAAGTAAAAAATAAAAAAAATAAAAACAAAACTATATCAAAATTAAAAAACAAAACAAGGAGCTCTATTAAGTCTTAGTCAAAGCTTTTTCAAGTCTCAGCTCTCAGCTCTGTGGCTGTATTGCACTGAACTTTAAGGCCCACCTCACTTAGGAGAGATCTGTTGCATTAACTAACATAAAACATTTGATGATCACGTGGGATCAGGATCAGTTTTCCTGCATTGAAATTCTTCAGTTTGGAGAGTTGATGTGTTAAATTAACATGACACCAGATAAAAAATTTAAATCAGTCACAAATAAAAGTGACGAAAATGACTAGTACTCAAATTTAACAGATGCTGAATTTTTATGGCATAAATGATGGTGAGCAAACATTTAATATGCGCAGAAAACCTGATGATGATGATGATACTGGGTAAAAAATTGTTTAGTTCCACGGTGACTTCATGTACTTGAGCTGATATTGTTTGAATAGGATACTGGTCTCTGAATGGTTTTCTAATGTGCAGCACAGGCCAAAAGTTTGGACACACCTTCTCATTCAAATGAATAGGAAAGTGTGTCCAAACTTTTGGCCTGTGCTGTACCTCAACTAAACCTGCTGAGCGGAGATCATTTAATTTAAGTTTTAAAAATCTGATGTGGTTCCTTGCGCAGATCCAACTCTAGATGAGAAAATCCTCTAAAATAAATACAGAGCCGCTGAAACATCCTGTTGTGAAATAGGATAAGGCTTTTGCTTGTTATGGAAGGAAGCAGGATCAAAACACAGAGAAGTTCAGTGTCTGTAAGGAGTGGAAACTTGGCTCAAAATAGGAGGTTTTCAACAGTACGACATTTCAGCTAAGGTACTGTGTTATCAGAAGGGTTGCCAACCGTCCCTTGGAAAACAGATTGGGCTTAAAAAGGACGCACTTTGTCCCATATTTCTGTGTGGATAGAACTAGTCAGTAAAACATGTTTTCATCCCTCCCATGCCAGGAGGGGTGAAGACAATCAGGTTGGCCGGCCCTGCCGACTAGGTGTCCCACATTTATTTTTCAGGGAGTTGGCAACCCTTGCTACCGGGCAGCTTTGCTCGTCTCTTACAACTCACATGCCAGCTACTAACAGTGTGAATAACCAGCAGTGAGGACATTTTACCAGAAATGGTGCAAACAAACATCAAAATCCCAAATGAGCAGTAAAATGGACCTTGTCAATGGATGGGGCAGAGAGGCCGCAGCGTTTCATTCACTCTGTTCCAAGTCTCTGCAATTTTCTGCATGTCTCCCTCTCGAGGCTGGAGGTCAGACTGCGCCCTCACTCCTTCATTTTGTGACATCTGCTCCCCAGGACGACAACAATTGTCCATTTTAAAAGCATTAATGAAAGAAAATAAAACTTAAAACATTTTAACATTTTTTTTTAAATAGCAGCTCTTTAAAAAAGAATGATGACAAATATGGTACATTAGGAATAAAAAGAACATCAGAGTATCCGTTTCCATTAGTCAGACACACCATCCTCATCAACATGAAGTATGAAATCATCAAAAGAACAAACAAACAAAAGTGTAGCTCTGTGGGCTCACATAATGTGGAGGTGGTGTCATGTTTAAGCATGAGTCGTGGGTCGCTGGCAGCTCCAAGGTCAGAGGTCATTATAAGTCTGCTGATGGCGGTCTATGCGGGTCTGTGATTGGTGGCATTAGAGGAAGAGGGTCTTTGGCAGAGGTGAGGCATTGCTAGCCACGTCAAAGGAAGTGGAGGGCAGGGAGAGAGAAGAGGCAGGGTTTGCGTCTGCCTCATCGCTCCTTATCATCCCAATTCCTCCTCATTCATTAATTTATCCTGTCCGTCATCAGTTTTCCCCACTTCCTGCCGCCCTCAGAGCTCCAACTCCTTGGACACTTTGGTGGCGATGTCTCTGAAGGCTAACGGAGCCCCCCACAGGCGCTTGAACCTCACGCCACTGCTCTGGCCCAGCCCGCTGGGCAGCTGGCAGACCTCAGCCTCAAAGGCCACCCGGGCACCCGCTGCTCCATGGGTGCAGGACAGGAGGAAAGGCCCAGCCAGATGGACCTGACAGCCACAGCCCTGCGCCGCCTCACGCAGCGCTAGCACCACTTCGGCTGGGTCGCGAGGGCTCCGCACCCTCACATCCCAGCCGCATCGGGGGGTCCTGGGCTCGGCCGCTTTCTGATGCCCAGATAGATGGCGACTGAAAGAAGGGGGCAAGGATAGGAAGGGAAAGGGAGGGTGATGCAGATGGGGGATGGATCAAAAAGAATTATGAAGAATTAAAGCAGAGGGGACAAAGTTCATGAGATGAGATATAAATAGAGAAGCATTGAGAAATAGATGTGAGGATGAAGGAGATGTTTGTGTATTTAAATTAGATTAATGTGTGAAGGGAAAAGTGCAATGGTTGTACGCATGAGTTATATGAATGAATGAATGAAAGATTAGGGAAAGGGGAGAAAAAGAAAAACAATTAACACCACACATATTGGATTTATACATACAAGTGTATTTTCTACACTTTTTTAACTGTACAAAAATTGGATGCACCACAAATTGTCTGGATGGTTGTAGATACATTTATAAAATATTTTCTTGTTTTAAAGCAACGGCTGCTGCGTGACGGAAATGTTAGAATTTCATCCTCATCTTTGAACCAAACACGAAATGCTCCTCTAGCACAATAACCCACACTGAGCATCTATGACACCACAGTCTGGCAGCTAGTGTCACACTGGTGCTATTGGTTTACCTGTTGTGTTTAAGCTGGGCTGGAGCAGCTGATGCTGAGAGGAAGTATGTCACAGCTTTAGCAACATACCGATGAACTGAGACTGATAACTGATATAACACAACGTCAGTAGAAGGGGAGCACAGGAATTCAATACAGCTTGTGGAATCTGGGTTTAAATGGTTTTACAAGACTTGAAGATGCTTTTGTTGATTCCCCATAAAATATTTTAAAATCTAACCTACAGGTAGAAACATTAATAGTCCTTAAGAGCATGTTTGACTTTATTATTAACGTTGTGTTCCATTATGTGCCTTTGAACTTTAACTTTATCAAAGCATTGCATCATTGATAATATATTAAAATATATATTGATAATATATTGATAATAAATTAACTGTTGCTTCTTTGATTAAATGGTGTCATGTCTTTTTTTGGAAGTTGGAATAAAAAAAAAATTTGAATGTGAGTAGCATGCTTCAGACTCTGTGATGGGCACTAATCCGTTCTCCTGTTGGCTCACACGTAAAAATGTTGCTGCATGAACGTTTTTGGTCTTAACACACTGATCAGGTCTTAGTCTGACAACACTTACAGGGGGACTGTGAAGTGTTTGGTTTTTCACATCTTGTTATTGTTAAGCCATGTATGCCAATATGCTCACAGTTTACACATGTATCTCCTGATACAACATATACTATTCAGATTTTTTATTCAATTAATTCAACTTGCAAAAGTAATTTCACTTTCTATTCGATGTTGGCCAATTCAGACTTGAACTACTGATCAGAATCTGAACTGTTGAATTGAAACAACTTAAATATATATGATATACAGTGCCTATAAAACGTATTCAATCAATTGGAAGTTTTCCCTTTGTAATGCAGAACACAACAGACTAGAATTTACCCCCCCCCCCCAAAAAAAAAAATAAAAAAAAAAACAACAAACAAACAAACAAACAAAAACAGGACATCTGCTAAATACTGATTTAAATGTTTTTTTTTTTTTTATTGATTGGTATTACCTCATAGTTCTGTTTTTGCTTCGAAATCAATATGTTTTTTTTTTTAATTTTAAAATAAATTTATGTCCAAAAAATGTATGTTGATTCCATGTATAAAAGCAATAAAAAGGAAAAACGTGCCAGGGGGGTGAATACTTTTACTATCACTGCATATGAATTTAATTACAAAACTCCAAATAATGATACAAGTGGCTATTGCAAGTGCGAAATCTGGTAAGAATGTTAAAGATGGAAAATTTATTTTATTGGCCTAGCATGTCAATAATGCATTATATTTGATCATAACTGATTATATTTAATATAACTGATTAAGATTATTATGGTTGCCAAAGTTGAAAGAAACTGCTCACCTTGTGACCGGAGATCTGCTGATTCTCTCAGGTTCGTCTGTGACCCTCAAGAAGAAGACAAGGCATCTGTTAGGAATCATTTGGCCAATTGTGTTCTCAAACTAACCCTGCCCTTCAGCCCCCCCCCCCCCTTCCTTCCCCCGTCTCCTCTCTTAGTGCAACAATCAGCAGCACACTTTATAAATCCATAACACAGACACGACAACCGATCCTAAATTCACAAATGGATCATCACCAGCATGTTTTCTCACTACACTGGATGGATGCAAAACAGCAGCAGTCACAAACATAACAAAGGGAGACAGATCAACACGTGTACAATGAGTGAATCCAGAGCAGACTGTCAGGGATTATCACAAAGCATTGTGTTGCAGTGGCGAACACACGACCGACTCAAACACAAATCCGCCACAAGTAAATTAAAACAAATGAAATACAATAAAATGCTTTGATTTAAAAATTTATTGAAATATGATTTATTTATTATGATGAAATAGCTTGTGCTGCTCTAACCCTCAGTGTGAAACCATCAGACTATTTTAAACAGGCTTTGTAAACTGATATTGCTTTCAGCTCTTCTGTCTTCTGATGTCTAACGTTGTCAGTGAATTCATCTTAACGTCAGCGTAACGCTAACACTCAGATAAATTCATCTTCCCCTTGACCAGTCTACATGTCAAAGTCAAAACAGTATTAATCAAATGGGAAAATGCCAGCATTGACACAAGTATTCAGAAACTTTCTGTGTAGATGTTTTGACATTGGATTAGAGTCCAACTGTGGTAGTTTGAGCTGACTGGACATACACCTTGATAAAGACCTGTCTACATGAGATGCAGGCCAGAGTAAAGACCATAAAGAGGAAGGAGTGCAGAGGTTCAGAATTGAAGGAGGACACAATGAACATTACTGCTATATTAAATGTTTCTAAGACGCAGAGGCCTCTGTGAGTCTTCAGTGGCAGAAATATAGAAACACCATGACTCTTCTGTGTCTTTGTGGCTTTGGTAAAAGAGAGAACCCAGAACCACTGTGAAACTGCAGCACTTTGATCTGGGCTGAAAAGACTCTCTGCAGCGAGAGACGAAGCAAAAAAAACAGCTTGGAAAAGAATTAATTTAAGTACTTTCTTAAACAGATCTGGATGATAGGCAGAGAAACTCCCAAAATCCAGTTGTGAAAAAGCTTATCCTCTAGAAGACCTGAGACTGTAATGTATCACTGACATCAGAGCTTCAGCTACACACTGTCTCTTAATGCTTCTATCAATGTAGTTTTTCTGCTTTTGCTTTGGGATGATTGGGAATGGAGTGAAGGCTTATGAGGGGAAAATAAATATCTGATGGATTTTTGCACAAGATAAAATATGAAAAGTAAACACTTCAGTCAGATATTTCTATTGGGTTCTTTCTGAGGCAGATGGTACCTGATCTCATTTTCTATTCATATTGTCTGCAGCTATACAGTTCTTTAAGTGAGATTGAGCCCATGTAGGCTGCAGGGAACATAAATGAAAGTCTTTGCATCAATGAGATGTAGCTCTATGTTGAATGCTGCACTTCACTTTGATGGCCACCGAGTGTCACTGGTGCCATTTCCTGAGTGCACTCATTCCTTTTCCCCCAACAACCTGGCAACCTGATCGCTATTCCAGGAACTAGAAGAGCAGCAGTCAGACTTGATTGACTGATGTTACAGAGAAACTGTTCCAGCTCAGCACTAACATCTTGCTCCTCCCCAGAAGCCGATGCTTTGGTGTCCTTAAGCAAGAGAAACATTACCACATGGAGGATGGACAAATGCAAGCAGGGGGGAAAATCCACCTGAGTGCTTTGCGAATGAAAAGTGAGGAGTGACAAATTGGGATTTCTGAGCTCTGGTCCAGAGACCGAGAGTAAATTGTATGGCCTGTGTGCCAGATTGTGCGAGCTGAAAATGAGAGAAAACAGAAGATATGAAAGAGGAGGAAGAAAGAAGGAGAGAGTAAGACAAAGAAAAAGCAGTCTAACAGAATAATCTGCTTGTATCTTGAAGGAGCACTGTGTAAGATCCCTGTTTCAGAGGAGGATAAATCCTGGTTACATAACTAATCCTGATTTAAAACACCAGAGACACTGGGTCAGTCAGTCAGGTTGACTGCTGCAGACTAAAACAGCTCTTGCAGGCAGAAGCCTCAGCAGTAAGCTGTGGACTTTTCATGTCACAGGTTCAAGGTGGCAGTGATGCACAATGAATATTTTTTCACCCTGACTTGTAATCTTCCCTTACAAACTGAACTAAAGCAGGTGTGTAAGGACAGAGTCATCGAAAAGCATAAACCTGTATGTTCCATATTTGCTGTCAATGTGATTACCAACTTAGTCAGGTAACTGACATGTCTCTGTTCTTTTCACTTTGACTGTTAACTATTTGAGACAACAATACATCATGGTTTGCCTTTTCTGCAGTTGTGAGTATTTGGGTCTTGACACTGAAGACATCCCCTTGGGGTTGAATAACATTTTGATTTTTATCTTGTGATCCTGAAAAATGTGAAGACACTTCCAGTGTTTGCTCAGTGTTCTAACAGCTAGGTCAGCATCCCTGAAGATGAAGAATCTCATCATCAAGAGTCACTCAGCAATTATCTAGACAAAACCAGTGATACCAATCCAGTTCTTTCCCCCAAATACCTTGGTGTTTTTCATTTATCCTTTAAATACATGACACTTAAATACTGACACAAATAGGTGCTTCTGGTTCAAATTCAAGTAAGCTTGGCTTCCCCATTGCCCAACCATTAGTGAGTAGTCCTGGTAGTAGGGGGGTAAAATATTATTATTATTATTATTTACCATTTTTCTTGTCTTCACATCTCTCAATATCATCTTGCTTTGGTCATTTTTTTTTTCATCAGCCTCATATAAAGTTAGACCTTAGCATCAACCTTTGGCCAAGGACAAAATTAAACTATAAATATTTGCCCCTGTTATCTAAAGCAGGCACATTAATGTACACTACATTACCAGCGCTTAATTTCAACAGCAGTGAAGTCTTACCTCTCTCCCTCTCTGCCACCCTTGACCCTATACCTCCTGCCTCTGTCTTGTATAAAATACCAAAAATCTTCACTCCAGGAGTCTGCCTCAGATTCTCTATTTCCAGAGACTGGAGGGATCTCTGGGAACAGAGAATCTGAGACGGACCTGCGGAAGGACTTCTGATTTGTTAACAGCATGGACAAACATGTGGTGATGATTACATGACCCAGACTAGCACAGTGGAGCTGCAGTAAATTCACATGCTCAAGGGAATACACAAACAGACACACATCACAGGGCTTATTTTAAAGCTGAGCTGTGTGACTTTAAGCCAGTAAGTCTGCATGAGTATTGATTTGTCTTTGCCTCTATGCGAGCTGTTCCATTATACCTAATGCTAACACTTGTGCTTTATTGGAAGCAAGTAATGGTGCTGTGTCACCTACAGCATCTCATGAGCTACATGAAACCCAGCCAGCAGAGACACAACTGTCCAGACAGACAGACAGACAGGCGCACACACACACACACACACACACACACCCCCACCCACAGGCAGACACTCAGACAGCTGCTGGTCAGAGGTTTAGTCATACAAACATTATATTTAGAGATGAAGCTGCCTATAGGGAGAAACAAACTACGTAAAATCTGTGAAAAATTTTATGGACCCAATCCATGACATTTTCTGAGAGAGAATTTTGTGAAATAAACTTGGTTTGAACTAGGCTGGGGCTTTCTAGAACTCAGCTGTATAACTTACATGCCTCTAAGTTTATAAGGATATCCTGTGAACTTGAGACTTTCTGAGCTGGACGTAGAAAACCTGAATTTGTACAAACAGGGTGGAGTGCAGCAAGTGCATCAAGTGTAAAGGAGCTATAATTCCATTATAATGGGATAATGACTAAGGTTAATTCACACAGGTTTGTTTTGAGGCAATGCTGATCAGTTATTTTTCCATATTTACTTCACTAGATTACCTAGAGGGACACCATTGTATCTATTCACAGTTACCCAAAATAAGTGCCAGGAATTTATGTGATATAAAACTACATTAACAGTGATAGAGAACTTCGTATATACAGTCATATAATTAGCACACCTGAAAATCAGTTTCCTCTTGACGAAACATAAATACAAAGGAAATTAATGGCCAAGAAGCCAAAATTATGTAGACAATGTTAAATGAACAAAGTAACGAATTAAGAGATAATACTACAATGAACTTCACGTGTTGAAACGAAGGTGAATGTTTTCCACTTCACAGCCAGAAACATGCAGGTTGAATTTACTTCAGCCACATATCAGATTTGTGCTTGGAAAGAAGCTTCATCTCTGATCAATATTTGTATAACTACACCTGCAACAGACAGTGAATGAGGAGCAAAGGGGATGATGGTGCACTGGCAAGCAGACGGACAAACGGACAGAAGCAGCCAGAAAACATGGGAAAGGAAGACTTACTAACTGTTTTTGTTCCCTGTGGGAGTGTGCAGCCCGACATGGACTTGTTTGAGCTCTGACGTTTACTAGGGTCAAGAGTGACCCTAGGAGCAGAGAGGAAGAAGAGAAGGAGATGAAGAGAGGATGAGAGGAATGGGAAAAAAGGAAAAATAAGAGCAGAAAGTCAGACATCGAATGAGAGAGAGAGGTTGGGGCATAGAGATGACATACAGTAAGAAGCACAGAGGCAGAGAAGAAACAAATCAAACAGTGTACACTGTAGTCAAGGAAGGAGAGGGGGAAAGGACTGGCAGGTGACTGGCGAGGAAAAGCATAACTTGTTAAAGAATCAAACAAACAGATAAAGCAACAATAAGCAGCCAAGAAGGACTGTGAAAAACATAGAGTATGTCTACCTGATCAGCAGACCTGGGTCCAATAGATTCCCATTTGTTTTTATAAGCTTAGACTATTTTAATGGTCTATAGCTCATGGTCATAACCCTGAGTC
Organism: Echeneis naucrates; assembly: GCF_900963305.1. Classification (NCBI taxonomy): domain Eukaryota; kingdom Metazoa; phylum Chordata; class Actinopteri; order Carangiformes; family Echeneidae; genus Echeneis; species Echeneis naucrates. Next base: position 4,241,890 of record NC_042523.1, read on the forward strand.
CAAATAGCTTTTTTGTATTTTATTAGTTTAAGTGGGAAACAGTCATTGCTGCAGGAGAATTGATTGAAAAGGTTTTTACTGAGTCTGAGTAATTTGCATTCAATCAGTCCATCTTTTATTATCTTTAAAGAACCAATGCATTTCTAACTGGTAGACTGTTATTATTACGGTACAGTGTTTCACACAGAATTAGGATTCTAGCAAGGTCAGTTGATTATACATTGTGACTGCAGCAAACACATTTTTGTCTGTGTTTGTCCAATCACTATCCAGTTTTTTCAAAACCACAATACACCTATAATGTGCTTGACCCAATCTCATGAACATTCCCATGGGTGATCAGATGAGTGCAAAGATATTTAAAGTGTAGTGAAAGTGTATCATATGTATTTAAAGAAAACATAGACACTGGATGATAAAATGAAAACTAAGTTGGCCTGAAACTAGCAACAGCTAGATTTGAACTTTCATGGCAAGCTGCACACATGTGAATGGTTAAGAAAGTGGCCTGCAACAACACTGACAGCCTGCGCTTCCAGCAGAACACAATTTGTTTCTCCCCAGCAAGAGGAAGCAAACTGTCTACAGTTCTATACATCCATTACAACCAATAAACCATATGCTTCCCAATCACAGAATACCACTTGGGTTCCTGCCTCTATTGTGTTCTTTATTTTATTTTTCCAGTTTTGTGTAGTTTTGTGTTATTGATAATAATAATACTATGACAACAGATTTTAATATTTATGAAAAGCTTCAAAATAATGTATCAAATATGTTATTCACTGTTTCATAGAAAATGTGGGAAGATGCACATAGTAATCCCTCAGCGCTAACAGTGAAAATAATGTTTGAACATTATTAGACCCAGGTCTGATGTTAAGAAGCCTTCTGAGCAGCTGTCTTATTAGACAAGGAAGGCTGGTAGGTTAGTACTTGTTAAGGAGGAGACAGTGAGAGGCAGCACAACAGCTACATGATCTTAATGTACAGGTTTATTGCAAAAGAGCTACACTGTTCAGTTACAATCCTTTAAATAGCGTGTCATCAAGTCACCACATTTGAATGATTAGTGACATCATCACTTAAAAAAGTCACATATAACCCTTAAACATACTTTGTCTTTATGTTTCCAACCATGATAAACTGTGAATTGAGGAGACACAGAAACCTTCCCTTCCCCTCTTATTCCCCCGGCTTCTCCGCTTACCTGCGGGTCAATTTGGAGGTAAGCTTGCTCAGCAGGTTGCTTGTAGCCCGGGTTCTGGCATGAGGCAGCGGGCTGGCATCGTGAGACTGTGTGGGAGAGGCTGGAGGAACATGGGAGGGAGGTCGGCGGTCCCTAATCTGGCCTCCGTGGAAAGTGCTCCTTACCGTGGATCCTCTGGAAAGGCGAGAGGACGGTGTAGAGGATGAAGAGGAGGCCCCCGAGGCGCCAGCAATGCTGTGGGTGGAGGGGGAGGCAGGGGGAAGGCGGTGGGATAAGGTACTGGTGGAGGAAGGAGAGGAAAAGAAAGTGGAAATCATTTCTCTTGGCAAATATCAGAACTGTGCAAGAATTAGATATACCTTTCATAATGCACCTTAATTTTGGAAAACAGGGTCATTAAAAAGGATATTTGACTTTATTTTGATTTGTTGGCAGTCTAAGTTTCTATGCATTTAAGTAATAGATTTGATACTTCTTTCTAAGATTACAATGAAGACCTATAAGACCAAGAGTGTTTAAGAGTTTTGATGTGTTCATTGGCCGAAACTGAGTTAATGAATGCTAAGGATGAACACCTTAGCAGGCATAACAGGGTGAGAGAGCGACAGCAGCTTCTCATATCATCAACACCAGTTCTCCTCCAAAACTGACTCAGAGTGTCCCTGTCCCTACTAAGCCCCTCTCTTCTGACTCCATGCCCCCATCTCTCATCCAATTTTGTTCTTTTTAGTCGACTCTCCCACATTGTGAAACCAACATACAGACACCACGCGCACACACCTCTACCCCAGTTTCTCTGGCTGGTGGCCTGAGGCTGCTTTTCATAACGCTCCAGATAACACCCACACATAGGGTTCAAGTGGGGCAGAACCATTAGATGGGTTAAGTTGAAGTGCAGCTGTCGGAACACAAAATCACTCAATGTCAGTATAAAGTAGCTGCCTACTGTTCAGTCTAAAGGGGGAGGCATACATACATTGGTCTGCATAGGTGGGTTGAGATGATTAAGAGTGATTTCTGATCAAATCAGGTGCCACGGCAGCACTTGATTGTTTGTTTGCTATTTTTTCATTTGTGCTTCATTTTATGACTATAATAGGTCAATGGATGGGACAGCTGGGGGAGAGATAGAGGGAAAAGTCCCAGATCGTGGGGTAAGGAATCAGCCACATCTGCGCTAAAACGTGTCACAAAATGCCTTCCATAGTCCATAGGCACACACACACAGGTTAAGTGGAGGTTTGAAACTGGCTAGGACCCTTTAGGCTTTCCTTTTGAGAGGCTGCAAAAATTCAGAGTGAATAAGAGACAGAAAACAGGCCATGATGAGAGTGAGAAAGTCAGTGAATCACCAGAGGATGAAAAGAAGAGAGAGGCAGCGAGACAGGCAGACACTGAGAATGACGAGCAGAAAACCATCTGTCACAACAACAGACAGTTCATACTGGGTACATAAACACACATGCACAGATTAACTGACTCATGCAGTTAAAGTCCTTTTTCCCCACTTAAAGAGACAAAATGTATGTGAGACAAACATCCTGTGCCAAACACTCTCTGTGCAATAAAGGATAAGCAATGTAGTCAACCAACCCACTATAAGAGAAACTTTCAACTCTGTATGGACAATGAATACATTTATTTTTTCTACACTGTCATTTTATCATGTTGCCCAAGTATGACTGGCTGTTTTTACTATGAAATTTACAGCCAACTGTGAATGAATAGCCAGTGGGCTGCACTGGCTTTCATAAAATAAAATCTGTTAATTTTTAGCAACTATTTTGCCTCCATAAATATAAACCTAATCCTTATCCCTGAGTCCTTGACATGCTTTAGGGAGTTTATGCACAAGATGCAATGAAATTTAAAGCTGGGAAAAAGACAAAAAGAACACAAGACTTTGTGAAGTGATGTGAAACCAGAAAAGGTAGGTTTTCTTTTAAATCACACATTTTAATGAAACCTAATCTTCTGGTTTTGGTGAAACTTTCAGCACTGGCACAGAACTGAGATGATGATGATGATGATAATGAAACTTGCTGTCCATCTTGGATTTGAGCCCCAATATAAAATAAATAAAGTGACCAAAGCTTCAACACTATGAAATCTGTCACTGAACACAGGAGGGGATGCTATCATCACCAAGTCTCCTCTCACCTGTTTTCCTTGCCATTTTGCAGTAATGGGTGTCTGTCAGTGCTGGATCGGTCTGTGCATACGTACGTGTTTCTTCGAGTCATGGCACTAGCAGGGATGTTGTTCTGGGGAAAAAATGAGAACCCCACAGCTCATGAACTTGCTGGTGAATACGTGATACTAAAGAATGAACAAGTGGTTGAGTGTGATATTGTTATAATGTACCTGACAATTTATCTGACATGATTTGAAAGCCTCTTAAAACGTCTCGCTGTTTGACCTCAGACAGAACATTTAAGAGTTAATCTCAGGTTAATCTGGATTCTGGGTTTAACTCTATATTCTCTCAACTCTCTCTTTTTTATTCTAATTTTGCTGAACAGCCATAATCCCCCCTCTTAGATGAATGAATCTATTTAGCTATTTATTTGGAGCTTTGTAAGTCTTTAAGCATCAAACCTGTGGAGGGCATTCATGTTTGCAGTCTTCATAATATCTGTGTCAGTGTACCTCACTGTGCTATAATCTGAGGAAATGGGATTAGCAGGACTGTGAGGACTCTGCCATCTGTACATGTTGTATTGATCAGACACTCAGTCAGTGTCTCAGATTGGTTACAGTGGGTGATTTATCACACCCACAAAACACCTACTGTGGTTGAGTTGACCTCCTTGCGCCGGTCAGGTATCTCAGCTTTATTTGGGTTGTGGGCAGAGCTGACCATTGGACTAGAGGGGGTCGGAATGCTACGGGAGCCGACGGTAATGGTGCTTGGCTTGCGGATTGACAGCCGGTCCTCTTTAAGCCCCACCCCTTCACCGACAGCACTGGGACTCTGTTTTGGGTGTGTCAACCCTGGGACCGCTGGTCCACCTAAGAGATAGGAGAGGAGGATTTTAGTCATAGATAACTTCAGAATATACCTAACAAACTTGCCACGCGAGGTAAACGCCATGATGCTATTGATCTCTGTGATTCCGGAGGCCTTACAGAAGTCAGAGTGTCTTCTCTGACGGTGGTATGTTGAGGCACTCCGCTGGGCCTTGTGGCCAGAGGAGGATGATGGTGCACCAGAAGAAGAAGAGGAAGTGGAGTGCTTGCTAGTTCCATTGGTGATGGTGCTGGGCCGGACTCGAGCTAGACTTAGACTGCTGCCTGTCCGAGACTCGTTGTCAGTCTAAGAAGCAGATAAACAGACACAAATTGAATCTCTCACTCCTGACATATTCAGGAGTCTAGCATTGTGAACGCAAATGCCTCCTAGTCCACAATGAAGAAATATCTACTCTACTAACATCTTCTGATACCTTCTGTTTATTTCACCGTGGAGCTGCTAGCATCTAATTGAGTCTACTCTTCTCTCAAAGCCCACTCTCTCTCATACTAATACACACTTTCACAGACAATGGGCCTGTCTTTGGCTAAAAAGAAAAAGAAGTTTCAAGTTCTTCCATGTAAAAGAAGTTCAATCCAATCTCAAGTAGGGACCAGATGTAAACTAACATACTGAGAGCTGACCTTGATTGATGCAGACCAAAAACTAAAACCAAGTTAGTCCAGATCCATTCATGAAAATCAAGTTTAACTGAGACTGTGACCAAAACCAGAACAAATGTAAAACAGCGTAACAAGCGTAAAACAGAGACTGACACGCATAATGACAGAATGCAGCTGTAAACATGAGCAAGAGGGAGTACTGACATCATTCTGTATCTATATATAATGGCAATCATGACACTGTTAAAAGACTGTAACCATTGTGATTGATTTATTTCAGCCAATTAGAGAAGGACGAAAAACAAACAAAACAACAAAACACCCACCTCATTCTTGCGTCCCAGCAGCAGGTATGTGGCGGTGATCTCATTGTACTTCTGACTGACCAACGAATCTCTGACCTCCTCTCTGGTGAAGCCCATTCCAACCATCACGTCTGGAACAAGAACAATCACATTAGACACTTTCCTCAGTTTCATCACCAGTGACGCATGAAACACATCAGACCTTGAATGTAGTCATGAAAGCCTTAAGGTTTACCCTGACAGGTGTGAACCATTTAGTGTACTGATCCACATTCAGGACCTGAATTCATCATCTGTCAAAGGCCTAGTTTCAAAACATCTCTGTAGTAGCATGTTGGGCCGTTAAGAATCTATGCTTATTAAATTTTGACATCCAATATCACATTAATGTAAAAGAAGCTAATATATCAGAAGTCTGGTATAAGTATCCCTGGGAGGCTGAGCATTACATCAGAGCAGCAGGACTTCTTCACAGGCGCCTAATAGTCACCATGACACCATGGCACTAATCACTGGAAGCCTTTGACAGTGGCCTACACCAATTCTTTGTCTGTGGCGACTGCTGTTGACAGTTTCATAAACAAGATGCTCCCAGTTCATCTTCACTGAATATTTCTCTCTGCAACATGATTATAAATAGATCATTCTCTTGTCAATATTATTAATGATTATAGATAAATGAATGGTGAAAGGCATGCGTTTCTCACCGATGCGATTGGTGTCATTAAAGTCCTCCACAGGCTCTGCGTGAGGCTTCAGCTCATCACCGTCAAAGCCAACATTGATCCACTTATCTTTCATTATTTGCTGGTGGGGAGACAGACGTTTCAACATTTTCCTTAAAGCACTAATTATTTTGCATTCCCAGAAACTACTGTGTGTCTCAAATTATCATTGGTCGACCACGGATGTGGTCATATATGTTCTCAGTATTTATTAGTGCTTCTCACTTGCAAGTTACTGTAGATAACAACCTCTTTTAAATGTAAACGTTTTCTATGCGCCTCCCTGTTGTCTTGCTATTAAGTTTCTTGTTTACCTCCAGTGAGCAGCGCTTGGCAGGGTTGAGAACCAGGAAACGTCGCAAAATTCCCTCACAATCTGTAGACATGTAGAATGGCACGCGATATTTCCCCCTCAAGACACGCTCACGAAGCTCCTGAACACAAAACAAATAAATAAATCATGTGTTAACAGCCAGAGAAATGGCAAATTAATCTTATTCTATTATATAAAAATAAATCATACAAGATGCATTATTATGGTGCACAACTGTGTGGTGATAAAAAGCTATGTGTTAAGAGGAAATTCTTTAACATTAGTTTTCTTAATTTTCTTACCTTAGTACTAACTTAAATAATACTACAAAATATACAATGTGATGGTTACAGGAGTGAGGTAATACTGGCAAGTATGAATACATGTAAATGCAAACTTGCAATCTTTCGCTTCCATTTTCAATTAATTGAAACAAAAGCTTTGAGACCTTCTCGATACATAGGGTTTACCCTCCTTTGATTTTCTTGACAGGCGTGTTAGTAAAATCTGAGAATTTATCCTTTGTCAAGATTGCTCTACTTACAACATACAGAAATATATTTTTTACACACAAACACACACAAAAAGGTACTGCACATTTCTAAGTGACCCCATGCCTGCACAGGTGCAATTGTAGTCATATAAAACCCAGAGGTCAGAGCCTTTTTCAGAGTAAAACAGTGCATTCAGAGTGGCTTTTCATTCTGACAGCTTGGCTCACACCTGCAGCATTCAAATAAGTGACATAAATCATCAAAATTCAGAAAAAGATTTAGTGCTTATACTCAGCCATTCTGCCTGAATTCAAAACTAAAACTGAAGAAGTCCACTGTCCTCATCACATAACATCACACTGAACAATCACAGCCTGCATGCCACCCACCTTCAAGTTCTGTCCATCGAAGGGCAACGACCCGCTAACCAGTGTGTACAAGATGACGCCCAGGCTCCAGATGTCCACCTCTGGACCATTGTACTTCTTCCCTTGGAAGAGCTCTGGGGCAGCATAGGGTGGGGAGCCACAGAACGTGTCCAGTTTACTGCCTGCAGTGAACTCATTGCTAAAGCCGAAGTCAGCTATTTTGATGTTGGAGTCCGCGTCCAGTAGCAAGTTCTCTGCCTGCAGGCAAACAACATAAACAGGGAAACATACGTCTTAACTTATATCTGGAGTCCATCATTTCTCTCAGTAATGTCAGAGGAAATTGTGTTTTCTTTTGGTTGATTTAAACAAATAGTAGCAAATATTTTTAACTTAATTTCAGTTTAGTTGGTCTGTGGCACTTTTATTAATTAATATGAGTTAAATTCATATATGCCATTAGACATTACCCCTTCACAGTTTATCTATAGAGGTTTTGGGAGCCTTCTCTTTCCCTCTCTTATTACAATTTTTAATCACCTTCAAGTCTCGGTGAACAATGTTCTTCTGATGACAGTAGTGCACTGCTGACACAATCTGAGGAGACAAAGAAGAATAGATGTTAAACAAGAGAAGATAATTGCACTGCATGTTTACACTTACACAATATAAATAGTAACTTAACCTCCTTGATACAACACTATGAACAAACCTCAGAGCAGTAGCCTTCTTGGTGTGAGGTTACCTGCAATTTGCTTTTGTTTGTTCTCGACCATTGTGGAAAAGTTGACTGCTTCTCTGTGCTGTTCTGTTTTAGGTCAAAACTGCTCATTTACTAGCCAACAAATTTATAAGCCTTGGTGATGATTCATGATTCATCTATCTGCCCTCTTCCCGCTTTCTGAATCAGCTCAGATTTTTCTTTGTGGTTTGTTGAGATTTCTTTTGCAACTCTAATGTGACTCCTTATACTGACTATTTCAAGTGTAAGATTGTGTTTTGAGGAGAATGGGTCAAACACAGTGAAGCTGTAAAAGGACTAACAAGCACTTGCGCAGTAAAACAAAATACAGGTTCTTACTGACCTGTCTGAACTTGGCTCTAGCTTCTTTCTCCTTCATTCTGCCATGAGCCACGAGGTAGTCAAATACTTCACCTGGAAGAAACAGTATAGGCAGTATAATGACATGCTGCAGTTCTGGCAGGCATTTACAAGTCCAATTCTCCACATATCCTACTGTTTCCAACATTTTTTCCTATTAATTTGTCACTGCCAAAAGTCAGTGAGTTTAATAAATTATATCCCTAAAACAATTAAATAAGCCTCCATACACATTTTATATGGGCAAAAATTTAGCCCATGATGGTGAAAGACAGGCTGAGGATGATTTGAACAGTCTGGCTTGGCAGCTGCTGAGCTGCTGCCTCCATATGAGTAATTGAAAGTAAGAGATCACATCAGAAAAAGAGGGAAGGAAAGAAAAACAGATAAGTTCAAAAACTAGGACCACATGGATAATAAATGAACAATGTTAAAGGTCTCATATCGTAGATGACCATGTCTTCTTTCACTATAGATCAGGTTTCGGATTGTTTCGACTATGAAAGCATGAAAGTGCTCAGTCCGTAGAAAAATGCACATAATATATAAACTGAGCCTTAAAATAAACCATGAGGACTTATGGAACTTTGTGTTACAACAAGCAACTCTTCTGATTGGCTCACTGGCCCACTGAGATGATTTTTGGTTCATGAAACTGGAAATATATCTTCTTGTGAATATTAACACTTCAAATAAAACACTAATGAAGCTTAAATTTGGAACCTTGAAAGATGAACAATGGAGCTGAGGCTAAATTAGGGTAGAAGACAGAAAAATTAAAACCAAGCCACTGAACCCTAAATGAACAATCCAAGAAAGAATATAACTGGCACCATTCAGTACATGATCATGATGATGAGGGTGGTGTGGATGAAACTCACCTCCACTGGCGTACTCCATAATCAGGTAAAGAGTCTTTTCCGTCTCAATCACCTCAAACAACTGGACTGTGAAACAAAGAAGAAGGCATTAGCATGGAACATACACATAAACAAATAGTGAGTCTGACCACAGTCAAAAAATTTTCACCTATATTATAACTCACCTATATTTGGATGGTTGAGCGTTTTCATTATGCGTACCTCTCGAAACAGCTGGTAAAAAAAAAAGATATTGAATTGCTACATTAAACTGTATCAAGATTATTTTTGTCTCAATTCCAAATGGGTATACACAGAAAAAGGGACAGCTAAGTAGCTTCAAATGTTATTAAATACCCCAAAAAAATTTTGAAAAACATTGGTAAAAGGTGAATAACCTGCGGTACAACTTAAACTGAAAAAACAAAAACAAAAAAATTACTTTTGCTATTTTTCTTATTTTCATTATTTTATTATTTTTAAAATTCAGTGCAGCAGTGGGAAATTAAAACTATTACCGCTGAATTATGCATTTATGTCAGCGTAATGCCATTAGGATTATTGACAGAATATCACTTATCATTTACTGACACATAAAAATCATTTGTTGGAACAACAACAACAATAATAATAATAACAATAATAATGGGTGGCAGTAATTAGCACTGTCACCTCACAGAAAGAGGACTCTGAGGTTTCGACCAAAGGCACACTGGGTTTGCATTTTCTCTATTTCCAAAGATATACACCTGAGGTTAATCAGTGAACCAGTGAACCAAAAAAAAGTGAGTGTGGATGGTTGTCCATGTATGTCAGCCCTGGAGTAGCTCCAGCCACCCCTGACTCCAGCACTGCCATACCTCACCCTCCCAGTCTCCCAGTAAGATCAGTGTGTGTGTGTATATACATGCAGTTTGCTTTTTTATGTTTTCTTTTTCTTTATTAGTATTTAAGAAATTAACACATGGAATGACAGACAGATTATTGATTTAAGAAGCATGATGTTAATTAATACAAGGAAAAATAATAATGTTGTTTTGGAGACACCCTCACACACTATGGTCAATGTGTTAGTGCTGCTCACACATTGACAACCAGTTACAGTTTTTTAAAAATAGGAAGTCATCATCATAAACACAATGTGTCCCACTTGGAGAGTGTGTAACTGTATTATTTGCATGGTGCATCAGCTGTTCAGTTAAGCTTAAAGAAGAATTATCAGCTAAGCCTCTCCTCCCTCATCACTCTTACACATTTACCTCATTCTCAGTGGGACAAGATTTAGACATGAAAACAACCAGGAATCATTTTCAAAACAAAGTTTTGTCTAAGAGTGATGTCCACATACTAGGATGCTCAGCAGATGGCCGGGAAACTGTTGACTCACTGGTGTTCATTCTTAGCTCACCTCAGCTCATGATCTAATCCTGTGTTGTGATGCAAGATGACAAACAATGACTTTTTTTCCTCCATTATCTGCATAGGCTGTGATGTATGTGAAGTATAGCAAGAATGTGTGCTTAATTTTTACAGGACCAAATCTTAATTTTATTGTGCATTTAGAAAATGCTTGTCTTGCCTCCTTCAGGCAACATTAATCAACTTCTGAGCATTTCCATCCCCTCTGCCTCTGTGCCAGGCATTCTCAACAGTTTTTCTACAACACAAAGCAGCTTAGAGGCAGGACCTTTTCTCTAGCTCCGTCTGATTCATGTGTCTGGCCTGCCAGCCTGTTGACCTTTGACCTGTTTATGCAGAGCATGTATCTTTGTTTTATCTGTGGGTTAGGGTTAGAGGAAGACAGAGAGAGGGAGAGAGCGAGAGAGAGAGAGAAAGAGAAAGGGTAGGAAGAAAACAAGGATTTTGAAATAGAGAAATGAGGAATGATGATGCTTGTCTAGTTCACATGCTTACATACCTAGTCGATGGGTATGTACGCATGCACAGTACCCAAAAACACTACAGCACTCTAGATAACACTTCCACTTTCCTGCTGCAACCAATCACGAGACCATAGACATTCAGGGGGAAAAAGACAAAGACACACACAAGCCTCCCTCTTCTTCCCTCTCTTCTATGACAAAGTACCACTTGTGGATAAGCCTCTGAGTATGTGTGTTTGCGACTGTCCATCAACTACAAAATAGAGGAATACAGCTTTAATAATATTACAGACTGTGGTTTTATCTCTCTTAACAGACCCAACATTGAACCCATTTACTTGTCTGCATGTAACATGTATTTGTTCACACACATTTAAACGTGTGCTAACAGCCACAACCTTGCAAAACCTGATTTCTATTGCACCTGGAGGTTTCTAGATACAAGTCCTGGTCATGACAACAGCAGCACTTCAGCAAGGCACAGCCCTGTCAAAGATGGTTCATCTGGACTAGAGAAAACACTAGAGCTCCATTGTGTTCTTTATGTGTAGTAAATGTTGGCTCAGATCCTGTTGCTGGCCTAAACAGAAATTAATATTTTTGCATTCAGTGAGGCTTTTTGTGTAATTTAAGCCACAGCTGCATCTCTGGCTGTTTATTTAACTGTTGGCAAGAATTCTAATTGGTCAATAAGCATTGTCTCCTAAATGTTTCTGATGGAGACAGAGATGAGCTAGAATGAAGTTTTAGTTGAAGTTCGAGGTATATAACTAACGCATAGACGTGTTGATTGTGTAAGATATGCATCCAACAGTTATTGCAGTGCAGTGCCATCATTCCTTGAAATCCGCGCAGAAGTATAGATGAATTCATGTGAAACAACTTGTGGAAGAAGACCGAAACTTTTATGTTTCATCCTCAACATGGATCAAAAGGCTCATTTAGTCTAAACATCATCAACATGTCGCACATAAACTCAACCAACATAACTTAAAATCTTCAGACCAATCCGAGTTATGAAGAAAATAAAGAAACGTTCCTCTTGTCATGACATTGCTAAAAGAAAGGATCCAATGTGCAGATGTGACTCTTTAAATGAAAAATGTATTATTTAAGAAAATTGCATTCAATTTGCAATCAGGTATTGACTTTGTTCATCTATGAACATAAATACATGTATATTTATTAAAAAAAGACTACATGACTGCTCAGGTTTTCGTAAATAAGCAGTCAACAGGGGCATTACTTCAAATCAGCCAATCCCTGATCCAAATAACCAGGAAAATGTGGATGCCTGAGGCTCTGTGCATGTGTTGAAACAAATATCTTCAGTCACATGTCAACACCTCTCAGGCAGAGTTTGAGAAAAACATCAACCAACCAAGAGGGCATATCCTGCAAATGTCATGTATCTCTGATTTATTCATTAATTTATGTATTTATTTATTAGAGATGGTGTGCAAGTGCCATTAATCATATATAGATTATAAAGACATGGTCGCGCCAGATTATAATCTCTAATTTCTATGTGTAGTCCATAATAAAAATTACACACACACGCAGAAACCATTCAGAACAAAAACCTGACATAAAGGACACATGAAACACAATGAACACAACAAAAAATAAATGTAACCCTGTCAATATCATATAAAAAATATCTAAAATATAAATGACAGTTAAAAAAAAAAAAAAAAAGCGACCAGTTTCAGCTGCAACATTCATTGCAAATGAAGAAAATTTAAATGGATATTATGGCAACATTATAACTATGAACTAAGTGCCCGTCAAATGTCCCCACACGGACCGTGGCACAACTAAAATTAAATAATGAGCATTATTGAGGGATAAGCCTCTTCTCATCTAGTGAATATTGTACTTTTGGCTGACTTTTGCTGCCTCTGTCCCAGTGTACAGTGGTAGTTGGAGCGCCCAGGCCTTTCAACAAGAGCTGAATCATTAAAAGAGTAGCTGGAATTTACTTCCTGTCTTATGCTGGCTTGAGTCAAGCCAAACTCAGCTTGATTAAATTAAAGAAGCTATGCATAGTTTTACAGATGCCGGTTAAGCATCAGGATCTTTAAGGGGAGTCAGCGGAGAACAAATATCAATGGACATGGGGCATTATTCCTCTCGCTGTTATGGGAAAACCTTCTGCTCTCCCTCTGCCTGCCCTCATATCCCCTTACTGTGTAATTATTCCCTTTACACATCAGCACTGATTCTGTAGAGACACCCACACAGGGACAATAGCAATGAAGATAATGGCATTACACGTGTATACAAAAGGCAGAGTAGAGACCGTGTCGGGATGTGAGGTTATCCCGCAGACACGCACAGACACTCTCTACTCTCCTTGGTTCTGCTCTGCATCTCATCTTTCTCAGGGTCCCTGCTTCTAAGCCAAGACCCCATTACATCCCCCACCCCAGCTCAGCCGTCCCTTTTGTTTCCTTGTCTGGAATTTAGCTCCTAGTTGGAGGGGCCTGGGTGAGGGACAGAACACACTTCAGAGCATTAGACAGTGGCCAAAACACTGTCCTGCATGCACACACACACTAATTTTACTTGTGTACACATACACAATGTTGGATGGCTGCCTACAAAATTCTCCCGTTGTCAAAGTAACACCAGGCTTTGATGGGGTCCTACATTGTCTGGCAGATTATCCAACACACTGTTGGATAGACAAAATGTCTGAGCTGCACTCTATCACATAAAGACAGGTCTGTGGATATAGTCTTTGCAACATCACCCATATGTTTCTGAGGCCCAGTGCTTTTGGATCTCCATTGTGGGTTGCCCTACATACCCTACACCATCTTGGCAGTGTCTTGATTCCTCCAAACTCCAAACTAACCCCAAAATGGTTGAAAACAAAAGTGCTTGGGTGAGTAAAGAGTTAAGATTTTGAGCATGTTTGACAATTTTTGGCAAGCATACACTGACCCCACATACCTTAAATACACAAGTACACAAGTAATATAGTAATGTATAGAAGTAATAAAATAAACAGGTAGGTTATATAAATATGCGTGCACCACACAGTTCTCATGAAGGAAATTGGCTGTAGAATGGAGTGCATGGGAGCTGACTCACTGTTGGAGCCACACTCCGGTGGTTATTAGAGAAAGTGCAGATATTACCTCCTCAGTGTTGGCTTCTTGTTTTAGCCCTTGAGTTTGCCAGATATGTGTTACATTTTTGGATATGATTAACATGCTATTTCACATCAATGTTAGGTACATTTGCATTGGCATGCAACTTTACACAACATTTCAAAACAAGATAGATGACACCCCCTGAGTAGCCTGGCACGTGAGTGTAGCAGGGGTTTTCCACAGTGGCATACTGGTTACCCAGGCAGTTCTCTATGAAGTATGAAACCATCCCGAATCCAGTTTTAAGAGGGATCCTGTTGTGCTACAGTACAGTGGACAGTGGACCGTACAGGCGTGATTACAGTATAGCCCCTATTGCAACACAAAGCCTAAAGTTGAATAAAAAGCTGTAACATAAAGCTACTGAAAAAAAGAAGAAGCTGACAGAATATAAAATGAGATACAGCAGAGTGTGAAGTTGCATGTTTCTATGTCAACCCAACTGTGAAAGTGCCTTCTTTTGAATATCAATTCTGCAAAAATTAAAATGCAAATGACACAAATTTCCATTTGGTGTATTAAAACATCTTCCGTGACAAACAGAATACCGATTGCTGTTGGATAAACACAGACTTTCATAAAAAGAATCAACTGATGGTAATCCAATTAAAAGTGGAGGGGAGATATTATTCAATATTATATAATATTATTCAATCAAATTAGAAAGGTTATCATATACCTTTTATATCACTGCATTATATCATAAAAACACAGCGTTAAGTGTGTTAAAATCTAATGTATGTTTTTGCTCAGCTCAGACAGCAATAAGGTGAAAAGGTCTGTGGCAGCACTGACATGTTTACTCAGTTAATTCCTTAGTAGATCATGATTTTGATAAATTATAACATTTATACCACTTAAGATAATAATGAGCTAAATTAACGTTTATTGCTTCAGCTGTGAAAATACCAAAATACTTACATTGTGTTTTTTCTGCTTTCAATTCTAGACTGTTGATGAGACAAAACCATACTTGACCAGCAATAACCAATTATAAATTGCGCCTCTAAATAATGTAAAATTGTGTTTGGGAAATAAGTATATTGAAATGTATATAACAGTTTATAGAAAATTACTTGATTTATCAAAAGAAAGAGAAATAAGAAACAATGCAATAAGAATAATAAAACTGTTTTAGAATAATGAATTGAAGCTGTATTTCAGACTGAGTTTGGCACTTAAGAGAAAATGATGGTCGGAAATACTGCATGTTCTGACAGAAAGGTTGTATGACAGAGTGAGGTGGTGCCAGCTGGCAGCATGAGCCCTGTTCTACCCTGACTACAGTATCCCTGACAAGACAGGACACAGCTGCAGCACCAGACCATTGCTGCTAATTCCCCCTGATCAGCAGGAGCAGGCCTGCATTCCCACAAACATACAAACAAGTGTTAGAGAGGAACCAATTCATCAGTGCTGATAACGCTGACAGAATATAAACTGTTCTGTGAAATAGACTTGATCTCCTCGGTGGGTTTAGTGAGTCTGTCCAATTTTGTTTCAAAAATGCTGCAGTAAAAAGCTGTTGCATAGCCTAGTTAGTGACGAATACCCTGTCATATGCAGTGTTGCGTCGTAGCAGTTAGTATCTATTTGTCTGCCTTCCTTAAAACTACCCACACTGAATGGAAATGTGGTGCAACATGGTCGCAGGTTTTATTTCAAAGCCCCAATTCAAAACAAACTATCAAGATCAGGATGTTCCCTCACCTATCAACCTTGCTCCTCTTTACAATGATCAATTTAGGATGAAAACTAATAATCATCTGTTCAAACTAGAGAATAAAGCTTTTCTCCCCCTGTATCTTCTTCACAAAGTGAAAAGTGTATAAAGTCCTCTGACAAGACAATTTAAGGCTGCAATTGTAATTTATTTTGACAGCAGAATCCTATCAAAGAAGTGGTTTATTTTGGCATCCTTACATTAAGTCAGAGCAGTGAAGTGCTGAACCTGCTGTTCTTACTAGCATTTGGGTCAGATCAACAATCGCGCTGAGCCAGACATCATCAATAACTCTACCCATATTTCAGCAGTAGCATCAAAGCCCTGCCTAGACTGGTTAGCTAACAAGCTGAGTATTCATCCATAGGTCAGTTCATTGTGTGTGTGCGCTGCACAATTGATTTCAATGTAGATGACGTAGATGACTCATTCAGACGAGATAAACTGAGCAACAACAAAACATGCAAACTACAGTGGAGCTACTTCTGAGTAATAAAGAGTAAAGGCAAAGCAAAGTAAAGAAAAACAATGATAAATCCTTCTATAAGTAAGCAAGGCGGCATAATGGTTAGTGCTGTCCCAGTGTTGTGTGTTGTCCCACAACAAGAAGGATGTGGGTTCGGTTCTCGGGCCTGGGGCCTTTCTGTATGGAGTTTGCATGTTCTCCCCATGCTTGCGTTGGTTTCCTCAGGGTTCTCCAGTTTCCTCCCACAGTCCAAAGACATGTTTTTGGCCGGTGTCTTTGCGTGTTTATGTTAAGTGGTGACTCTAAATTGTCAGTAGGTCTGAGTGTGAGTGGTTGTTGGTCTCTCTCTGTCTCTGTGTGATGGACTGGTGACCTGCCCAAGCTGTACCCCGCCCTCACCCAGTGTGAGCTGGGATTGGCTCCAGCACTCTCCGCAACCAGGACACGGATAAGCGGTAGAAGATGAATGAATGAATTTCAGACTGCTTTAATTTTTACAGCCAAATATTCCACCAAAAGAGAACATACTGCAACTTGCAGTAGGTATGAAAATAGTGAGCAGGCCTGAGGCAATGATTCTCACCAAATTTTTTTTCATTATGTCACTGTCAATTAACACATGCATTGCACATGCACACACAAATAGCTGAAGCAGGCCAAGTCAAGACAGGAGAGCTTAATCTCATTAAGCATTGAATGCAATACACCCAGATAATGCTTGACCCTAAATATCACTGGGCACACAGTGACGTGCCCGACTCTAAGCCTTTAACCCGGTTAGTTGCTATGGTCTGAGTGGAAAAGTGATGGTAATACTTCACTAACTGACAGCAGATACAGCAGCAACACACTTCTTCAGCTTCTGTGACTTTACAGTTTTTAATCACATTATAACAGCTGGAACATTGCACTCCCTTCTTAACAAACTCTCCATCAAGTGATAATCAGCTATACGTCTGCAGCCAGTGACTTAAGTTTCACATAACAAGCAAGAGGGCAAAGTTTAGATGACTGCTGTAAGCAGGGGTCATCCGAGAGTGAGCACGTATGATGTTCCTGATGCAATACAAATACAATAAACTCACTTGGAACACCAGAATGACTGACAGTAGGAAAACTATATTGTTGCTTTTGTAATGCATGAAAAAAAGAACTGTCCGTTAATGTTTAAAATAAACGAGGGTATCAACTCATTTAAGTAGGCTATGAAACCGTGAGCTGGAATGCCACACAAAAATGCTAAAGAAAGACTGAGTAACATATTAAACACACACACACACACAACTCACCTTCTGTAAGCTGGTTGGGTTGAGCTGTGTTTTATCAATTATCTTTATTGCAACCTGTTAGGAAACAACAGAAAAAGAAGTGAAAAACAGCACTGTATGTGAAAAGTGATATCTGCATGGTTTCTCTGCCACCAAAGGTGGTTTCTTGCAGGGAGCAGGTCAATGACAAGAGCCTTGCACGGTGGCCATGAGAGAAAACAAAAAGCAAGTAATGAGTGGTTACATTTGTGAGTTTGTTACTTTGTGTCTTTTGTGATTGATTAAACCTTAAGACTTTTGAAAATGATGTTCAAAATTTCCTTCTGTTTTTCCTATGTGCACTTGTTACCATTGGGATTGCTTAGGCAATCAATGGATTACAATTTGGCCTCTGAAAAGTTCTACATATTTTTTAAGGGATGCAAACATAAAATGCATTGTGATCCACTAAAAGTTGTGGGGTGGGCTGGGCTGTTTTAAGTCATGGGTTTCACAATGGCCAGAGGAATTCAACTGATGTTGGAGCAGGTTACAGCAGTTATCTGGATCAGAACAATGCTTTAGAAGATCCAGATAGATTTCATCCTGCTAAGGTGCTAACTACCTAGTCAAGGCTTAGGGTGAGACAGAGGAGGAGGGTTAGGGTTACCCAAAAATAACCATCTGAGATATTAAATCTTTGGCTCTCCTTGTAAATCGCTGCTTTAGAATCTGCTCAGGTTTTAGATGGTTGCTTACAAACAATGTTGAGGTGGTACAAAGTTTCTAATGGGATACCCCAGTTCTAAATGATTTAAACAAAAGTTAAAAAAAAAAAAAATAATAATAATAAAAAATAAAAATGCTGGTCATTTTCTAATTACTTCAATAAAATACTAATAATAATACTTCAAATAATTAATTCAATAAATAAATAGTTCAAATAATCTATCAACTACTTCAGTTTCCACACTGCATAATGTTACCTTTGTCTTTATCAAAGCAGGAGCTGCTGAGAAAGCATGCATTCTGCTGCAGAGACCATATATTACTGTCAACGATATATTAAAATAAAGTCATTATTTAGAGAACTAGGACAGGAAAACAACATGTCATGTCAACAATTTTAGAGCATGTCATGAAAACAGAAGCTGAGCCCCACCCCCACTGTAAACCACTAACATACATCTTCTGCTTTATGAAGGCAGATTGCAACAACTCTCACATGACTGAGCCAAAGACGTCAAAGTCTAACTGAGCATTCACCTCAGCTGATGTACTCAATGTTTCACAAGATATAGGGCAGTGTATTTGAACACGCAGCCAAACACCAACACAACAAACAGATATGTCTCTTCGAAGGTTTAAGGCCCTGACTTCTTATGTGAGACGAAACAGTGTTTGAAGGATGTAAGAGTTTACAAGGTAGGAGCCCTTTAAAACTCTGTTTCAACACACATGACACTTTGCTGTAGTGCAGTTGTAAACAGCATTTACAGTGTAATCTTCTTGTTTTTATGAACTTACCTCTCTGCCGGTCAGGATATGCCGTGCCAGTTTGACCTTGGCAAAGTTGCCCTTGCCGATGGTTTTGAGCAGACGGTAATTTCCGATGTGTGGCTGCTCATCTGAACACAAGGCAATGGAGTTACGACATCGGGCACCAAGAGAGCGGCTTGACCAGCCAGTACCCTTTTCTGAGCGGCTGGCTGACAGGGAGGTATGCTGAGGAGAAAGAGAGAGAGAGAGGAAGGGTTGAACCATCAGTATAAATTAACATTACAGCTGTCATTTTCAATAAAACCATTTGCTATATCTGGCCATTGTACTGTATATGTGGCATATAGTTTGGCTAAACTAATTCCTTGTCCTTCAATTATTCCAAACCTCAAACTAATAGTTCAAAATATTTGCTGCAGGGATGTGTTGCGTCAGCTGTAGCCCTAATTCGCATTAGTAGTGTTTAAGGCATTTTTACATATGATAAAAGTGTAAAACAGCAGCACAGAGGGCCCACTAACTCTCTTTTAAAAGAGACAACAATAATAGAGTGACCAACTGTGACCTTGAATCTGGTCCTGTAGTCATGTAACTGTAGCCTGGTACCAGACCACCTGAAGTCAAAAGCCAGAGTACCCAGGCTCTTCTGATCCCTTATAGTCAGCAATCCCAACATTCATGTGGGGGCTGAGGTCATTAATGTCAGACAAATGTTGCCATGGCAACTGGGCCAACTCTCTGCTGATGCACATGACATTCAAATAGTTGTGAAATTTGTAAATTACTGTCTCCTCACAACCCAGGGGTGACCAGGGACAACAACCATGGGATTATTGTATAAAATAAGTGATCTAAAAACCAAAGGTGACCTCAGACAACCTTATTTTACACACAGGTTTGCAGTCTCACAACACAAATATCAAACATAAAGCACCATCAACAGTCCTCCAAGTGCTGAGAGGAAACAAATACCAAATGCAAACTTTTCATCTGTAGTGGAAATGACATGAGTATGAGAAGGGACAGGAAGCCTGTCATCCCTGCATCAGTCTCCCAGATGGACTTCAATTTCCAGATGACTTGTTTTCAGGACCACGAAAAACAAACATTGCTAGTACAAGCAGTATTATTTTAAACCTTCATCTAATTGTCTAAAAAAGTGGCACAGCTGAGGTCGTCTCTGCTGCTGAAGGCAGGTTATACATGATGAAATTATCATCATCTTCCAACTATAATGACACCACTTTTCACTATCTCCAGTCTTACGTTAGTGAGTAGGATGCATTTGACAGTGTAAACAGGTGCAGTCACACCTACTCTTTGTTTTCTCCAATCTGACAAACTGTGATGTGCTATTTGGCACTGATTTGCTGTACCATGAGATAGAATTTAATTTGGACTAAATCAATAGTGATTTTAATATAAATAAGAGGCATAACCCAAAATCTAATTAAGTCATTGTGAAAAAAAAATACAAATAAAAAATCCAAAATCCCAATGAGGAAACAGACTATGCAAACTATAATCGCATGACCTCTTACAAATCACGCTTCCTCACTCTCCCAATCAGTCCAGTCTTGCTCTGATCCATGTTAGGTTGAACTTAACAGCTCATTGCACGATGAGCCATACAAACTATTAGAGCTTTTATGAAGAATAAACTATAGATGTGTAGGGGTGGTTGTTGAATTAGAGAGTGAAAAAAACTACACATACACATCAGAAGTCTGACAGAAACTGATCACCTTGAAATGCAATCAATGTGAAGAGCACTGTGGTGATGCGAGATCTTGTGATTTGCCATCACCCACATTAAGTGCGTAGAGCTTTAATGGCAATAAATTCCATTATATGGTATTACTGCAGATGCTACTAATGTTACTAATATCAAAATTCATAGACAAACAAAAAGCTTGTTCCTCCTATGCTCCCTCGCTCCATGACCAAAAGCTGATTGGCTATCAGACTTGTGCATCCTAGCTCTGTTTCCTGAGTGCCTGAGTGCCTGAGTAGGGCTTTCATTCTTCCCCCCATATTCAACCTCCTCTTGAGTCCTTCATTATTAACCTCTCTTCCTCTTTCTGAAACAAACTTTTTTTATGTGGGAAGCCAAATTCTAGTAGTATACTTTTGTCATACATTAATTAATCTGTGGGGAGAGACTGCCTATCACTGAATAACAGAGTGAAACTCAAGTTACATTGAACAGAATATATGGAAGGACTCGATTTTTGAGCGATATCCTTTAACACTTTCAATATCAACAGCCACACTTTCTGCTTCACAAACACTTACAGCATGTCCACGTTGATTGAAAAATGTAACAATAATCTGACTCAGCTGTTAACAAATAAGGTTGATCACACATATCAGCCTCTCAAGGTCAACCCATTGTTATTTCTAAACTTGAAACAGAAACAAACCAAACAGAATAGGAAAAATTTTCAGAAGCTTTCAAGAGGAAGTGCTTGAGAGATTAATGTAGATTATTAGTAGTATATATAATAGTATAATATAGATAATTATAGAGTATTAAGCAGAATTTGTTTCTTGTCCAAATGTCCACCTTTAATTTTCACTTCCTCCCTCTCCCTTCCCCCCCATTTACTCAACCTTCTTCTCATACCCATGGCTCATCCCATCCCCCAGATGAATCAATTGGCCTCGCTTCCCTCGATTCTCCTCTCTGTGCCTGGGCCCGCCCTCTCTTTTGTCTTGCACCACTATCTTCATTTTCAGTGATCTCACACCAATATGAGCTTCATGCATCTCCAACCCCCCACACACATATTCCACACAATTTCATTCACAAAAAGGCCCCTTTGGGACTGAATGATCGAGTCTGTGTGTGTGCGCGCGCATGTGGTTGGATAGATGAAGTGCATGGTTTCCATCGTCAGCAGACTGGGATAGGCAAAGGCATTTGGATTGGAGAGCAGGGAGATGGCCCACACCTGTGTATCATTATAACTGTGTGTAGAAGAGAAATTGAGAGAGATTGAAGGAGGGGATATGCTGCAAGCTATTAGTATGTAATTAACACATTTGGCAAACAAGTTGCACCTTGTCCTTACAAAGTGAAAGCAATCCAGATTTCTGTCACTATGCTCCCCATCTCACAACACGTCCAGCTGTCTCATTGCTCTCTGCTGCTGGTCAAACACATCCTAAACTGTTATCCTATTTTCCCTTTTAATATTTGTTGCCATTTTTACGACCTCAGCATCGTCTATGTCTTTGCTTCTAATTGGTTTCTGAAGCTGTAATAAGAGTGAATGAATGGATGAATCCATGACATTATAGTGTTTTGACTGTGACGGACTAGGTGGTAGCCCTATTTTAACCTTCTGTTTGTCTGGCTGGGCAGCATGGCGGTATAATGGTTAGCGCTATCACCCCACAATAAGAAGGTTGCAGGTTTGGCTCCCAGCCTGGGTCCTTTCTGTGCAGAGTTTGCATGTTCTCCCTGTGGGTTTCCTCCGGGTACTCTAGTTTGGGTTATGTATGCATGTATAGGTTAACTGGCGACGTTACATTGACTGTAGGTGTGAATGCGAGCGTGAGTGGTTGTTTGTCCTTGTGTGTTGGTTCTGCAATGAACTGGCGACCTGTCCAGAGTGTAACACCGCCCCGAAATAAACACTGCATTAATGCAGATATGCCAGGGACTTTGAGTAATCAGAAAACAGGAGCTGGTATCAGGGAAGTAGTTCAACTTTATACGTGCCAAGTTTTAAGACAATCCATTAGCAGCATAAACCCAATTAGCAAATCAGCAAATCTATCTCTAACAATTTACCACGCCGTTCTATTGCCTTTTTACAAATTTGCCTTGGGTCAAATTTAATATGCTGTTTCTTCCTTTAAATTCCTATGTTGCTGATAGGAATAGATGAAAAAACATGAACGTAAACATGTATTAAGATACTTCAAAAATGTTTCTGTACAAAAGTCAATATGACAAATGTCCTAGAGAGCAACCTTTGAATACTATCTCAGGCGCATATCTACAAGAACAAAAACTCACTTCTCACCAATGACAGTTTAAACTGAGAGAATCGGCCTCTTGTTTTACTAACATGTCTCTAGGGTGTTGGTCATAGTCATGTGTAAGAAAAACAGACAAAGTCTGTCCTTCTCTTTATATTTCAACTAGCCAATTTTTTTCCCAGTCTACATTCAGCCATTTATGTTGCTTGTGCTTCAAAGGTAAGAAAAAGGATAATAAGGCAGAAGATCAATGCTAAATTTGAGCTTTTCTATGAGCTTAACAGATTTTCACAGCTGCAGTTCCTTGTTAATGTAAAATGTAATTGGGTAATGATGACCCAAGGACATTAACTGAAAATGTGGAGGAGAAGGAAAAACCACCCGTCTACTAGCCATACCATCTGTTCTTACAGGTTGTGGGGGCTGGAGTCAATCCAAGCAGGACCTGAGCACGACAGACTGAGCATCACTTCACATTCACACCTCCAGGCACCTTTAGAATCAGCAATCAGTCATCCTGCATGTGTAGTTAAAACCTAATAGTGCTATAGCAAATTCTACACCACAGTTGACCTAGAACAAAGACCGGACGGTAATCAAGCGCTGCAGATAGATTCTTCTCTTCAGTCAGGTGCAGGTGTGTCTGGTCTGGTTAGTAACCCACATCCACATTTATGAATACGAATACCAATACAAAAACCTTCTTATCCACAAAGTGGAAATTTGTCTTTGGTTCTACCATTGACATGCCAATAGGACATACAGAGCATGATTGGAAAAAAAAAAAAAAAAAACATTGCAGAGTTGAAAATATATAAAAATAAAAGGTTATGACTGCATTTGAAATGTGGTACCTACACAGTGTGGTGGGGGGTGAGCGGCTACTGTGTTCTAATTTTATTTATTGCGTTGACGGCTTCTGGGACAGAAGATTGATGATATAGAGGATGAGAAGAATCACTTATGATCTTCTCAGCTTAACTCCGAACTCCTAATTTATTCATTGTAAAGGCTACTCACCTGCTTCTGTGGCTTCCCTCAAATCTTGGAGGTCATGTTAACTATTTTGTGCAGTTCTCAATGTTCAATGTTTTCCTTCTCTTATACAGTATATGTTTTGGTAGAAAACATCACAAACTAAACACATAATGTGGAAGTTCTCTTCAAAGATGATCCACAGCTGTATGGTCCCACCATAAATGCTAAATATGAAAAGTAAAATGTCATCATGAACAGCAGATGTTTGAGAGGGAGCTCCAAATCATGTGAAACCACTCAACATGCAAACATCCTCCTTGACATAAAAAAAAAAAAAAAATGTATTAAGCTAAGATATGTGGTGGCATCGCAGCAACATGTACATTTTCATATCTGGCATTCCATCAGTTGTTCCCCAGCACAGTAGCTATCTTCCATCTGTGCTCGTCTGTGTGGGCGCACAGCTGAATAAAGATGCACATAAATGGATGAATGGACACTTAGGAATCTTGTGCTCCATTTTTTCCACTGTGAGTAGGTAGTTAATTTTAATTTCATTCACATTTTCTTTTTTACTTTTATGAATTTTATTTGAAAGGCCACCAAAATATGACATTTTAATTCAACACATTCATACTAAAAAACTGCTTTGTCATCTTTGCCTTCTAATCTCCTCGCATCAATTCATGAAGTGTTTTAAGAATTTGTTTGTTTTAAGAAATGTTTAATCACGAGGTTTATCAATGTCATCACTGATGATATGGTTCCTTATTCTGATCTTGGACAAGTCGGCTTACTGCTGAGAAAGTAAGATGCAGAATTAACTTTCTCTTTCTTCCTCGCCCTGTTATGTCATTTGAAAAGGAGCAGGAAAAGCGCCGAAAGAAGGACAGGCAACTGCAGTGCCAGTATGACAAACAAAAACATGTTTCCAGACAATGAACCACACCCTGAGGCTAGTGTGCAACTGCTGCAGTGGGTCAGAGTGTGTTTGTGTGTGTTTGTTGCTGGTCCAGAGGTATTGACTAAAGAAAGGATGTGTGACGTAGGTCTCCAACAGAGGAATGGTGTAACATCTGGTCACACACACAGACACACACACACACACACACACACACACACAGAGTGTGTGTCTAGTTTCCTCTTCTTGTCCAGCAGCTGTGGCACTCAACCTTGTAGCCTCATAGGGCTGTGTCACTGGCCCTGACACATACCACCCCTATCGCACACCAACCGACACAGACTATTTCTACAACATCACAGAGGACAACAAAAGGATAACACTGTTGGAAATAAAAAAAATATATTTTTACATGGTTTATATCTGAGCCCTATTTGACTAAATCAAAACATGTAGCTGCATGTTGATGTCATCAGTTCATCACTGCTACTTCTTCCAGCCACTGGTAACACACTGTGCTTTGTACTGTCCAATTAACACAAAAATAAAAAAAAAGAAGAAGGAGAACGTTTTGAGCACTCTGAAATGCTGATGTAGCCCGTGATAATTAAATGACATTAAAATAATCCTGCCCAGAGCAGTAGTTGAAGCACAGTTACAGCTCTATTTTGGTGTTGAAGTATTCAAATCAAAAGCTCATACATGTAGGTTGGAAGTTGGGAAAAAGTTGAAAATGCTGCTGTATACCAATTGTGCCAGTCTATTTTGGATTTTATTCTGAAAATCAAAACCAATGGCTAACTCCAGTGACTTCATGGTAGTCTGGCAGTCTACCATGAAGGAGGATGCTTTTAATGCATTCAGTCCCTCACTCTAATTATTCTCTGGTGCTAGGCAATAAAAAGGACATAAAAACATCCTGTATGTGTTAATAGATCCAGTAGGTCATCATTATGATCATCATCCTGACACCACACAACAGATCACCCCTCACATTTCATTCATTAGCAGCATGTCAAGTAAACGGAAAGTTTCGTGAACTGCGATCAGAGCCTGTGTCACTTCCTGTCCTTCCCAGCAATGACAGCAGAAGTGTCACATGCTGTGCTACAGCCCTCAACAAACATTCCCTGACAGGCCCCCACGAGGAAGAAACTGCCAGTAAAACATATCAGTGACCATGACAGACAGGTCGTCTGTTTCCTACTGACTCTTTCGGCTGCTGAGGCCTCACTTTGCATTTAACCACCATGTGGTTTGGATTTTTCACAAAGCATAAAGCCTCTGATTATAGATAATAACTATATTTTAGGACTGGAAAAAGTCCTGGATATTAGTCGTACCAAGGCTACATCCACACAACTACATTATTATTTTAAACTGAAAACGATCTCTGTTCAGACAAGCGTATAAGCTCCATAAGGCACATTAAAACGCTCAAAATACAAGAATATTCATGGACAATGGGCACATGCAAGCTCCTATAAACAGGAACCAAAGACACTCCACTACCAGCCACTATGATCCACCATCTTTCACAGGAACATATAAAGGTCAGAATTCAATCATCAACTATGATCACACAGGTAATCTGAGTAAAAACCGTGTATTATACGGTCTAATTAATATAATTTTTATTTTGATAACAAAGCTTAACATTTTTTTGAAATATTTTAGCACTGCTAAAATAAAGAGCATTCCATTAGCAGTGTTTTCATCGTCATTTTTTTCATGGTTAATTTAGTCTGCTGTAGAAGAAGTGCAAATGGTAGGAAGATGAACGTGCTGAAAGGATGTGGGTCACATTGGACCAGAATCTTTGTGAAATGAAACAATTTTACACAGTGAATGATTAGCATGAGCTACCCTCCAGCTCTGTATTACTATTTAAATGACAGATAATTTAACAAAACATCAATGACATTCCTTATCCTAGAATGACGGACGATACAATCAGGTTTTTATGAGAACAAAAATGTAATAAAACACAGTGGCTGGTGCGCGTTCTTTTAATTGTACAGCCTCATCTGCTTCCACCTTTACACAGATGAAGTTAGTAGTTTAAAAAACAGACACACCCTCAGGAGGGGGTTTAAGGAAATTGGCTCTAAAACACACAAATATTCAGTTCACATTCACAAGCTCCCTGGGAGTCATAGTTTCCAGGTTTAATTCATAATCACCCTGTGGACTGGCACACTTTACCGTGAATGGGAGTCTATCTCTATCTGCTATTCATTCACATGTACGTTTACTACAGGGGTTTCGCTGTGCACAAAGGGAGGCCTGCCAGAATTATATATTACAGGTATTACAACCATGGAGGTGAGAGATCATCTTGAGTCAGATAAATATCCATATTAAAATCTTCAAATGACCTTGTCTTTGTGTCACTGGTCATTATCAAGATGTCAGCCAAAAATAAATTACAAATGACACTGCGTGTCATAACACCATGATGCTCTAATTGTTGAGTCTATTAGCCCCCTCTTATATGGTGAGTAACATTTAGATATTATTAACAACATGTGCCAGTGGATTCAATGTTACAGATAAAGAAAGCGTTGCTCAGGCTGACATTATGTGGCTAGTTATGCAAAGTGTAACTAAAATCCTCAGTCTTGACTGTGCAGTACTCCCAACACACAGTTCTCTGTTCGCCTCTGGAGACCAGCCACATTACTCAGCAGATCATTCACTGCAGGGCTTTTATGTTCAGACCAGGCTGAGGAAGGGTCAGATTTATTCTGTTTGGATCAACAGCAGCAGATTAAAGCGCTGACTCACTCTTCAGTTCACTCTTGATGTCAAAGCACAGACTGATTCTTCTCTCTGCGCTGATCTGTTCATCAAACCCTGCCAATGCATGCTCCCATGCACATTTTAACAACCTCCTCTATGAATGTAAATAGAGACACAATTTTCTTAGGTGCACTGTAAGCATTCAGAGAAATTACAGTTGGTTTTCCATAATTTCTATTAGTAATGAGAGTACTCATCAAAATAACCAGATACCTAAGTTATAAAGAAGCCCACAGCTGAGCCACTTTATCCAAATTCAAGATACATGACATTTCTGTGTTAACACCTCACTACTTAGGGGAGCTGTGTCCAGGTTGGCCTGTGAAGCAGGGTGACAGCTTACAGCAAATATTACATCTGCCATCGCACCTGAAAATCAACTTTTTTTTCTTTTTTTTTTTTTTTTTTTAACTTCGTCTCCATTCAGTCACCCATTGTAACAGAAACTCCCGGTCAACACCCATACACCTGCAAGCATACACACCTTTCATGGACAATGGGCATGCGTTAGCTGGTGTAAACAAATAGTAGATCATCTACTCTAGAGTTGATTGGTTGCACCAGCTATGAACAAGGAAGAGCAAAGACAGTTTCAGTTGTTAAAATGCAGAGTTTCACTCACAAATATAACAAAGTAACACTTGCAATATGTTACTTGTTACTTGTTACCTTCTCCTATGGTAGTAAAGACTGACACAGGCACACAGGCAGCGACCATGTTTGTGCTACATTACATCTGCAATGGCAGGTGTAAACATAGCAAAGGAGATGCATTTTATATCTAAAATCTTAGTTAATAGTTGTGTGGCTGTAATCTTAAATTTTGTTTCTACAAAGTCTGCTGCCTCGGTCTGACATGAAAACGCCATCCACATGACATTTCACAGTAATTATTTTTCTTTCTCATACCAATATCAATAGGTTTTAAATTGCAACCATATCATTGGAATATATATCAATAATATATCAAGATCTTCTTGGTGATATCATGTCTAAACGTTGGCTGGTTTGGCTGATGAGATGAAAATTAGTGCAGATCCTCCGATGATGAGGTTGAAACGAGAAATTTCAAAGTTTGAGATGTTGTGTGTAAAAATGTACTTTTTGTCATTTAGTTGGAAGTAATAATGTTCAGGAGAATTGGTGACAGAGCTTGTTGTCTGGTAGCTTTGCTGATGTGTTTCTTTGAGATTGCAGCCTGCTGCAAAAAAACTGTCAAACCTCAAGTGCTGGGGGGGAAGTAACAAAGCAGTCAACGGCACGTACAATGTTCCACTGTCCCTCTGCCATTACAAATTCAATAAAGCAACAACGTCCTCAGACTCTGATGAGGAAAGCTCAAATGGGAAATACCAGGGTTGTGAACTGACCATTTCACAAGCTTTGCATTTCTGCCAACCACTGTTTAAAGACACTCTGGTGTAGAGCTCCAGTCTGCAGCAGCTATGGACAGAACCAGTGACAGCTTTTTTTGAAGCGACAACAACAAATTACCTCACAGACACACACACTGTTTGCATGGCACTGTCTTCAGCAAACTTTGCTAATATTGAAAGACACAAAGACATGAATAGCAAGATCGCCCCAAGGAAACAATTCCCACCAAGCTGTCAAGTAGCAGCTTATAGCCATTTCTGTTTTGTTTGGGTGAAGTGCACAGTACACTTTGCCTTTATTCTAAAATTCTGTAAATAATCACCAGACTATGTCTGATTCAGGTTATTGCTACCAAAGAGAGAGAAGAGAGAAAAATTATATCTACCTGTAGTGACACAATGTAAAACTGTCCCTCTGCTATCTCTGTGGCTGGAATGTTATACAAAAAAAGAGTGTGGAATATGGATGTTAAAGGTTTCCAACTGTTAAAAAAAAATCTTCACACCATCATCAAATAAATCCTTAATTCACGTAGCTGTAGAGATCTTCACATATATTTCACACCTGATGTAACCATGAATGTTGCAACGCTGCAAAGCAGACACAATACAACCATACCCAAATGAACAGGAAGAGCAGAGGCACTATTTTCACGGGTTAAATTGTAGCAACTCGGGCCTTAGAACAGCAAGTCGACAATGGAGAGCCCAACAACAACAGACTGCCTGTGTGCACTGATTCTGAGCATCTAAGTGCCCTTTATGCTTGTCTGCTGGTTCATTGCTGTACTTAGGACTGTGTCTGTCTGTGTGTGTGTGTGTGTGTGTGTGTGTGTGTGTCTGTCAACAGTGCCATTCTTCACATGACTGCTTGATCTCCAGCAAACGCCACCTGTTCAGTGATACCACTTAACTACAGTTACACAATAGCTGGCTGGTAAAAACCATTTGCAATCATAAAAAGCTTTAGCGATTATGCGGCAAAAGTTTAGTGATTAAGTGGAAAAATAATTAGGTTTGACCTCTTGAACTTTCATAAAGCTGGTCCTGATTTTCAATTCAACATAGCAACAAGCAAAATAGTGAGCCAATCCCCATTGTACAGCAAAAAAGTTGCATTTGCTGCAGTGACGTGGACTACAGTGTACAGCCACCTAGCTAGTGTCTCACCACAGCCTGCATGTGTGCCATTTAGGGAACATCAGTACTGCCTTTCTTTGTAGCTGTCACAGCAGTAGAGCTGTTTCCCAGCCATCTGCAGCAGAGCTCCTATCTTCCTCACTGTCACCAAAAAAAAAAAATTAAATAAATAAAAATATGTCTGACTCTCAGATGCTTTGGACTGATGTCTCTCCATCTTTGGTTTTAAAGAGATTCATTAGAAACTCGTCTCTGCTCTGTGCTGTGCTGTGTGTGTGTGTGTGTGTGTGTGTGTGTGTGTGTGTGTGTGTGTGTGTGTGAGAGAGATACACAAACAATAGAGGCATACAGATCTGAGGCAGTTGAACCTGGAAAAAGCGATACCTTTCAACATAAGGATTATGATCAATGTATTTAATCTGACGAACCTGGAACTCAAAAAGTAAACCCCTGTATTTGACATTTTTAGAAATTGGTCTTACGGCTATATTGTATATCTAATACAGTATTTTTCTTACTATATGTTTTTCTTCTATTTATATCAATCTTTCTTGTGTTAAACCTGTTGAATCACCTCTGTGTATGATAACATGCCACACAAATAAGTTTGGCTTGTCTATTTAAATCTAGGTTTTAAAATTAGCACAGGCAGCTATGTGAGGATCAACTGAAGCCATAAATAATACCTCTTGAGATAAATAAAAGGAGTAAGATAAGACACCAGTCTTCTTTGCAAGCTATAAGAGGGATGGTTTTCACATCAAATGTTGATGTCACGGTTTAAATCAGTAGTGATCATCTTAATTCTATGACGCTTAGTCAATGTAAACTATGACAGTTCCAATCAAGACGGAGAACAAATGGCAACATAAGCACACACTGCCATTCCAAAAAGCTTAAGCTTGACAGAAAGTCTTTTTGGACAACAAGATGCAGAAGGAATGACCTTTGTTTCAGTACCATAATAACATGCCATGTTATCGCAGCATCCAGGTTCAGTTCCGGCCTAGGATCTTTGCTGCAAGGTCATTCCCAACTGTCTCTAGCTCCCTGTTTCCTATTGGCCTCTCTGCCACTTAATTGATCCAATAAAGGCTTTTTGTTAAGCCCAAAAATAATAATACAAAAAAAATGTATGTAGAAAACTGGCCTGAAAAGTTAAGCCAAAAAAAAAGGCCAACTCTACCTGCTGCTATAGACACGCGTGTATAAATACACATATGTAAAGTACATTTTGGAACCTTTTGGGACTACTAATGTGGGCAGTATGTTTTATCACTGCTGGAATTACTGAATAGGAAAAGGAGCCCTTCGGAACGGAAAGTAGTAAACATCATCTGACCAAACAAGAATGCAAAAATGTTCAAGCTTTTTTCTTTTTGTGACTAGGCTTCTTCAATGTGCCTATTAATGGGAACAAAGCTTTCCTTTGGCATTACTTTATGCAGCTGTAGAATTGTATGTACTGATAAAAACCACCCAACCCAAAAAGTTTGCATTAAAAGATTGCTTCCTGAATTCTGACACTTATCAAAGTGCTTTTTGGGTCATGGCAGGAGTCACAATCACCTGTCCCATGGGTCTAATTAGAGCTCATAATTTTGCCAAAGGTGGTCACTCCTAAATTACTGATGTTAGCGTATTGTTATGAGATATTAGGCATATGTATGAAACGTTCTCACAGTAAAATACTTCAAAATTCCAATGAACTCTAAATCCTGTCTCGCCAAAACCCAGATGCTGCTACGAACAGCAAAACCTCGGCACGACAAAAGGGGCTAGCCTGACACAGCATATTTTGCAGCACTCTGCTGCCCAATGTGCAGCTTGACACACAGTTTAATTAAAATGGGAAACTGGGCTGGTCAGAAGGGGGGAGGGCACAGAGGATGAGCAGCTGGAGGTGAGGTGATGTGGGAGACTGACAGAAAGGAGGGGGGTGGGTGCAGGGCAGGCTGGGCGTGGAGAGGACTGGGTGGCCTTGCATCAGATGCATTAATCATTGATCTGGGGGGGGTGCTAACATACACACAGATTTTTAAGCAACTCAGTAATTGATAAGATTTGAAGATTTGTGCATATAAGCCTGACTGACATAAGATCAGGAGGTGTAGCCCAGCTCTGGCCTTCTCTGGGCTATGCAGCTCCATCCTGGACACAGCCTGTGTCCAACTGCAGCCCGTCCCAGATGAGTTTGGGGTGCGGATTAGCGTCTGTGTTTGATGCAGCTGCTTTTTTTTTTTAAGCATATGGCATTCAAATCTGAGGACCTCGAGATAAGTGGGATGGGGTTAGCGGGGTATTATCATTTATTTAAAAGCAAAACAAAACTAATCTTTATCTATTCTTGGTGTGGGGTGTAACAAATCGACGCCCTGCGCGTTAATCGTCTACTTACATGGTCTGGATTTCGCTCGTTCCCAGGCAGTGCCGTGCGTAAAGACATTTTCGTCCCTGAGTGAGCTCCGACGTCCAGGATAAAAAAAAAAAAAAAAAAAACAAGCAGGATGTGGGTTAAAAAAACACCCCCAGATTGTCCCGATTGTCAGTCACACCAGGACCACCGTATCAGGAAGAAAAATAACCTCGATTCTCAAAAAATCCTCATTGTTACCATCCGTGAAGGCAGCACAGATCACCAAAACTGTGATCCGGCTTAAATGGACGGGCAAAAAAACAAAAAAACAAACAAATAAAAAAACAAACAAACCGGTGAGCTACAGCCACCTCATGTCTGTCTGGTGTTGTTGGTATCAACCCTCCCTCTGAGGAAAAAAACAGCCCAGGTTGAACACTCACTCACTCTCTCTCTCTCTCTCTCTCACATATACACACACACACACACACACACACACACACACACACACACACACACACACACACACTCTTAGCTTTTCACTTTCCCCAAAATCCGTCTAGGACGCTATCGTACCATTTTGGCTTGATTGTCCATAAAAGCCCGGTTTTACTTTCAGCCGAATCTGGACTGGGCTTAATGTGAGAAAACAGCCATCCCAGCTACCACCGCGGACGGAGCTGAGGCAGGGGGGCACCTTGTGTTTCCTTCACTGCTCACTAAAATCATTTTCTGGGCGAGGAGTGTCAAAGCGGCGGCTCCGGCGGAGACACTGTCACGGAAACAGATCCAGGAACCGTCTGGGTTCACACCAGCGGACATTGAGGGATGCCCGGGGCCTTTAAACACAAAATCAATAGCTAACTGCGGTTCTATTCAGGAAAGCGGAGGATGTGCGGTCTCCCGGTCGGTCTCCGGCGACTCCTCTCATTCCCAGTCCGCCCTTAGCTCCTCTCGGCCGGCTTGTTACAGAGCGCCGTTACGTTGGGAGGAAGAGAGAGAGGAAGGAAGGAAAAGAAACAGTCACCGGTGTCGGGTGAGCGGCAACGCGACGCGAAGAAGATACGCCTGACCCTTCCCCGGAAACGGATTTGGCATTTGTTGGATGGGGAGGCAGAAGGAGACGGAATCCCCCCCCTCCCGACCTCCACAAAAACACCGTGACGAAGAAGGAGGGAGGAGACGGACGTCAACTGGAACAGGCGAGCTTCGGCGTCTGTGCCGCGCACGCGCACACGTGCAAGTTTTTTTTTTTTTTTTTTTTTTTTTTTTCGTTTCCTATGACGCTCATGGTGCTTTCATGTACTCTTCGTAAAATCTGCATTCAGAAACTCCAAAGTGAGAACTCGCACTTTGGGGGGCCTTTCAGTGATGTATAACTTATATATGACCTCCTCTACATCCTCACAAATACAAATGGACGGCCTTCGTTATTTTTATGTCAAACTCTCTGATTTTGTCCTCTGTATTCCTTTCGCCATACACATCGCCTCCTGGTGGCCTAATCATTTACCATTACCATTTATTATTAGTGGTTGTATGTCTCATTTATTTCTGTTTTGCACTTTGCGAGCAGATTAAACTCCTATTTTGCCCTGCAAGTTAGTTGTTTTTTCCCCCTTACTTCTTTCGTTAAGTTTGTTCCAGGACAAAGTTTACACAACATGCTGTATTTCAGTTATTATTGACAACGAGGCCAAAAAAAGCAAAATTTGTATTACATCTGATCGCAGATTCAGATAACTTTGGAGGTTGTAACATAACGTGCTGTTGAAATTCTGTATAATAACAAAAGGCAGTTTGCATATTTAGGTTATCATTGATATAAATGCAGCGGACAAAATATTACACCATTCAACAATTAATTCAACACTTTTTTAAAGTCCATTCATTAAAGCCTGATCATTGACATCGTCATTGGGTGAGGATTTAATGCACGACTGTTGTATTACATGGGATTAGTTTTCGCTATGAGTTTACCCACTTAAGTGGCGAAGGAATTCAGATTGATCTTGAAGGGAAACATTAAATATTGATCAAGAGAACATGTCCTCTTGATGACAAATGAGAGAGGACAGCCTACCTGTACTGATCTGGACCTGCTGGAACGTACCCAGGGCCTCATCCTTCTCTTGCAGCCCTGCTTCCTGGTTATGACTGCAGCTTTGAGTGCTCCAAGTCTCTGCAGAGTCAGTGGGTGAAGCTGGAACAAGCAGGTGAGCTGCACACAAGGTTAACTGTCATCCCTCAAAGAACGGACTGAGAAAGAGGTTTATCAGCAGAGCAGAGGGCTGGTGCTGCTGCTGCCAAGAGACAATCAATGCTGGAAAGAACAGCAGCAGTCCATATTTCCACTGACCGCAGAGTCTGTACTGAACACTGCGTTACAGGAAACAGCAGCATAATTAGCACCACTGTCTGGTCAGCTGTGGATAAACCAATTAGAGAAGAAAAAAATACTGGATGTGGAATTGCCGATAGATCTAATGGTCTATGGAAAAGGAAATGATGGGGCTGTGTGTGCTCCTGTTGCTGGAGAAGTATGTGCACAAGTGTGTCTGTGTGCACAACAGCCAGAGATTTGCATTGCTTTTGACCCGTCAGCAGGGATTGACGGCTGGCTCACACTGACCCAGAGGACAGCAAAACACAAGTGAACACATAGTTGAGTTTGTGGTCTTTGATACTAGTTGGGATATCTGTGATTTTACAGCAAGCTAAGAGCCGACTGAGACCAGAATGTAATTCCAAATTTAAACCCATTCTCAAGAATAGAACCTCAGACAACCATTGGAAGTTGTGAAGAAGACACACTCACTTCCGCAAACTTCTTTATATTTCATTCAGTTTCATAATCCTTCTTTTTTTTGTCACCAAATGTGTGTGAGAGTCAAGAAATGGATAGAAAAAAAAAATTTTTTTTATTATTGTTTAATGAGTGTGAACAGGATGACAGCATGACAGGGAAAATGGGATGTTGAATTACATGAGTTACTTTGAGTTACTCTATTGGAACTACTAGTGATGTTTTAATTTTGGTCATTATTGTTGAGCCTGGTTGAATTTTGAGTTGACCAACCTGTATTTATACTGTTGAATTATTTTTTCATACATGTAGTTATTTTCCCCTTTGTCCTATGATTTTTGTCACTGCCTGTAGTTCTGGTTTGTTGCATTTATAGTATATTTTTATGGTATTGTTTATGCTAACCAGTTTCTTTCTGTTGGCTCCACTGTGCTCCCTAGTTTGTGTGAGGCTTTTTGCAAACCATACATGCACATTATAATAAAGAAAAGATGAAATGCAGATTACCACAATGATTTTTACACATCGAAATACTTGGACTTCTTACACATAAAAACAGACAAAACATCGTTTTGCTTGCATTGGACCAGTGCTGTTTAAGAAATCTTTCAATAAAACAAACAAAAATAAATAAATAAATAAATAAAAATAAAAATTGAGCTGAGCACTGATATACAACTCTCACTTTAATAAATATAAATTCTGTTGACAGATTATTAAAATTATTTGAAGACAGCTTGAACTGTGTGATTCTTATGCTGCAGGGCGATATGAGCGTTGGTCCTTTGTCATCCTTCCCAGAGAAAATCTCACCTTTATATTATCTCTCTACTAAAAAAAAATCTAGCATCCTGCACAATTACAACACAGATAAAGAAATGTGTTTTAAGCATTAGATAAACTGGTGCTATCACATACCAACATCTCAAAGGTGGACAAAGCCAGATTCAGTTGAGCTACAAGTTTCCGACTCCTCTGATCTGCTTGGTAATTTGTTGTTCATCTGTGATCTGATCAACCTTGAGGTTCTTCATCTGCACAGGAACAGATCGACTTCTCGTACTCTGGGCATATTGAGAAACTTGTTCAACCTGCGACAGCTACAGGTGGGCAGTAACCCCATCTCCGTCCTACCATACCAGGTATTTACCTTTCTGTGCAGACTTAATGAGCTGCAAAGGCTGCAACCACCTCTTCAATTTCCTTTCTCCTGGAAACACTCAATTGACACACGATTTTCCAGCCCTGCATCACAACCTGTCTTTGCTTTTCAGCATCTGAGTTAATCAGATGCAAGGGAAGGCAAAAGTGCACAAATCTGCTATAATGTGATTTGTTGGTGAAGGTTTCACGTGAGTTCATGAATAGTCCTAAGTGATGTGATGATAGGGTAAAAGATGAATACCTTTAGAACATACAAGTTTCACTGTTTATCTGTTTGACTCACAGTCACAAAGCTGACATGACACATTTTCCATTGAAAGTTAGTCCACACTGCACAGGGAAATTTACATAACAATCTTACATGTTAGTATTTTCACCACTAGTATGTCATTCTTGAACTGCACAAAAGGCAACTTTATTTCCAAAAACTCACAGTTGTATTTCAGAGATCTATTCATCATGTAAAACGCTTTGCAATGCAATTTGTAGCTACAAAAGTGTTTCCAGTATCTTGTTCAATCTGTCACACCTGTTTGAGTCACTGACAGTAGTGGGTCATTCTTTTCATTTAAAACACAAAAAGTTCCTCACTTAACTTGTCTTTTAAACCCCATTTCACTGCAAACCCATGACTTTATTTTTCCACAATCCATCCATCCATCAGCAGGCACAAGGAAACTTCCCTGGCAGCAGGGACGCTTGTGCCTGAGTTTAACTTCAGACGTAGAAGCACTTGTGGTCCTTCAGATTCCTCAGGTAAGAGAAACTTTTCCCGCACTTGTCACACATAAACTGTTTCTCCCCGGTATGTATCTGCTGGTGGGCCTTCAGACTGTTGCCCTGGTTGAAGCTGCGCCCACATGTGTCACAGCTAAATGGTTTCTCCCCAGTGTGGATACGCTGGTGTCTGTTCAGGTTGCCTGTGTTGCTGAAACACTTCCCGCAAGTGTCGCAGCTGAATGGTTTCTCACCTGTATGGACCACCTTTCAGAAAAAGGGTTAACATATTAGCATAATATACTAACATATTTCTTACCAAAGCATCTGATATGGTGACTGCTACAAAAGATGGGCTGGCACTAATAAAAGGAATCTATCTTAATAGTTGAAGCCAGCCTGTTGCCCAACTCAAAATTTGTGTTAACATCAAACTTGATGTATAAAAATAAAAAATTTCAGAGCAGTTTTTGTTTCTTATCTACACAACCTGTATCACATCAACAGGAAGCGTGCTTTGTTATGTTAGTCCAAGGCAGCAATGCGAGGGTGCACTGAACAACTGACTATTAGCATACTTTTACATCCATCCAACAGCAAGACCTTCATCCAGTGCTTCCACCTAGAAACAGCCATTTTTACTCTCTAACAAGCGAGAATCACATTAAAGTACCTATGTTTGAATTTTTTAATCAAAATTGCAAAAATGCTGTGTTACATCACATCTGTGTTCATCCATATCCTTCAATTTCCTGGTTTATTCCATGATGCCATATCAGCAGAATAGATCCACTGGACCTGACATGGTTCTCTTCACCAGGTTAGGGTGAAAGGTGTTAAATTCTTTGACCTAATGCAGAACTCAACACAAGTGACTTTCCTAGTTTCAGCAAAAATCTGGCATTTTCCCATTCAGAGCACAAGTTTTTAATAATAAAAAAAATACACAGGCCTTCATCCTGGTACAGCCATGGGTATTAAAATTTGGTGTGGTTTGATGCAATGTGGGCATGCTGCTGTTTTGAGACAGTGGAAAGGGATTTGTGTGAGTGACCAACAGAAACATAGTCTTCAGTCAGTGGAGTTGTATTTCAGTGGTATAGTGAAGTGCCTTTAAGAGATGCACAGAACACAGAGCTAATACACCTACACAAACGAGTGTGCTGACAATGAGCTGCAGATGTTTGGATAAATCATTAGAATACAGTCTCAGAAGACTGGAGCATTGTCTGTGAACATACTGTGTGTTGTCCAACTTTGCTGGGGAAGTTTCATGACCAGTTTCATGATGGACTGGTAATGAACTGATGAACTATTTATTCATACTATATAATAAAAGACGGTGCTGGGACTGTGTTCACTTGTCCTTCACAATATGTAATCAGCTCAGCACAAATCAAATTCTTTGGCAAGCAACATATTTTTATTATCGTGCCATCAGTACCTGCTTTTATTGAACCTGCCCATTCTGGAAACAACAGTAATTGTAAACTTACCTGATGTGACTTAAGGCTGCTGTGCTGTGTAAACATGCGACCACAGATGTCGCAGGAGAACGGCCTCTCCCCGCTGTGTGTTTTCAGGTGAATCTTCAAGTAACTGGAGGACTTGAAACTCTTCCCGCAGAGCCCACAGCTGTGAGGCCTGTGAACTGTGTGGTGCTGCTGGTGTGAGCGCAGTTCAGTGATAGAGCTGAGCCGTCGGCTACAGAGCACACACATGCATGGAATAGTTGCTGCGTGTGTTTGGAGATGTTTGCGAAGCGAGTCAACACATGCCACCGTTGTGCCGCAAGCCACACAGGCCAGCGAGTTCTCCCCTGAGTGAGAGGTCTTCTGGTGCATCTTCAAGGCACTCTTCTGGATGAAACACTTGCCACAGGTCTCACAGCTGAAGGGGCGCTCTCCAGTGTGTATCCTCTGATGGCCTTTCAGAGTGTCGGCCTGGTTAAAGCTTTTGCCACAAGTCTCACACCTGAAGGGCTTCTCTCCTGTATGTATGCGCAGATGGCGCTGCAGGTTACCTTGTATTGTGAAGCTTTTATTGCAATACTGGCAGTTGTGAGCCCGCTCCCCAGTGTGGACCATCTGGTGCATTTTTAGACCGTGGGCTCGGTAGAAGCTCTT